>NC_056735.1:869427842-869742842 GCF_019279795.1 Protopterus annectens
TTTTGGTTGCACAGGGGTCTTAGTAAGGATGTAACAAAAACGATAACAGATAGCTCACCTGGGCTAATGCTACAACCAGTTGTTTGTAGAAAAAGAGTTGAATGACGCTGTCCATAACAGACAATACAAAAATCCTTTAAGAAGTAGACTTTAATATATCCACGATTAAAAATGTAAATAAAAGTCCCTTGTTCATATACAAACGATAAGCGCTTTCGATAAAATCTTCTTCAGATCGTTAAAAAAGTGGGACGCTCAATTTACTTAAATAAAAAGTTTTTCAATGAATTAACCAATGAGAGTCTTAGCATCCTTGGTGTACCCAGTCAGTTCTCTTTTACATTCATGCTATTTGAAAAGAATCAAGTCTCCTGTATCTGACACACCTCCAAGGGAGCGCAAATTCATCGCCTTAGTTAGTGCTGGGTTTTATTAACAAATATGAAGCACAGTGTACCATCTACCCATACCAGATAGCCAATCTTCCTCCAAGGCTTGCATGGTCTCTATAAGATCTTATATCATAATTCAGCTAGTGCTAGCCAAGTTGTTACTACTTCCATAGCTTTGTAGAAATAACCGTATGTTTACTCAGTTGTTTTACAATCTACATTCTCATTGTAAAATGTATTAACAGACTTCATACAGTCTAAGGCCATCCACATATTATCTGTAGATATCTCATTGCAAATAATATGTGGTTTGATTCAACTAGGTACCAAAATTTTATTTCTTTCTAGAGACAGATGTGAGTTCATCGCCTCAAACTACTTTATTCAAATTAGGTGAAAACATTAACAAATGGAAATCCTGTTCTCAATTCAAGTATCCAATCTTCGTTATGAGTTATGTAAGTTCTGATAGGGCATTTAGTTTGCAATTTGATCAATACTAAACCATTCATGCCATGCACATGGCTTCAAAAGGATTGCCATGTGCAGACTCCATTGTTTCATTGCTTGAATCACAAACATGCAAGCTTTTATATCGATTCATATACAACCCATAAGCGATCCCAAGCAGATCCCCGCTGCATACATGGTTTTCAGAAGGAAAGTCGTATTCAAATTCATTTGTTTTACAACCTACATCCTCCTTACAATTTAATTCCTTCTGCATATTCTCCATGAAAAATCTGTGTAAGATCTACGTTCTAATTTAATTAGAAATCAGGACTTCACTTAATCCTGAAACTGAGAAACAATTAGAAGAACATCATCTTGAGTTATATTATTCAAATAAGCTGGAAACGTCAGCGAATAGTGATCCTATTCCGCTGATACTTGATGCAGATGTCCAATCTTCATCTGAGGCTATACGGCCTCTGATAGGATTTCTTGTCTACACTGTAGCCAATACTGAACTACGTACATGACTTCGAGGAAGTTCCCATATACAGACTGGGTTGTTTTGCTGATACGTAATGCAAGTGTCCAATCATCATTTGAGGTTATACAGCCTCTGATAGGATTTCTGATTTGCCCTATCACCAATACTGAACTGCGTGCATGTTTTTGAGGAAGTTACCATATATGGGTTAAGTTGTTTTACTGTTTGCATTCTTATCGTAATCACAAGGCACAAAATGTATACACCTGTCCACATGTTCTCTACACACAGTCCTTGTCACAGATGTTAGACATTCCAATTCAGTTGGGTATCGGTACCAAGCAATATCAAATCAATGCTCTGAGACAGACAAGCCGCCATCTTGGATCAATCTCCCATTTTTGATTCTCTTTCTTTATATCAAAAATTAATACGAGAAAACTCCTTTTCAGGTGTAGACAGAGATGTTATGTATTCAATACACTAGCAAATGTGTATTTCCTTTAATAACAATGCCGGATAGCTGCATATCTTCCAGTACTGTTTTGATCTTTAAAATAATCAGGATTTTATGAAATATAGTAGAGTACGTTATCCAACTGGAACAGTCCATGAATGACATAGGGATCCTATGGTTGATATATGTTATTATCAGCCTATGATAGGTTTTCTTTTCGATGTTCATTCATTCTAGGCCTTCATAGTCTATGATCATATCCATTTCTATGATTTGTAGCATGCTCAAGTCTTATTGACAATGTCATGTAAGCTTGATCTTCACCTGAATAAGTTGATGTGCCTGAATCAGGATGATGTTCAGTGAAGGCATTCTATATCAGATGCACCTCTGTGTCAAATTATGGTAGGTCTCCTCATCTTCAAAACAGGTTTCAAAGGTACAACACTGTTGAGACCTGGTTGTTGATCTGTTCGTAAGTTGACAATCCATTTTGCTTCCCTTAATTCCGTTAAGTTTTCAATATCACCTTTTCTTGGGCCAATGTATACATTTTCAATAACTTTATATAGAAAAGAGTGAGTAATATGCATACTGATGTGTTGGGCCAGAGCATTGTGAGGATCCTTATTCACAATGTCCCTTTGGTGTTTTTGTATTCGTTTTTTAAACATTTGGTTAGTTTTACCTACATAATAAGATGGGCAGATTGTACACCAAGGATGCTAAGACTCTCATTGGTTAATTCATTGAAAAACTTTTTATTTAAGTAAATTGAGCGTCCCACTTTTTTAACGATCTGAAGAAGATTTTATCGAAAGCGCTTATCGTTTGTATATGAACAAGGGACTTTTATTTACATTTTTAATTGTGGATATATTAAAGTCTACTTCTTAAAGGATTTTTGTATTGTCTGTTATGGACAGCGTCATTCAACTCTTTTTCTATAAACAACTGGTTGTAGCATTAGCCCAGGTGAGCTATCTGTCATTGTTTTTGCTGTTTATTGTATTCGACAGTTTCACCTTAGCAGTGGGAAGGCATATTTTTTACTTAGTAAGGATGTAGGTGCAGTCCATTGCACCATGAACATGGTGGAAGTTTGTGATTTTACAGAAATGGTGCATGACAGTTTGCGTTCGGTGGGTGTAGATGGAAAGTGTATATGTTCAGCTACTAGGAAATGTGCAAGGATGCGACTGGCAGCTGTTTGTGACACTACTACAGCATCTTCCATAGTTCGTTGGAATGTCTCAGATGCCAGTACACCTAGGCTCAGACTTTTGTTTTGAGAGGTATGGCTTTGTCTCAAAATGTAAACATAGAGATGTGGGGCACAGATGTTGCATACAGCCTTAACCAGCTGTCTAAGTAGTACCTGTCCATGATTTCTTGATCTGAGAGTTGGCTTAGTTATGGCTTGGCTCTGTCTAGCTGGCCGCCTTCTAGGCCGCACAGCCAGATCCTTTTCCATGGCTTGCAGTCCTGCATCCTGTTGCAGTTCCTTCATTGTATGTAGCATTTTTTTCATTATTGTCACAGATTCCATAGGATTCCATGGAATGGCTTCCTTTACTAGCATTGCAGTATGGCATTAGCCGATAATTTTGAAAAGAGATTCGGCATTGCACTTTATCACAGCTAAGGTGCATTGGCACATACAAAGTGTTTTAGAATCTGATGGGTATACATGGAATCTCTAATTGTCCTATGCTGAATAAGTAAGTACTCAGAATGATTGCGGTGTTTCTTTTGAAATTGTGTCCACGGCTGGTGCCCTGAAGTCTTCCTTCAGCGTGCTGTGCTATCCACAACTAGCTTTTAGAAACTCCATATTGAAGCTTAACAGAAGTCAAGACTGAAACCCAGGCCCTGTAGGAAAGGTTGTAGAGAGGAGCTGGATAATTAAAGACCTCTGTTTTATTAGTAAGGTTCATGTGAATGCAACTGGATTTGTATTGGAGTGACAATCTCCTTGATAATTCACTCCAGTCTGTTTTTATTCAGACTAGACATAATACAGAGACATATCTTACAAAGATCTTTATGTCTGTAGATTGAGGGATTTAATGGTATTCACTCTCAGTCCATTTATATCTCTCTGCATCACTTGGCATGGTTGATCATAGGTTCATAGGTTCATAGGTTGGTACTAGGCTATCGGCCCTAGGGCCTATGCAAGCCTAGCCATAAAAATTCTCTGGATATTACTTCCCACAATATTTACTTCTCTGGACCCCTGTCTAGCAGGGCGACTGACATGATCCCCGGGGTGAATTTCCTATCTCCCATCCAATTATCAAGGTTCCTTTTGAAGAGGGCCAATGAGGCGCTCTGCTTGACATGCATGGGCAGTCTATTCCAGAGTATGGGGAGTCTCTGGACCAGGAACCTATCCCTCCAGCATGTTTTGTTCATTGTGATGAAAGGTTTAGATCCCTGGTGCATGTGGCTTGGGATTTCTTTAAGTGGAGCATGTACAACAGCTCAGGGTTTGACATGGCCTTGTATGTTAAGCAGAGATTGCCTCTGAGTAGACGATATGCTACAGAGTATAGCTGGAGATTTTTAGACAGTCAGCATATGGCATCTGCTTTAGGCCTGTGATTCTTTTAGTGAGGTATTTCTGTGGCCTTTCCAGCTGTTGCGTATGTCTTGTGAGCTACATACCAAATGGGGCATTATACTCTATAATGGGTCTAATGAGGGATGAGTACAGTGGGACAATGACCTCCTTTTTTCTGGATGAAAAGCCCTTAGTGATGAGGTGTGCCACATAGAAGGATTTCCTGACTGTTGTGGCAATGTGGTTACCGAAAGTGAGACCACTGTCCACCTGTGTCCCTAAGTCTCTCATCACACTTTCAATGTTTAGTGTCCTACCACCTATATGGTAATTCATGGGTACATGTCTTTTTCCATAGGGGATAACTATACATTTCTTGGCATTAAGCTTGAGCCCATGGTTCTGGCCCCAGACATCTGTTTATGTAAGGCCCTTTTGTAGAATATCCACATCATTTGGGGATTCAGTAATAGCTCCCAGTTTGCAGTCATCTGCAAACTTTGTTAGCCAGAGTCCCTTAGTGTTGGCCTGTACCTCAGACAAGTAGATGCCAAACAAGAGTGGTCCCAGGACTGAACCCTGAGGTACTCCACTTGTCACTTGTCTGGAGCTGGATTTGGAGTCGGCTACTTTTACAGTCTGGGTTCTGTCAGTAAGCCAGTTGGCAACCCATCGAGTGACGTAGGGATTTATGCCCAGCTTAGTAAGTTTATCTATGATTCCAGAGTGGGGTTTGGTGTCGAAGGCCTTGGTGAGGTCCAGATAGGCTGTGTGGATCACCTTACCCTTGTCCACAGCTCTGGAGACTGATTCTAAGAAGTCAATCAGATTCAGGAGACAAGATCATCTCTTCACAAGCCCAAACTGGGTGGGGTCCAGTGTTTGAAGGTTGCCAATGTCTTTGTTTTTATGTTCCATGATAATGCATTCCATGCCCTTGCAGATCAGGCTTGTCAGACTGATGGGATGGTAGTTCCCGGGATCCAAGGTGGACCCTCCCTTGTGGAGTGGGATAACTGTAGCTGTGCACCACTCAGTGGGCACAAAGCCTGAGATGAGGCTATGATTAAACATGACACTTAGGTGAGGTGCCAGTTCATTTTGTAGTTCATGTAGTACACAGCCTGGGATGTCATCTGGTCTAATGGATGCTGTATTCTTAGCTTCGGAGAGTGTGGTTTCTACCTGTGTGGCCGTGATTATCGGAATTTGGCAATCTTTTGGTATTGAGATGGGCCTTTTAGGGGGTGAGAGGGGGGTGAAGTTGGCACTAAATCGATCTGCCAGGATATTGGCAATATCCTTGGGATCAGTATATTTAATGCCATTCTGTTGTAGCTCAGAGCAGATCTGAGCATTGCCATTTAGATTCTTAACATAGCTATAGAATGCCTTGTGGTTGTCTTTGGAATCTTTGGCAATTTTATTTTCGTAACTAGCTTTTGAGGATTTTATGAGGAATCTCAGCTTCTTTCTATCATGTGATCCTTTTGGAGCATTTAAGGTGTCCTTGTAGCTCTGCGTGTTGTTCAGGGTTGATTTGTTTCTGACCTATCTGGATGAACAGAGAGAGTAGTAATGGAATTTATTCCTCTTCTTCCTGCTCTCAGACTTGTGGCATGTCACAGGTTTCAGATGCTGATGTTGATCATGCATGTGCTTTCCTTTGGAAGTGGATATTGAAGGGAAGTTTTGAACTGCACTTGAAACTCTCATTCTCTCAAACATCTGTCTGCTATAAATACATTAACTAAACAGTTAGAATGCATCTACAAATGAAGAGGCAATAATCATGTGAAGCTCAACACTTCCATGAGGAATTTACATGGATATACATGGCAATGGACAAAATTCATTATCTGTAGTGATGACAAATTGGAATGCATGCCAAAGTTTAAAATACAGGAGTAATTGTTGTGACTAGCTTACAGTGATTAAGTAGATGATTAACGTATGGACTAAGTGTCTGTTGTCCTCCAGTCCTCCAGTCCTTTTATTTCATTTGAGAAACATTGTTCTTCATAAGAACATTATTCCATTCGCAGATCCTTTCAGGTTAGGCTACTGCAACACCCTGCATTTGGAAATTCCAGACTCAAAGCTTGAATGCCTGCAGCTAGTGCAGAACTCCACAGCTCAGCTACTGGGGGTAACTCTATTCTACCCTGTTATGCAAAATCTATGTATTCTGTACTAGATGCCGGTTGAGACTGGCATCACATGCAAAACTGTAGTCTTAAAATGTTTTGCATAATGCAGCTTGAGTCCTCGCAACCTTGAATAGGTACTAATCAGATATTGGCCTTCTCATGCTCTGTACTCATCTACTTCAGGGCTGCTGGATGTTTTGAAGGTTTGGCTTGAGTCTTCACATGATTCTTTGTTCTTCTGTGGCTGCACCATTAGACCCTCCTAACAGGGTGGTTGAGAATGACCCAAATGCTCATTGGATTTGAAAAATCTATTAAAATGTTCCTATTTAATCTTTTAAATGTATTTTGAAGTTAGCCCATTGTGTCTGTATTGTAACTTGATTTATGTTTGTGTTTATTATTTTACCTTGTAATATTTTTAACTTCTTTGTGAATCTGGCACTTAAGTTTAAACCCCAAATTAAATTTGAATTTCAACTTTACCAGTCAGATATCATTCTGTTCAAAGTGCTTTTTTCTAATTAGTCTGCTTATGTTGATAATGCTTACTTGGATGAGTAGAAAAAAGTGGGGCAATTGTCTAGTGCAGGGACTACACAATTCATCTTCAGAGCACACAGCAGCAGTTCCGGTTAAATATTAATGCTTAAAATTAACTTACCTACAGGTTCTCTGATGTCTGATAGCTATGTGAAATAAATGAAATCAAGCCTGTTTCTTTGTTTCTTCTTAGCAGACAGATAATTTTGTCAAGTTACATAAAGGACAAGAGCGATGGATTCTTCATCACTGGTTTCTCAGGACCCTTTCTTTAACATGATGACAATAGCAGAATGTCTAAAAGTCAAGGTCCAGTCTGTAAAACAGTCACCAGAATGGATGGGTCCAAGCTGTATGAAAGCACTTTGAGTAGCATGTCCTGTGTGAACTGCCTGTTCCTAAGCAATATATTATGTCTTGCAGTTAATGCATATATTATCATCTATGTTTAGTTATACCTGTGGCTTCAACAAAACATGTTTTCTGGTGTGCCAGACTTTTATAAACGCAATGAAATGTCATACAAGAAAAAAAAATGATTCTAAAGTTGAACTTAAACTTATATGTCATGTTAAAAAATCATAGAATCAGCCAATCATTTATTTATTTATTTATTTTACATTTGTTGACCGGGATAGTTCATCTGGGTGTGAGCCCATTTTCAGTGGAGGCCCGGGGAGAAAAGCTCCAATAAAACAAGAACAACATTGACAGTTACTGTGTCGGTTTTACATACAATTTAACAGAAATATCTGGAGACAATAAAGAAAGTGCAATATACAAAGGTGAAAGTTATTAAAATATAGTAAAGTCATATATATATATATATATATATATATATATATATACATTTTTTTTTTTTTAGGGCAGGAGTCATTATTGAAGTTTTGATTTTTTTTTACCTTCAGTTCATGTGGATTTCATAATGTGGCAGGGGTGTGATAAAGAATAATTGACCATATGAATGTACGAACTGTTGTTAGCTATAAGTGTAGGATTGTTGTATTGTGGGCACCTAAGAATGTAGGAATCTCAAGGACCATTTTTAAAACTTTCAGGAGCATAGGCTGAAACAGATAATATTATTTTTATTTTGAATTTACTGTTATTATTTCTACCATTTAATTTTTCATAGTAAGATATTGTAAGCATTATAAATCAAAAATAACATCTTCCACTGGACAGAAAAATCTTGTTTTTTCTGTCTAGGTTATAAACCTTTAAAATATTTTTTTCTTATCTTTCATCTTGTTCTGTTTTTCTTACCTTTCCATTGCAATGACTTTGTGATTTTGTGTTTTACATTATAATGACTGGATAAGCTATGAGGTTGTGAAGGAAAAGTAAGTTAAAGTTACTGTACATGGCTGTTTCACCAGGAGCAGGGGCTGCACATAGGAAATGGGCTAGGGAGGCTGCAGAATTGCAGGATATGCATGCATTCTTCAGTGAGCAACACTGCATGTATTAGTGAATTGCCAGTGATTGTTTTTTCTTAATTGCCTTCAATGCCCTTTTGTTCCAGACCCTGACACTGCTATTATAGTTTAGACTGACAGCAACACTTATCCTCTCCAAGTTCTGTCTTTTTTCTTCCTGACTGGCAAACAAAGACAAGGCAAGATGTGTGGCTGGAAAACTTCATAGCTATTTGTGGCCTCTAATTGTTAAGATAGACCTGGAAGTGGTGCTTCCTGGTGTATGGGGATGATGCGAGAAAAGTATCCGTTTCTTTTGTAAAAGCAGACATAATAAAAGAAATGTAAAGCTAACACAAGCTCTATAGGGGATCAGCAGCATTGCACATACAGGTATGTTCAAGCTGACATGACACCTGTAATGCAAACTGTGAGCATAAGAGTAAATTAAATACAGAAAATGAGAAATTTGAAGGAATCTGCTACATGTAGTTTATAAACTCTTCGAACTAGATTATAACAAACAAAACTGTTCTATTAATGTAAAGTGGATACGCTGACTTGTTGGTTATGATATAGAGTTGTAAGGTTTTTCATTTAGTAGTAGGGTCTGAAAAACATTCAAAAGAAATCACAGGACTAAAGCAAATGGTATCAACTTCATAACCTATAATGAACAATATGTCCACTTGGTCAGAGCTTTCTCTCATATCTTTTCATTTTCTGCAGATGTTTACAAAAAATGTTTTCATAAGTTCTGGAAAGACATTTCAAGTATGAGGTTACTTTTGTTTCCACCTTTAGTTTTTTTTTTTTTTTCTGTTGCTTGCCTATTGAGGAAATCATTTAAATCATTATTATTCAGTCCTATCAAGAACAAGGATAAGATAAGGCTAACTTGGCCTGACGAAAGTTTATTATAGATTAACTACAGTTCCTGCATAAACACATGACATAGGCTGCGAATAACCAACAAGCATATAATACTCTGCGGAAAATATTTGAACTTCCAAATTTATTTATTTATTTATTTATTTATTTAACATTTTTTTGAACAGGAAAGTCTGACTAGGACAAAGCCTATTTGCAGCGGAGGCCTGGGGAGAAACGTTCCAGATGAACTTCTTTGAAATGTGGGAGGAAACCGGAGCACCTGGAGAAAACCCGCACAAATGCAGGGTGGACATGCAGACTCCACACAGATGGCACCCCAGCTGAGAATCGAACCAGAGAACCTCTTGCTGTGAGGCAACAACATTAACTGCTGCACCACTCGCCAGAAACTTGGACCTGACTAATCCATTCTCATAAAATGAGGTCAGGAAGGTTTTGATTTTTCAGCTGGAAATGTCTAAGTACTTATAAGCAGCTGTTAGTTTAACCTGCAGGTTTCCGACAGTCATCTTTAGCATTCAGACCTGCCTGCCGATTGAGTTACCCAAGATAAAGAGTAAACCTCTAGTAGGTTGGGGAGTGGGGCATGATTAATTTTAGTAGTTTTCATTTTTAATACATTTATTTTATATCCTGATCACATTCCAAAAATTGGTATGTCATGAAAAATAAGTCACATGTCTGTATCCCTGTTAGATCAATAAATAATCAGATCATCTGCATAAAAGGATATCTTAAATTGGTGATTTCATAAATAAAAAATCCTCTAGTTGGATTCATTCTTAACCTGCCCACTAATTGTGCCACACAGAGGACAAATAAAAGTGAGGAAAGATGGCACCACTTTCTAATCCCCTTGACTAAATAGAATAAAGCTTAACTCTCACTTTTTTCATGCTGGTAAGTAGCCTTTAATCAGTTGTACAAAATGAGTAAGAAAGCCCTCGCATACTGGAACTGGTAAGAGGTAATGCTATTTAAAATGGCTGAGTGTTTTTTTCTGCATTCAAACTTATTAGGTATAGTTTTCTGTATTAAATTATTAGTGTCTTCTATCAGGGGGTATTTTTTATTGGGCTGTCAAGAGTTGTACAGCAGGGACAAAGCCTGCCTGGTCCTGATGTATAAATTGAGGAAAACCTCTCACAAATCCTTTTAGCCAGAATTACTGTAGGACTGTAGGACTGTCCCATAGTACAGTCATAATTTAGTATGGGAATAGGCAAGTATGACCTACAAAATATGAATGTTCTCTCTGCTTATACTCTATTGCTGAAATAATGGCCTACTTCCAAGTAGTGGGAGCATTGCTAGCATTTAGAAAATAATTGGTCAAAAGAGTAAAATTGGTTGCAAAGTTCTCTTTTAATAAGAGATATTTTTAAGTAAAGCCCATCTGAACATGTGGTTCTGCCCTTGTTCTGCTCCTTTAGTATTTATTTTACAAATTCAATAGTAATTTCTCCTGAAAAGGAGGCCAATCCTGATTAGTCTAGGTAAACCTGTGGAGTCCAAGCAGTTCACTGTTGCCTGATTATAATCACTCTAAGTATATACTTTATATACAGTTTGCAATAAAAGTTAGTAAAACATTCAGTTATTTCCTTAGAGGTAGTACAAACTTTTCCCAGTTGCTTTGTCTTTTCTGTGGTAGACAGTTCTTTCAAATGCTTGCTTCCCAAGTCCAAGAGCCGAGTATTTTCGACTAGGAGAAATAGTTTCAACATTATTAAGCTAAGAGTTCTGTTTGCCTAATTAGTTTTATATTCTTATAAGATATTATTTTTGTACTTGATTTCCTTTATTTGCTGTTGGGCCCCTAGGGTCTGATGAATCAACCTGTATAGGCCAAGAGGTTACAATGGTAAGTTTTCCTGTTGGGCCCCTAGGGTCTGATGAATCAACCTGTATAGGCCAATAGATTACAATGGTAAGTTTTCCTGTTGGGCCCCTAGGGTCTGATGAATCAACCTGTATAGTCCAATAGGTTACAATGGTAAGTTTTCCTGTTGGGCCCCTAGGGTCTGATGAATCAACCTGTATAGGCCAAGAGGTTACAATGGTAAGTGTTCAGCTTATGCCCAATATTCCAGAATATCAAGCTAATATCCTTCTTCAGAAGACTGGTTACTACTCATTTAAATCTACCACAGGCATATGGTTAAAGGGTAGGTTTCTCATATGCCAACTCTTGCTATTTATTACACAAATCTTTGTAATAAATCTCTTGTGCATTTATCATATGTCACTATGTGGTCCTCCAAGATACCCACTAAGTAACCATGTTCCTTGGAAATCAGTCTCTTTCCATTTATGGAATATGAATCAAATTTATAATAAAACACATGTGGTCAGTTGTGGATAATTGCAATAGTTTATTGGTATCCAACATTCTTATGATGGAAATATGCCTACTAATAAATCTACACAGGAGTGGAGATTTGTAGATGCATGGACTAGAATATACCTCCTCTATAAAGAAAACTGCATTCCTGTCACATCCCCAAATTACAATTTCCTCGTGACAGTTTCACCACCTTCTTAGAATTCTGCAAAACTCCCAAAATTATTAGTACCTGTGGTCAACTATTGTAAGCTTTTGGTCTTCCCAAAGACCTTAATTTATAGTGTAACTGTCTTCCCTGAATGTGTTGTATTCTTCTGATTTATTTAGATTACATTTCCTAATCAATATAAGTACCCTATGCCTACTGGATGAATACAAAGAAAAACTTCCTTGAACAAAACCGTACCTTGAAAGTTACAGAAGTTCTGCATCTAATAGATGTGTCTCAAAAAACACACATGAGTTTCCTAATACAAGTAAACATCTTGGCATACTTAATAGTATTTGAAAGGGAAACAACTCGTAGAAGACCTCAAATGGAGCTTCAGCCCCTGGGTGGTTGCTCCAGGAAAATTCCTGTTAACCCATCCCTACATGGGAAGTCCATTGGTGACAGCTCTGATCTTGCCCAGGATTTCTGCTGTTTACCACAATATGATCATACATGTATAAACAGGTAGGCCAACCAGGCACATCTACTGCTATAAAAGGACCAATGACCGTTCTTTTCCTTTTCCCAAACTAAAATTCTTGGCCTCTGTCCCTTTTGCCATCAATAGTTGCTGAATTCCATCAACATCATTTAAATCAGCCACATCCTTGCATTCCCTGTGACAAATCTTACCTTAATGGAGGCAGGGATATGTGCCATAATTGATGCTCTTGGTATCTTGCTTAAATAACTAGCAGAGGTATTCTCCATGCTGCCTCCCATATCCACCAGAAATCTGCCTTGTCCCACTTATGCTTGCTGACTTAATGTTGTTGTTGTCTTTCGGCTTTTCCCAGTTAGGGGTCACCACAGCGGAACTCCGGTCTGCTAATGATTGGCAGTAGATTTTCACAGTGCCAAGTTGCCAGCTCAACGCCCAACCTTCAACGAAGGCACGCCCATTCACGCATGTCTTTCGGAATGCCATTCGACCCGCGGGGAGGACATGCAGACTCCACACAGAAGACACTCCCTGCACACAATATGTATTACTATTATGCAGTTAAGCTCAGGGTTAGATCCCCTCCCAGTGAAATTTGGTCTAAATGGAGTGATAAGAGATTAAGGAGGGAGTGAGAAAGGAGGGATGCCTGAAGTAACTAGCCAACGATGTGAGCCTTGACAGGGTACTGACTATAAGGTGGCTGGCTTATGTGCAAGCTGTACAGGGAACAAATAAGTGGCATATACAGGGAGGAAACAGGAGGTAACACACCCTAAAGATGAGGAGGGGGCCTGCCTCCTGCTGCAGCAAGTAAATGAAACTTTTGGAAGGATGTTGTATGGGATAAAGGCAGAACTACAGATCTGGTGACTGAGATATAACTCTTTTTTTTCTTTTTTTTTTTTTAATTTTACTTATTAACCTAGAATGAGAGATGAGCTCACCATGCTTCTATAAAACCTTAATAGCCCTGGTTCATAGAGTATCTGTATTTGTCTCCCATTAGATCTTATACACACACAAATTTTGGTTGTTTGAAGTACAGTATTGAGCAGTGAAGTTCCTAAATAATAGCAAGCATTTAAGGCCAGCCTCACATATTTCAGAATGAGTGTTAATGCAAAAATGTTAGTAAGAAACTTCCAAGTTTATATGGGCAATATTTAGAGCCTGTACCAGGTAGTGTCCTTTGTCACCTCATTATTATTGACATGACTGCCTTGGAGGCAGAGCAGCTGATAGATGACACATCTGACAGCACAGACTTTAGTTGACCCCACCAACACCAACACCACTAACAGGCACCACTAAAGATTCATCCATTGCAGACAGATGGTGAGGGGCAGTCGAAGTATGTATGTGAGGGGAGGTAAGTACCAGGGGGCTACTACCGCAAAGTTTTCCCATTACCAAGTACGTATAGTGTGAAAGGGAGCATAACAGTAAATTATGAGAAATTAATGAAGCAAGACAATGTTAACCCACTGCTATAAAAGCTATATGCTTGAAAATTTTAATAAAGTTTTTTGTTATGAAGATCCTGTGATGTCACTTTCCATTATGGTCATTGGGCAAAAGGTGGTTCAAGCAGACAAACGGAAGAGGAGTAGAAGGAATATTTAAACAGATGATCTGTTTGATGACAAAACCTTCCCTCTGTTGTGGTTTAAATACCATTCTGATGCTCAGACAATGGCCATAGCTCAAATCCATCTGCAAGCGACATTTTTTTACAGGCAGGCCACAAAACTGCATTCTCAGTCCAGCCTGGAAATCTCCGTATCAGAAAGTGTGAAATTTCTCTCAGGTTACATGTTGATAAGTTAATAAAATACAACATCATCTACAAGCTCAAGTGAACAAATGAAAACTGTTTACTTAAAAAAAGATAAGATTATATATACAAATTAGTATTTCAGTTGCACAGTGAAAATAAAGTTTCATATAGATAGACTGATTACAAAAAGCTCTAAATGCATCTGCTGTTGTTAAAGTTCTATACTGTAGTTTATTGAAGCCTCAGAATGAAAATTATTTTTAAGAATCTAGAATCCAGGCATCCTTGTTTCAATTTTCTCAACAAGTTAGAACTTCTATAATCCAAATTATAGTGCAGCAGCAGCAGTAGCAGCTCTAGTTCAGTATACTCAATGGAAGTTAGATGAAATTTCCAAGTTCAAATAACATTCCCAGGCAAAAAGCAAGGAAAGCGCAGCAGCAGCAGCTCCATTTCAGTGAACTACATGGAGGTTAGATAGAGAAACACATATAAAATCTATTTCTCTTTTAAAGCAATCTGCTTCAATGCCCAGGCAGTTCCTGTCTAGAATAAGGCGAATCAGCTTGTTAAAGAAATAGTGAGCATGGCAACAGTAAATAATCCCATATACTTAAAAGAAATAAGTCATAAATTCAATACTTTTAATGAAATTCACAGCTATTTATATTTTTAAATTCAAGAAAACATGTCATCTGGCATTTCTCTTCCTCCTTCTAGACTACAAGCAAGTTTTCATGAGAGACCTCTAAAGAAATGTAGTTTGGGGAGAAAGTATATTTGCATTTGTTAATTCACCCAGTTCCCTTTCTCGGAAGAACTTGGTCATTTTTGCTATCAGAATAACACATTTTTGCCACCTGCACCTGGCATCTGTTTATCTTAGTACTTAATTTTGCCTTTTAGTTGACTTTTGGGTACCTGTATCTGCACAGTGTTCTCCAGTTAGGAACACCCTGGTGTAGCAGTGTAAACATATATCCAGTCTTGTAATACTGATTAGATTTCTTGATTTTGGGTAGGGGATCGCTGCTGCAAAAAACACTACTGCATTAATTGAAGCATCAATCTCAGCTTCACAGTGAATGTCATCTACAAGAACTCCTCATACTTTCTCCTCTAATCCATTGGAAATAGAGGAAGGTTTTCATCATGTTAGCATAGCACGGTCTGTATGCCTGCCTCATCACTTGTAACTCTGTACCTCTAAACCTATTTAACATGTCTTACCTGTCATACAGAAATAAAGAGACCCTCCCATGCAGTCCAAAGTAGCTAGAATGCTTAGAGTTCCCTTTCATGCTTAAGTAATTCAACCTGAGGAAGCAGTGAACCTGGCAACATTCCATATTACACTAAGCAATCAATAGTACTAAAATAAAACTGTTCTAAATTCTATACTTCTAATGAAATGCCTATTTACATTTTTCTGTACTAGGGAATATGTTTACAATTATCAGTTCAAGACAACACATATTAGTTCTTCAGTGCCAAAAGTGCATGTAGCTTTTACAGTTACTGTCTTCTAAAACATTTCTCTATCTTTAGTCAGTCAGTTTTTTGACAGATAAGGACACATGACACAGCTGACAGCACAGACTGGAACTGATCCACCACCATCAGGCTGGTCCATCCCAACGAGGCAGTGGCTACTTGCCATTCTGTACTTAGTTTGTAGTCTAACAGCTGCATGTCTGAAAAGTGTTTTGAGAACAAGTATATTGCAATTTATTGATTTATGATTTGTAAGGGGGGAGATGTGGTTTGTTGACTTGGAAAGAGTAAAAAGTATACTAATTTATAACAAATACGTATTCTGCTTTTGCAGGAAGTAGGTCCATTTACTGCCTCTGATATGGGCAGTTGATACATTCCTTAAAGCAGATTACTATTCCACTTGCCTCATCATGTATACAATGCTACATGAATAATGACTAGCCATTTACAGAAATAGCTACAGAACAGCCATTAAATTTTTAGCTATGCCTCAATGATTATAACTAAATCAGATTGCTAAGAGATCAATGAATGCCTCAAACTAGTTGTTTTCCTTGTAGATACTATGTAAATTTAAGCAAACAAATTTCAGTCCCATTGTTTATGCCCAAGCTACATCAGATGAGGATGACAGGCTTTGTCGCATACAGATGGTAAGTCATGGTAACATTTACTGGGGATGTGGAGCCAGGGTTCAGCTGGGTGGCCAGATAGCAGTAAAAATTTGAAAATATGTATAACAGAATATATAGCTAAGAGATGACTTCATTTGTGGATTTGTTTTGTATTTTTGTTTGTTCATAGGATACTTGGAGCTGCTTGCAATTACATTAGTTCAAAATTATGATAACACCTGAGGAGTCATTCTGATGTTTACTGAGGTATGGTCTACAACCGTGGGTCTATATAAAGTTCTGTGGAGCAGAATGGAGAAGGGGAAACACTAGTGAGTTGTGTTTTTTCAAAAATAGGCTGTTGAGTTACATACAAATTTTAGTGAACAATAAAGATATAGGTTCATAGGTTCATAGGAAATTACTAAGCTAATGACCCTAGAGCCCTTACAAGCCTAGCCATATTTATCCTGAGTTGCCCCAGTTGTCAGTGGTTAGGTGTGTGAAGTTTCGACTTCCTCTGTTCAGGAGGGACATGATCACCACTCCAGGAATGAATTTGCAGTCATCCATTCATTGATCTAGGTTGCATTTGAAGAGGAATGAACTGGAAGCTTGTTTTAGAGAAGTGGCATTGTCTGGGAGATGTATCTCTCTCTCCAGCATGACCTGTTCATGTTAGAGGCTGGGTTAAGATCCCTGGAGCGAGTGACCCTTCGGCAGTTTGATTTATAAATGTGTAGCATTTCCATCAGGGCCAGGCCAGAGACTGCCCTGTAAGCCAGGCACAGATCACCCCTTAGCAACCTGTAGGAAACAGAATACAGTAACAGGAATTTCAGTCTTTCTGTGTAAGAATTGTTTTGCATACCTTGTAATTTCTTGGTGAGAAAACTCAGTGGTCTCTTCAATTGTTACAGGTGTCTGATGAAGTACATGTAAAATGGAGCATTGTACTCAATTACTGGTCTAATAAGGGCCAAGTATAATGGAATTATAACATCCTTAGAACCAGATGCAATGCCTTTACTTATAAGATGTGCCACGTAGAATGATTTCCTTACTACTGTGGATACATGGTGGTCAAAGTTCAGATTGCTATCAACCTGAGTACCCAGATCATGTACCACTGTGTCCACACTTAGGGTGGTTGTTGTATCTTTCGGATTTTCCTGGTTAGGGGTCGCCACAGTGGAACTCCGGTCCGCTAATGATTGGCAGTAGATTTTTACACACTTAGGGTGGTGCTGGCTCTAAAGTAATTAGCAGGGATGTCAGCTTTCCCAAAGGTAATATTAATGCAGTTTTTTGAATTTAGCTTTAATCTGTGGCTTTGGCACCAATCATTTGTCTGCGTTAACCTTGACTGCAGTGCATTAACATCAGTGGGGGACTCAATGATTGCTCCCAATTTATGATCATCAGCAAAATTGGTTAGCCGCAAGCTGTCCAAGTTTGCCTGGAAGTCTGAAAAATAAATTCCAAGTCATAAGGGGCTCTGCAAAGAACCCTGTGGTATTCTACTGCTGACTGGTCTATTGCTAGAGATGAAGTCACCCACGTGGACGATTGTGTCAAATGCCTTGGTTAGGTCAATATAGGCAGTATGCACTGCCTTTCCCTTGTCCAGGGCCTTGGTGACCTTCTCAAAGAAGTCAACCAATTTTGACTGGCATCATCTACCTTTAAAGAATCTGAACTGGGTTGGGTCCAGAGTTTGGAGATTATCTATGCCCTTGTTAATAAGGTCTCTCTCTTTTTTAATTTCTCCAAGTCTTTTGGGTTTCTAATGCCATGACGGGATGGGACCCCATTCCGAAGTCAAGGTATAATTAAAGTTCATGAAATTAGTATTGTTTCAGTCTTTGATGTTAGCCAGAAGTGCTGTTCGCAGTACCAGCAATGTGGCCAGTATTTACTCCTTCTGCAATTCGTACGGAGTTGCATGCATTGGTAAAATATCTAAGTACGATTGTAAATTTTTTTTTATAAGACCTGTTGCTCCTACTACTACTGCAGCTGTCTGGGTATCTTTATTCTATATTGCCCTTGTTTCTGCCTGCAAATCCTAGTATTTTATGACTTTGTGTTTCACTGTATGTAAGACATTGTAGTGTAGTCACTGGGTATAGCAATTTCAGTAATCAATGCTACATTTGTCTTCTTTTCATGGACTACTGTATCTGGTTTTCTTGCATCTATTTTTTAACTGTTGGAAATGAATGATCCCATTTGTTATAAACTTCATCATTTTCTATGATGCTTTGCGTCTCGTGTTTCCATTGTTTTTCAGCTACTTTGATATTATAATGTTTCCCCAATTCCCAATACAACAATCTTGCTACATTACTATGACTTTCTGTAGTCCTTCTTCCATTAGTATATCACAACCCGCAACAAGATGTGGAACTGTTTCCAATTTTGTTTTTCAAAACCTACATTTATCTGTTTTTCCAACATGTTCAATAGACTTTGCAACATGTATGTAGTCCACTATCTTGAGTGTCCAATATTAACCTTTCATCTTTTGGTTTAAATTCACCTCTCTTTAACCATTGCTGCGTTCAATCTTGATCAACATGAGGTTGTTCCAAGAGTTTCCTATACTTGCAACTTTATGCATTTTTCACATATCTTGCCATCTCATCTGATTCTTCACCTTATATTCTTTCTTTTGTTTTTGGCACATTTGGTTGCTACCTGAATTTCATCTACTTCTGGTTTGATTTCCATTCCCACTTGACACTGATATGCTTCTGCTAAACTATCCATATACAGAATAAGTTTAGGAAATAGGGACAAGATATGGCAGGGGAAAAGCTCATCTCGATAAAAGAATACTAATCTGTCTGTGCTAGTTCCAATAAAAAATGGGTACTTAAATATTATCACAACCAGATTCCAAACAATCCAATAATATGTAAGTACTGATAGATCTTCACAGTTGTCCATTTTCTAAGAAAATTTCTCATTAATTTGGGCTGAAACATAAACAACTGACTATTTTCGGTGATTTCAATAATAAAAGCTGTGACTTTGCGTATGACTGAAACCAGGAGCCCAGACTGTCAGAATTTTGGGACAAATGAGTCAACTTCTGTTGTGTTGACATGCAGTGTGTGGTTGTAAGTGTTCTGATCCTTCTTCCTTTAAATATTGTGAAAAGAAATATACATTTGCAGGCTGAACCTGCATTGGATGTTGTATTGATTAATTACTGCTGGGCTGTACTGGGGTAAAGAAGTAAAAGCAAAGACACACAACAAGACAAATACTGGCATCAGCAAGCAAGGCAGCATAACAGCAGCAGTTACTGATTTCACAGCATGGTCGCTGGGTATTGCTTCACATACCTCTCAATTTGTTACCAGATGAAATTGGTAGAAATTATAAAATAATGATGGTTCAAAGGCCTCCAGATTACTGTCAGATTTTACATATTGTCTTTATAAACTTTATTACAAACTGGACAACTGTCAAGAGCTATCGCTACATATGTATTATCAACTTGGCTAGAAGCAGAAAAATGTTTGGGCTTTCATTTCCCCATACTGCTAAATCTATTGAAAGAAAAGTCACTGTAATGATAGACACTTCATTGACACACCCTCGCCAAGTACATTTGCCAACATATTTCAGCAGGAGAAGGGCTTGGAAATGAGCCGCTTCTCCTGCTCAGAATCTGGTTGCGATAATACGCAAGTACCAAAATATGTTCTCCGAGAAGTTTATTTGCTGGGAAATAATGTGAGTCAGGAGAAGAAAGATAATGGGATATTAGGTGTAAAAAGAGGATGAAAGGCAGGTGTGGACAGAACAAAGGTGATTTCATATGTTTATATATTTATTTGTGTTCCAAATAACAGAAGCTAAGAGAAGATGTTAGTTAGAATTTGATCTGATGAAGTCTTGTGCTCAAGACGAAAGCGCTAATTTTTGCCTGTTTGTGGATTAAATTATTTTTACTACACCACGGAAGACTGGACCTTTTACATATTTATTGGTTTTGGTTTTAGTGTTTATTTTGATTATTTTTGAGTTAGAATTTTTAGACCAGAATATCTGCTTAAAAGAGGAACCACATAAAATGTCAGCAAATATGTCAACCAAGAAGTAATTGGAGCAGAAGTTTAACAACATGGATAAACCTTGTCAAGGCAAAAGTGTTAAATTCCTGAAGCTGCATCAACTTTTTTTTGGAACTGCAGAATGAGTTGAGCTTACTGCAGCATCAGCAAGCTTCCAAAAACTTGTCTCTAACTACTGAGCATAACTTGTGGTTCTTGAGCATTAATTTACAAATAATCAAATGTATAGTACTTTGTTAGTGCTAAACAGAGGATATCCACAAAAAAACTTTCTGTTTGCTCTAGTAATGGTTACATTTAATAAGTCATTTTTCACTGCCAATCAGATTTTAAATAGAATAAATATCTAGCAACTGTATTTTCCTGCTGTTGCTATATTGATTCTCTCAGTAAGTGGTTACATTATACTGCTGATTCATTTTGATTGCTAATTATAAAATCTTGCTTTGCTATATCAGTAATAAGGAAAACTGCTGCCAAGTCATAACACAGATCTAAATTAGTACACTTAGGTAATTATACTAACGTCTTCCAGATCAAACTTGTTGCCATTTGCATTGCATCCTCCACAGGTGAAGTGATAACACTGTTTGTTGTAGGGGTCATAGTACTAATGTGGAAAACTGGCCTTACATGGATCAGTTACTGGAGGATCCACACAGTGAGTATTATTCTTCATGATATTGATTTACAACACACCCTGGAAATCGTCACTGATAGTTTTGCAGAAGTTTTCATCTGCTCCATCATTGCAGTGGCTCACTCCATCACACTCCTGGCCCCCTCTGATACAGCAACCATCTGCACACCTGAAGTCTAATGGGGGCATTCACCTTTACAATCCACTGATGGTAGCTCTCTGCTTGAAGGTTTGTATCTGTATAGACCCTGCATGCCTGATAACATTCACCCTCAATGAGATGATTGTTTCTATTCCCTTTACAGCCTCCAAATGTGAACTTCTCACACTTACCATACTCAGAGTTGAAATGCCATTGAGTGAAGGAACCCTGGCATGGACACACTTTTAATGGTGATAAAAGTCTGCTGACAGACCTGCTCTTAACACTATGATATTAACTGTGGCAGACTCTTCTCGTCCTGCCTTGTCTGTCACTGTTAATCTGAAAGGATAATTCTCTTCTTTCATACTGGAAACTTGTATGTCAGTGGTATCAACATATTCTATTAAGACTGAAGTGTCACCAGCAAGAAGATCATGTTTGTAGTCAGCAATACCCAGGTCAGTTTTACTCTCTTGACCACTCAGGGTTACCACAGTGTTTGGTTGTACGAATTTGTTCAGTCCAAGTTTGGCTATAGGTGGTCTATCACCTCCTTCAACGTCCCTCTCTTTCAGAAATTTATCATACACATTGTGGGAAATGTAATTTGAAAATCCATTTTTCCTGAAGAATCTGCAGACCCACTGTTGCTTATATAGGCAGTCAGTAAGGTAGTAGCCCTCAGTCTTCTGGGCTTCCTCATGTTCAGCTAGAGCCATTGGACCTGGGGTGTTTACAATAAGATGCACTATGCTCAATGACTGGCCTAATGAGGGCTGAGTAAAGGAAAACCTACACATCCCTGGATCTATAAGAAATCCCCCCTGTTTATGAGCTGCTCAGTATAAAAGGACTTCCTTACCACAGTGACCAGACATGCTGGCCAAAAGTTAGGTCATTAACCACATATGCTCCCAAATACAAACTACTGAGTCAATTATCAAGGGTGTGTTGCCAGTGTGGTAGTTCCCTGAGGGAGTCAACTTTCCAAAGGAGACAGTAATGCATTTTTTGGCATTTAGCTTTAGTCCTTGAGTTTAGAGACAGTTATTTGCTTGGAACAAGTCTCCCTTTAAGATGGCTGTGTCTTTTTTTGGATTCATTTACTGCTCCTAGTTTGTGGTCACCTGCAACCATAGTTAGCCAGTGTTCTTTGGTATTGCCTTTTACTTCTGAGAAGTAGATGTTAAAGACAAGAGGTCCCAGCACCGAACTCTCAGGTCCCCACTGTGGACTGCTCTTTTTGTGGAGCTAGCTTTTCATTTGTTGCATCCTATCTGTGAACCAGTTGTCAGTCTAGTGGGTGAAGGAGGGGGTTATTCCTAGTTTATTAATCTTTTCTACTATGCCCGAGTAGGGGAGTATGTCAAAAGCCTTGGCTAGATTGAGGAAGGCATTGTGTACTATTTTGCCTTCATCCATTGCTTTGGTGATCTTTTTCAAAAAAGTCCTCTAGGATGAGTAAGCATGACCTGCCTTGGATGAATCCAATCTGAGATGGGTCCAGTATCTGGAGGTTCCTTATGTCCCTGTTGATTAATTCCATGATTATTCTTTCCCTGGCTTTGGATATAAGACTGGTCAGACTTGTGGCTCTGTAACTTCCTGTGTCTGTGGAAGGTCTTCTTTTATGGAAGGGAATAACTTGTTCTCAAATTTGCTTGGTACAAAACCCATATGGAAGCAAGGTTGAATAGTATTGTTAGATGTGTGGTTAAATAATGCATCATGTTGTTCAAGATGTTTTCTGAGATACAGTCAGGTCTCATTAATGCAGCATTTTTTTGCTTTTGATTGCACATTCAGGACTTGTGATTGCTGGTGGTGAGTTTGTTTCGGAAGTTTCATTTGAGACAGAATGAGGAGAGAGATGGGTAACGTTTAAGATGAATTTATTGGCCAAAATGTTATCCACATCTTTAGCTTCAGTGTAGATCATTTTGTTTACAATCAGCTCAGCTATTTGTCACATTGTGCTCCTGAGATTATGAGCATAACTAAAACAGGCCTTATGATTGTCATTTGCTTGAGTGACTATTTTTGCCTCAAACTAGGCTTTGGTAGATTTAGTTAAGCACATAAGATGCTTATTTAATTTAATGATGAGGGCTTTATTATTATGTGTGTTGTTCTAACTTTTAGCCTATAATCTCTTCTTTTTGCTGTAAAGTTTGTTGATACAAAAATCCACTTGGGGAAGGGTTTGGTTTTGTGTTATGCCCTTCTCTTGTTTCTACTGGGCATAAACACATCTATATAGCTATTTGAGTGCTACCATAGTTTAGTAATGTATATTTCCACAAATACAGTAGAGTTAACTGGGTTTAATGTGAATCGGAAGCTTGCCTATGCATAACTTAAGAGTAGGCAGTTTTGTCTTGTAGAAACTTTGGAAGTTAGAAAGGAGGAAGTGATTCCTGGATTCAGTTTTATTTTAAAGGAGATGGCTTTAGACTCAGATCTAATAAGTGTCAAAGATACAAGATGTCCCTATATTATTAAGGACAAGGCAAAAGATGTTATTCCTCCTAATGGGTGCTCTAACTAGTTGTTCCAGGGTGCTTGTAATGAAAGTCCAGGAATCTTTGTGATTGTGCTCTAGTGGTGGTATAGGTTTCCCAATATATAGTTGAGTAATTTAGATCACACATATAAATAATATTAGATTTAATATAGAGTGACTCTAGTTCTGGTAGATAGGCAGTGTGGCTTTCTTGGGTAATAAACAGAGCTTTATAGCTATCGAAAATGTAGTAAGGGACATTTCTGATGGTGATTTGGGCATGAAGAAGCTACAGTGCATCATGCTGCTTAATCAAGCTTGATGTGAGCCTCTTCTGAATGAAGATTGAGACACTTCCAGCTTTTCACCCCTTCTGCATAGTGGCTGGTCTAAAAGTGCCGAATGCACTATAGCCTTACATGGCCAGAATACCCTCTGCCATTTTAAACCATGTTTCAATGTTTAAACAGATATCTTCTCCAGAGTGAGGAGGGCTTGTTTGGAGCATAGTTTCTTGTTTAGGCATGCATTAATTTGGTGCAATAGGGGCTTGGTTCCTATGTGAAGTGGTTCAGTGGGATTACCCTCAGCAGAAAATACTTTTTTTTCCTCAACCTGTATTTTTTTTTTTTTTGATACACAGCTGTGATTGCCAAAGTGAATTTCCAGTGACTGACATTTTCATGGGGATACATAAGGGTAATCCACTGTTTGTGTACACTTTATAAATTCAAGGACAGTCCTACCATAATGCTTGTTCTGTCTTTTCATTCAGTAAGATTACACTGTGTACAAATAGTACATCAGATATTTTAATCACATAATCAAAATTTATACAATTTGATTTGCTTGTGCTAACTTTACTATAAAGGTAAAAACATTTGTTTAGTTTTAAGAAAATGTTTATTAATTTAAAACATTTGTTCTCTCTCTCTCTCTCTCTCTCTATATATATATATATATATATATACACACACACACACACATGCACACACACACACACACACACACACACACACACACACACACACACACACACACAGAAAGGAAAAATACAACTTTAAATATTGTTTTACAATGATAGGAATGCATTGAATCATCAAGGCAATTTTATGCAGTTAACACATTAATAATCTTTGTACTTCAACAGCCACATTTCAAGGTTATGCCAGCCACTGAAAGTCTTAGTATGATGTATAGATCTTATTCTGATCACTTCTTTTTCAGTTTTACATAGTATTGCTGTTAAATTTAAATTCACCTTAGGACCTGAGTTTGATTTTCATTTTTTTATATTAACTTTTCTAGTGACTGCCAAGACAGCCCAAAGTATTTTGTGCTCTTTGGTTTTTACATGTGCAGGAAGTGGAGTAATTAGTATTACTGATCTAGTTAAAGAACAATTATCAGACCATAACATCCCTCTCAACCTCTTAGAGCAAGAAATCTGGACAAAGCCATAAATAAAAGTGGACAAAGGTCTAAAAATAGGGACAATTTTTAAATATTCCTCTTACAAACTTAGAAAGTTGATAGAGTAACAGGTTTTGCATTAGTGTGACTTTTCTGAAGGGTATGAAATCTAAATCTCAAATGTCTATCATTATGTTTTAACTTCAATCTTTAATGCTTTGACAGCAATTTGCCAAAAAAAAAGGAATGTTATGAAAAATGTACCAAAAATATGAGGAAAAATCTGGACATTCTGCAAAAATCTGTACAGTTGAAAGGTATGGACCATAACTCATTTACAAGTTTAAACCCTAAAATAAAAGATACAGTCTTTTTTTAAAAAAATCAAAATACACAATATATAACACATTAATATACTAAAAACACATATCAATGTGTCTATGTAAATGTAGTCATCACTACTTTACATACATTGTAAAAAACATTTTAAATTAATTGCATCATTAAGACCTGGTGCACTATCAGTGCCCAAACGTATCTGCCATATACTTTCTTTACATTCTAATCTAGTTTTCTAATCACCCAAAAACATTTCAGAGTTTACATTGTCCAAAACTGAAAAAACAAACTTCTTAAAATGTTTACACAATCTAGCATGTCTCGCCAAAGTATTTTTATCATCTCCCTTCTTTATTGCTAACTGATGTTCATAGATGCATCTTTTTAAACATCTAATAGTTTTACTTTTAAGAAGTAATGAAATGGGGTTTATTAGGAGTATAATTACAGACAACTGGAAAATTCTGTTAGGGAATTCAGATTTGATTAAGGTCATTGGCCCTTGTCCATCTTTTACTTATAAGAAGGAGATGAATATAATGAGTTTATTGGAACATGGATCAAGTGTTAATAAGGGCACTATGAGGTTAATGCAGAAGAAGGGTAGTTATGCGTGCAATAACTGTAGACAGTGCAGATACATGAGTAATACATCTTCGGTATTTTTTAAACTTAACAAAAAGACAGTTTGGACTAATGTTTTTTTTCAATTGCAGTAGTGATATGATAGTTTATGTGGCACAATGTCTTTCATGTCCATGTTATTATATTGGAAAAACTATTAGATGTTTAAAAAGACGCATCTATGAACATCAGTTAGCAATAAAGAAGGGAGATGATAAAAATGCCTTGGCGAGACATGCTAGATTGTGTAAACATTTTAAGAAATTTGTTTTTTCAGTTTTGGACAATGTAAACTCTGAAATTTTTCGTGTGATTACAAAACTAGATTAGAATGTAAAGAAAGTATATGGCAGATACGTTTGGGCGCTGATAGTGCACCAGGTCTTAATGATGTAATTAATTTTAAATGTTTTTTACAATGTATGTAAAGTAGTGATGACTACATTTACATAGACACATTATATAGTGTGTATTTTGATTTTTTTAAAGAAAGACTGTATCTTTTATTTTAGAGTTTAAACTTGTAATTAATCATGTGATCTTTATTATTATGTATTTAAGTATGATGGACGGGTAGTTAGATGTTTTCTGAAGAAGTTCACGGTGATTAAATGTGAATGAAAGCTTAAACAAGTGTCCATGCTTTCCTGAGGAGTGGTGTTAGTTTCGACTTTTGTTTTTTGGTTCAAGTTCAGTTTCAAGTTTTTCCATTTGTTGTATATTTCTTAACTGTTTTACGAACTGATTTCATATATGCAGAGTCTAAAGAATTAAATGAATTTCCTTCTAAGATAAGTTTTGTTAACCAGATGAAAGGGTTGTTATATATTTCTAATTTATCAGCTTTAATACACTTCTTAGAATTTAGTATAATCTGCTCCCAGATGTTTTTTCATTGACTAGTATAAGTTGAGTCTATCCAGAGTATAATAGAGCTAAACTTGCAGCAATAGAGTAAGATTTTGCATCTGGGAATCTAATACCACCATACTCTCATAATCTTATATGATTTCTATAAGTAATTCTCAGTTTTTAGGATACCATAAGAATAAAGTTAATGTTTTTTTTCCATTTTCTTTAAAAGTTTTTTTGTCAAGTACTAAAGCTATATATATATATATATATATATATATATATATAGAGATATATAAAGATATATATATAGATATAGATATATACGTACTAACCTATCCTCAAAAGTAAAACAAATCCATTTTTTTAATAAGAAGTAACACTTCTTCAGTTACTTTTTCAAAATTATTATCAGTAATTTTACTCACATCTTGATAGATTTTTATTCATAAATATTTTTGTTCTTTTCTTTGCCAATTATATTTATATTTATTTTTAAACTTACTATCTAACAATTGATTTAATGCTAAAGTTTTGGTTTTATTATTACTAAATTTCTGTAGTGATACTTCTTGAAACTTTTCAATTTCTTCATCTATTTCTTCAATTGAGTAATTTAAATTCCCTATAGTTACTGAAATATAATCTTCAAAAATC
Organism: Protopterus annectens; assembly: GCF_019279795.1. Lineage (NCBI taxonomy): Eukaryota > Metazoa > Chordata > Ceratodontiformes > Protopteridae > Protopterus > Protopterus annectens. The sequence goes on from NC_056735.1 coordinate 869,455,352, forward strand.
TGTATTTTATATTGACATTCTCTATTAGTTGAGAATCCATCATTTTTTTCCGTTGCTTCTTATACTATTAGCTAAAGGTTTGATAACTAATGCAAATAGTAAAGGGGACAAGGGAACCCTTGCTTTGTGCCTTTGTTTAAAGTGAATCCTTGAGAAATGCAAGATCCTTTGTTAACATATGCTTTGGAGTCTATACAGAATTTTAATATTCCAGTAAACTGTTCTAGAAATGCAGCTTTTAAAGTTTTAAATACGTAGTTCCAATATACAGAATCAAAAGCTCTCTCAAAATCTAATTTATTTAGGACCAATTTCCTGTTCATTCCTTTTGCAAAATCTAAGATAACTACTACACTTTGTTATATTATTGTACATAGTATACAGCTCAGCAAGCTCCTGCCTGGTACCCTGCAGAGTTCTACAGCAGCAGAGAGACAAAAGAGAGACTTTGGAGTGATTAAGTATCATTTTTCTGCATTTTCTTGCTACCTTTAGCTAATTCTGCCTAAAATGCTGATTTTTTAGAGTTTCTGTGATTTAAAAAGCTTGTTTTAGCTACATATTGTACTTATTTTACTGCCTGCACTTTAACAAAGTCAGTTTTGTGTTTAAATTACCTGTTTAACTGTTGTAGGCTACACACTCAAGTGTGATAGCCATTTCTGTGCATTTAAAGTGTTTTTTGATTCTATCTGCTTTATTTTCTGAAAACAAAAAAACAAAAAAATACTTGTTTTACCCACCTTTCTAAGCTAGTATAGTCCAGTTTTCAGGTTAGTGCTGAATTCAGGGCTGTGTTACAAGTTTCTGTGTTTGCCCATACCTTACTTGGATAGAAGGAAGTTTCTCTGTTCACTGTGAGAGAGGGAGCTTTGAGCAGCCTATCTGTCCCTGGAAGAGTGGTTTCAGCCCAGAAATTAGTAGTTTATTGGCCATTTTGGGCTAATTTATATCCCTGCTATAAAACCCGCATTTGTGGGGTTTTGCACACCAGTCAGCTAGGGTATAACTATTCCCGGCTCCACAAAATCTACTCTTGAATTTTTCCCTCAGAACTAGACAATCTTTCAACTTAAGCACTCAAACCATTCACTTCTTATCCCGGCACTTGCTCAAAACTCATAGCAAGTACTAATAAACGTTAACACTAGACCCCCCCCCCTATACTGTACAGAAGCATAAGGCTCTCTATTCGACCTTACCAGCCAATCAGTAAAACAGTTCACTGTACTTATCCAGGCATGTCCAAAGGGAAGTTTCAGGTATACTTTCCAGTCCAACTGGTGAATCTGGGCATTTTGAGGCAATGTTACAAATGTCTCATGTACACAGACAATCTTCTCCTTCTTCCACCAAACACTAATACATGCAACAGGTGCAATTATACAGACAAACTGGAGGCTAAGCTCTCTCAACCCAAGACTGGACCAGGCAGTCAAGAGGAGAAAGAAATTACTTGCATCACACCACCAGACTCGCATAGACCTATGAAACCAGCACCGGCAAAAAACACACATAAATACACGAAGACATACTCGGAGGCTCAAAATAAAAATCTGCAAAAGCAACAGAAACCTCCAAAGCAGACATCCAAGCAACCTCAACACCCCCAACACAAACCATGAAACACATACTTCACAAAACCAGCGTGCCACACAATCACAGCCCTTAAGGCAAAATAACATACCCAACACACTAGGAATAGGTGACTCTATAGTCAGGCACACTGACATCCCACTCACTAGGCTGAACAAGGCAAAGGTTACTGTTAGCTGCCTGTTGGGTGCCAGGATCTGACATATAACACAAGCACTCAGGTCACTCCAGAACAAGTACAAATATGACTCTGTCATTGTCCATGTTGGTGTGAATGACCTGAGCTGTACCTCCCTGGACTACATGAAAAGAGACGAGGAGCTCTCTGATCACGTAGCCCAGGCCGGTATGACCCTGACCCTGAGTAGCATCCTGCCCTCACCAAGAATGATACCACGGTATAGAGAAAAAAATTACCAATTTCAACAATTGGCTAAGCTTCTGGTGTCATTCAAAGGGGATCCAGTGTCTATCAGCCTGGTATGACATGCTTGACAAGTCATTTTGCTTCGCTAGAGATGGCTTGCACCTGTCACCTTTAGGCTTTCGAATACTGGCCAAGACTCTTGCCACTCCTATAGTGCCTTTTTTAGGCAAGGCTCTAAAGACAAACCCACCACCCGTAAATAGCACAAGTAACAAAAAACTGAGGGTAATGCTACTCAGTGCCAGAAGTCTAGACCTCAAAATGCACACACTCAAGGCACTCCTCAGTATGGAGAAAATTGATATATGTGCAGTAACAGAAACCTGGTTTAAGGCTCCAGAGAGCATCCCAGCACTACTAGGCTACAACTCATACCATACATTTTGGCCAAAAAACCCAGACCAAAGTACAAAAGGGGGGGAGTATCTATATTCATCAAGGATACCCACACCTCCAGGTTAGTGGCACAGCACAATGCTTCAGAGATCATCCACTTGCAATTAACAATGAGCAAAACTGCTATTCAAATTATAGCTTGCTACCGATCACCCACCATGTCCCAAGACCCCCACTCCGCATTCCTGGAAACAATGGGAAACATAAAGGTCCTACCAAACACCCTGATATTGGGTGATTTCAGTTACCTAGACATTAACTGGGAGAACTACTCAAGTACAAACTCCCTTGCCCAACATTTCCTAGAATTTATAAACTCAAATGCCCTGGATCAACTGGTCAACACCCCCACCAGAGGTGACAACATATTGGACCAGGTCATCACCAACATGGGCAACCAGTGTTCCACACCGGAGGTCAACCCCTTGCTGGTTAGATCTGACCATAAACTAATCACTCTGGATATCCACATTCAGCCACTGCCCCCGGTCAAAGAAACCACCATGAAAAACTTTTCAAAAGCAAACTTCACGTTACTTAATACTGAGGTGGGAAGTTTCAAAGCCCCCATGCTAAAGGATAATGCTGTCCAAGCTGCAAAATCCTTTACTAATGCACTCTACAGGCACCTACAGGAATGCATGGATCGTGCTATCCCAAACAAAACCAAGACTCACTCCTCCAAGAAAAGGAAACCAGTCTGGTGGACCCCTGCCATAAACAAGCTATACAATAGAAGGAGGAAACTAGTACAGAAAAGAGTAAAATCCCAAGAAGGGAAAAAATCCCTGATCAGTATCAGCAAGAAACTACATTCCCTCATAAAATCCTCCAAGGCTAGCTTTGAAAGAAAGAAAGATTGCCATGGACTCCAAAGATAACCACAAGGCATTCTTTAGCTATGTCATGTATCTCTAAGTGGCAATTCTCAGACTGCTCGTATTTAGTGCAGAATGGCACAAAATACACTGAAATGACCAATATAGCCAACATCTGGCAGACAGGTTCAGTGCAAACTTCATCCCCCTCTCACTCCCAAAAGGGCCCATAACTATACCAGAACAATGTAGTGCCCCTGAAATCACAGACACTCAGGTTAAAACAGCCATCTCCAAAGCCAAAAACCCAACATCAATGGGACCGGATGATGTCCCAGGCTGCATCCTACATGAGCTCAAAGATGAACTAACCCCTCACCTAAACACACTGTTTAATCTCAGCCTCTCCACAGGCTACATGCCCACAGAGTGGCACACATCAATGGTTATTCCACTCCACAAAGGTGGAGCCAAAACAGACCCTGGGAACTATCGCCTATAAGCCTGACTAGCTTAGTCTGCAAAGCTATGAAGCGCATCATCATGGATCTCATTAACAGAGACATTGGGAACCTCCAAACACTGGACCCTACCCAGTTCGGCTTTGTTAAGGGCAGATCATGCCTCCTAAACCTGGTGGACTTCTTTGAGACAGTTACCAAGGCTATAGATGAGGGAAAGGTGGTTCACACAGCCTAATTAGACCTTGCAAAGGCCTTTGACACCATTCCTCACTCAAGTATTATAGACAAGCTCACCAGCCTGAACATAAACCCCTACATCACGAGATGGGTTGCCATCTGGCTCATGGACAGAACCCACATGGTAAGAGTTGCAGGAGCTAGGTCTGACTCTAAACCGGTTACAAGTGGTGTTTCCCAGGGCTCAGTCCTAGGACCCATCCTGTTCAGCATATACTTCTCAGAGGTACAGGCAAGCACAGGAGGACTATGGCTGACCAAGTTCACAGACGACTGCAAACTAGGGGCTATAATTGACTGTCTGGCTGACACAGACATCCTCCAAAAGGGTCTCACTGAGACAGATGCCTGGTGTCAAAACCATGGCCTTAAGCTAAATGCCAAAACTTGCATAGTCAACCCCTTTGGAAAAAACAAAGTACCCACAAACTACCACATAGGTGGTAGCCCGCTAAATACAGAAGACATAATAAGGGATCTGGGGACCCAAGTAGATAGTAACCTGTCCTTTGATAATCACATTGCCAAAGTGGTTAGAAAATCCTTCTATGTGGCCCACCTAATCACAAAAGGGTTTGCATCCAGATTGAAAGAGGTCATTGGGCCCCTCTACACATCACTCATCAGACCCATCATAGAGTACAATGCCCCATTTGGGATGTACCTTACAAGACACCTGCAACAACTGGAAAGACCACAGAAGTACCTCACCAAGAGGATCACTGGCCTCAAACAGATGCCCTATGCAGCTCGACTGAAGAAACTCCAGCTGTACTCGGTTGCATACCACCTACTCAGAGGTGATCTCTGCCTGACATACAAGGCCATGTCCAACCCAGAATTGATGGACATGCTCCACCTAAAGAAAACCATATCCCCTCAAGCCACATGCTCCATGGATCTAAACCTCATCACAACAATAAATAGGATGTGCTGGAGGGATAGATTCCTGTCCCAGAGACTTCCCATGCTCTGGAACAAGATTCCAATCTACATTAGGCAGACCTCCTCGCTAGCCCTCTTCAAGAGAAACCTTGACGAGTGGATGGGAAACAGAAAGTTTACCCCAGGGATCACTTCAATGGCTCTGCTGGACAGAGGCACAGGGAACTAATCTAAGGGGGTGGCGAAAGCCAACACATTCCGGCTAGGCTTATAAATGCCTTCGGGAAGATTGCCTAGTACCTACCTATGAACTAGTGAACCTATTAATCTATTGACTATGAATCATGTTTGATCTTTATTAATTAATTTATCTTCTATATCTCTTAATTTTGTGGTGAAAATAGAAGTATTTTATAATCTACATTTAATAATGAAATAGGTCTATATGAGGAGACTAACTTATTATCCTTTCCTTGTTTAAGTGTAGGTGAGATTACAGAAAATTTCCATGAAAAGGGAATTATTTTGTCACTCTGAATTATCCTGAAAACATCGCTCAGTAATTCTAAAATATTTAATGGAAACATACTACATAATGCCATACTTAACTTATATCAGGGTAATAGGCTTATTTAATAGAGACATTTGTTGGTCATTAAGTTTATTAATAACATTTGTATTTAAAAAATTATCATTTCTGTAATCATCAGGATTATTGTTTTTACCTTTATTAAGTTCCTCATGGATTTTCTTAAAAATATTACTTTTAAGCTTTTCCTCTATATCTGAAGTAAACTTATTAGTGTCAGGATTGTGAATATTATTGATTTGTGCCATTTTGCTTAACATCTTATTTCTATTAGGTAATATATGTAGATTTTATGAGGTCATCCCATAACTATACACTGTTATTTTTTCTAAAGCTATCTCTACTTTATGCATTAAAACTGTTTGATATTTTGCCATTGTTTAATGACTTTAGTATTACATAATTTATTTGTTGTTGTTGCTGTTCAGATCTTAATTTGAGTATTTCATCTTGTATTTCTAACAACCCTTTATCCCACTCTTTCATTTTATTGCTAGTCCATCTTCCCATTCTATTTTTAATATACATTTTAAGGAGTCCCATAGTATAGCTTTATGAACCTGACCATTATCAAAGATGAAAAATTCTCAATGTGTTCCTTAAAGTAACTCTTAAACCCTTTTAATGTCATTATATGCACTGGAATTTTATAAATAATTAGAAATTTCCTTATATCTATTAATGTATTAATACTTAGTGCATTATGATCAAATAAAGGACAAGGGTGAGTTTTTTTTTAATAATTCACTTTATTAAGTAAATCTATAGAGGTTTAAATCCTATCAATTCTAGTTTGCATCCCATATGCATAAGAATAATGAGTGAAGAATAATGACTTATCTTCTGCTTTTACTAGTAAATCAACTAAATTATTATTACCAATCTATCTATTTAGTGCTTTAGCTGATGCTAGTATTTTAACTTTTTTCTGTTCACTTGTATCTTATATACTATATATGCAGTTAAAAATCCACTGCTAAAATTAAACTATCCTTCCATTGACTTTGTAATAAGTTTAAGTGATCTTTAACCACTCTTGCACCTATTCCAGGAATCCAGTAAAAATTAAAGCTTGCCACTATATTTAATAATTACAAATATATACATTCATTTGGGATCATTAATGGATTCCATGAGTGTAGGCATTGCTTTGGATTTTCTCCATGTAGCAGCTCCTCTCCTCTTTTTTTCTTTTTTTTGTTAAAGGAAGCAAATGATAACATTTCAGAATCTACGTTTTTTTTAAATATTATATATATCTATCAAGTGAGTCTCTTGCAAGAATATAATGTCTTGTGTATTTAATTTTAGATATCTCTTTACTAATTTCCTTTTTTTCTCATTAATTAATTTACATTAGTAGATAATAGATTAAAACTATCCATGCTATGTATTTAAAAATATTTATTTTAAAAGATAATATGACACATTTATCCACCATATTAATTTAATTATATATAAGACTCTAATGCATTCCTCTGACATTATCTTAACATTCCAGATTTTTTTAATTATTCCTTTCTACAAACTAAACTAGGAAAACAAAAACAAAGACAAGTCTACAGCTATAACTGTGTTTATTGCTAAAAAAAGCACAACCTGCCATAGATAACAAAGTTCCTAGTTTGCCTATCAAATAGTCAAACTACTATACTGTACTATTGCTCTACCTACCAACACCTACAAATTCATCAAAAAAATAATAAGAGACTAGTAATTTAGTTATATCTGTTGCCATTTAAATCTATTCTCCCATTACTACATAAATGTTACAAGATCTTAGTATTAAACATTGCTATGGTTTTTGTCTTACCAATTCTTCATTTCTACAAAAAAAAGAGGTGTTATTTTGAGCAGATTTCTCACATATATACTTGAGAAAAAATAGAAAGTTATTTTCTTCTTTCACAGACATCAGTGGTGAACTTTGACTTAGATTTTCTTCAGGACAGCTCAAAATGGGAAGAATTCAGCATTCTGAAGGAATGGAACATTCATTTGTTTTCACACTTTATCTCTAAGTATCAATTGTTTCATAAATGCTCTTTGAAAGGAATGTGTTACATGGGAACAATAAAAAGCAAAATTACTAGCATTTTAACCCTTCTAAGTAGCATATTACTTAGATATGACATTCAGTTAACCCAGCAATGCACATACTAAGCAAAGTTAAAAAAATAAACTAAAATTCTTAACTTATATAACTTTATATTTACCAGTGGTATTGCTTATAATGTAATGACATTTGCTTACAGGAAGCATTTTTTAACATTTAGAAATGAACTTACGTCAACTGTAAATACAGTAAAGCTGTAAAACTAACCTTTATATTGCTCAGCATGAAAATGTTTTAATTTAAAATATAAATGTATACTTACATATGTTTTGAAGCTTAAAGTCCAGTACAAACCTTTTGCTTAAGGTGCAAATCTATTGTTTCAGAAAACAATAGTCCTGCAATCAGAGAATGAGAGTCACTCATTTTGAGGCTTTTTAGTTTTAGAAGCAATTTTCCAAGAATTCAACTTAATCTCTCTCTTCAGGGATATACTGTTTTACTCTATTTCTTCAGCATTATTAAAGATTTTATTGCTGTTAACAAAAGTGGATGCCTCCTCAAGAGTATTAAATATTCTGGTTTCTTTAGAAAGGAATAATTTGATCTTTGCAGGAAACACCAAAGTGGCTTTAATATTGTTCTTTTTAAGTTCCTTGATCAATGGTAAACAGGATTCTCTTTTACTTATCACTTTACAGGAATAATCATTGTCATATCTGAATACATGTTCACCTATTTTTAATAGATGGGCTGGGCCATGTTGCTTTTGATATTTGATCTTTTTCTAAGCTAGAAATGAACTTAACTATAACTGAATATGTTGGTGAGTTTCCTTTCTTAGAAGGTTCACTCAGGGATCTATGTGCTCTTTCAATTTCAAAAGATAAAGCTTCAGGTAGATTTAATGTTTTATGTAGCCAGGTAGTTAAGAGATTTATTATATTGTCTCCCTCATACTCTTTAGTTATACTATAAATTCTCATGTTATTTTGTCTCAGTCTATTTTCTAAATCATTGAGTTTTTCTATGAGACAGTTATTTTGCTTTAAAAGAAATTAAGTCTGAGATTCACCTTCAGTTATTCTTCCTTTATGATCATTCAAAATCTCTTCTATACTGTTGATTTATGCACCTTCTTGCTTCATAAGAATTTCAAAATGTTCCATCCCCATTCTGGTCTCTTCTTTGAATCATTCTAGTTTGGTATCTGGTTTGTCTATTTTACTAATGCATCCAGCATGCTAGATAGTGCTGACTGGATGTCTTTTTTTAACACAAGACTCCTGAATACCATTTTTGATTGACCCATGTAGAAGTCTTTTCTGTCTTAGCAGTTGAAATTCTGACAGAAACATTACAACTTTTGATGAACTTGACGGTATAAATCTTTTCTCTGATGATTTGAAAATAAAATTAGCTAACACATATCTCCAAATTTTAATTTTTTTATTATCCATCTTGACCTTGCCCCCAAGGTAAATACACTTGTGATAGTAGAATACATGCCAGCAAAGAGCTTGGCCTTTCTGCAAGTGTTGTGTGTTTTTACAGTTGCAGTTAGATTTTAAATGTTAGTATTTAATGCTTATTTCTTTAATTTTATTTTGTGGCATACCCTTGCAAGTATTTTTGTTTGCAATGATAGATATGTAAAACATGTAAAAGTTGTTGAAAGTGTATTTAAAATGCGTGTGTAATACCCCTAAGTATAAAAAAGGAAAAAAAAAAAACAATAAGATTACTGACAGAGCAAACAGACACAGAATAGTAAATGCTTATGCAGAAACAGAGATACTGTAACCAAGAGTCAATTTTGTATACAGACACACACACATATGCACACTAGTTTGTAAAGTGAGATTAATTTTGTCTTTTATCATTTTTATTTTTAGCTTGGTTTTGGATCATTTCTTGGGCTCATTGGTATCAACCTGGTAGAGAACAGAAAGCAAATGGTAAGTGATGAATATTAAATTAGTTGTGTGTGTGCATGCAAAAGGGTTAGTAATGTCATGCATCAGTTATAGTTTTGACAAGAGTTTTGAAAACTAACGTGCTGCTTGAGTTTAGAGTTACTGGTTCTATCTACTTCGGTAGATAAATACCAAAACTCCAAGTTATGGACATGCTGTGGGTCAAAAGAATCTGTAAACTTTGAAGAAGGGTAATTCCCAAAAGCTTTGTGGTTTCTGAATAAAGTTTACAGATTCTTATGACACTCATTGTGTCCATACCTTGGAATTTTGGTATTTATCTACTTTTGTTTGGTTCTCCAGGAACGGTTTACCATAGTGCTGGTCCATTTGCTTGTTTCTATCTACTTCAGGACAGATATGCCAAAATCTAGGAAGTTAAACTTAATGTCAAGGGCCTCTGGCTTACCATGTTCACAAATGACTGTAAATCATGAACTATCTTAAATTCCTCCATGACAAAAACATCCTGCAAGAGGGCCTAACACAGATACGTGACTGATCCCAAAGCCACAGCTTAAAACTGAGTGCCCAAGAAGTGCATTATAGTGCCTTTTGGGAAGACATCCATACAAGCCAATTACTCCATCAATAAAATACTCCTAAGAGCTGACCCATTAGTTAGGGATCTGGGAATATATGCAGGCTATCATCTGGACTTCAACCAGCATGTAGCCAAGATAATAAGAAAGTAATTTTATGTTGTCCAGCTTATAAGTAAGAGCATGACATCCAGGTCCAAGGAAGTTATAGTGCCACTTTACTCTGCCCTTATCAGACCTATCATTGAGTATAATACCCCCTTCGGCATGTACCAGAAAAGGCATTTGCAACAGCTGGCATACCCACAGAGCTTCTCATCAAGAGAATCAGGGTATTAACACACTGTCCTACTCAGATTGCTTTAAGGCCCTGTCTCTATAGTCAGTCTTCAATAGGTTACTGAGAGGCAATCTATTCATGGCATAAAAGATATCCTTAGATCCAGACCAGATAGATGTTATGCACATCCACAAAACTGATGGCACTAGAAACAGTAGATCCCATGATTTAAACTTTGCCTGTGACATTAATTGAACATGTTGGTGAGACCGATACATGTCTCAAAGAATCCCCACACTATAGAATAGGCTCCCCATCCATGTAAAGTAGAGTTCATCCCTGACCCCTAAAATGTAAACATGACCATTGCATGGGAACTCATAAATTCACCCCAGTCTGATCACCATGTATCTAATAGACAGAAACAGATATTAAGTAAAATATTACCTAGCTAACATACCCCCCCACACAAATCCCTTAGCCACCTCCAGACTAGCACACTCCTCCTAGTAGTCACCCAAGGTACATGGGGACATAATTGGATTGGGTTGTATGGTTAGACTTATGAAGGCCCTGGTGGTCATTAGCCTAAAAAAAATAAATATATATATATATATACACACACACACACACACGCACACACACACACACACACACACACACACACACACACACACACACACACACACACAAACACACACACACACACGCACACATGTATATATGAACCTGTGAACCTATGTTTGTTATTTTTGGTGCATTATCTGATCCTTGATGATATTCTGACTTACATAATATAAATTACATATTCCCTTGTACTATTTATGAACTGAACCAACTGTCAACATTTTTCTGATTAACTGTATTGCATATGGTATATTTGTTTAGCTGTGAAAAAGTCATACAGGTTGGAGAGTATCCTGAATAAATCTAATATGCTAGCTATTCAGCTGTAGGAAACCAAAAATCGTAACTGTTTGCAGTACTGAGGCATGTTTGAGTGAGTTCCCCAATGCGGAGACTGAATTGCTGAATATCCGGACTTAAATTATAGTAAGTCTGAGACTGGCATTTCTCAGAATATTCCATTTTCTCTGAGTTATGGCAATATCAGACTTGGTATATGTAAGTTTGAGGTGTGCAAAAAAGAATTTAAAAGAGAAGACCAATGTTCGATATTCGCTCGTCTCCAGGATTTTTAGTCTTTTTTATATTCTGCACAATCTTAAATTCTGCAGGAATGCATGTTGTTTGGGATAAAAAGCAGAGTTATGAGGCTTGAGAAGTCATCCTTATTTGTCTTTTCTTTTTTTTCTTTTTGTAATAAACATAAAAAATAAGAAATAGAATAATCTTCAATATTCATAGTTCTCTTGTTTTTTGTTTTAAGACTAGATCATTTGGGCTGGTTTCTCTGTTTTTTACTGTTGTCTGTATTAAGGTATTTCCTTAACCCACACTGTCTCAGACTTCCTTGACAAACAGTTCATTGATTAGAATGGATTTTTCCTGCAGCCATCTGCTTAAATCAGAAACATGCTACAAACAGTTGTTACTATATGTAATTGAAATATATTACAGCAGTTTCACCTAAACTCATTTTTATAACTAGGCTTTCAAAATGTCAAATCAGTTTGTTTGTTTGTGTCTTTCGGCTTTTCTCGGTTAGGGGTCGCCACAGTGGAACTCTGGTCCACTAATGATTGGCAGTAGATTTTTACGTACTGGTTTGCCGGGCCTAACGCACAACCTTCAATGAAGGAACACAAATGTCAAATCAGTAAAAAGGCAAATTCTCATTTTATTGCAAACGAATAAAAAGTCAGCAACATACCTCTCAACTGCCCAGATTTTCCCAGAATGTGCAGATTTATGCCTCATATTTTTGGTCTGTTCCTCTTAAAATCTTGTGATTTTGTGTATTTTTGTGGCAAATCAATGAGGACTGAATTCACTAAATAATGACCGGCATTTGTGTTTTAGACTTCATATCCTTCAGAAAATGTATAACACAATATCTTCTATTTTAACAACTTTCTAAGTTTATAAGAACAATATCAAAAATCTGTCCCCTTTTTGTGGTATTTTTCCCCCCATTATGAGCATAACATTGTCTTGACCAAACAGTAAAGATGCAGTTTTATCTGTATATTTGTATTGCAATACAGAATGACTACTGATTTAAGGAGCTTCAGTTGTAGTCTGGGAGATTCAATCAACTATCGTACTAAATCTTATATCCAGAAATGTATGATTGCTTGGCTGGTAGTTTGGGATTGTTGTTTCTTTGATCATCTTTGTCTTTTTGTGGCCACTGCATAGTCTGGCTATAAAGTATCCAACTATAAGCTGGTTAAGATTCAAATTCTAGAAAATTCCTAAAAGTTGATTTTATGTATGTTGCTGAGGATGTCAGAGGGCAGGACATTATTTTAACTCTCTAGTATTGGTAGGAATGTTTATGCACACAAGGCTAATACAAAGATTTGTACAGACACCTATTTGAGATCATTTGGTAATCCATCTGGCAGTACTTAACCTGACATAAGTCCTAACGAAGGTATCATGTAGGCTTTCCTTGAGTAAAAGAAGAACAGCTCATATAGATTCTTATAAAAATGACACTGTGAAGGAACATATAACCGAGCAAGAACTGTACAGGCAAAAGTAGTATGGTTTAAGCCATTTCTGACTGATTCCAAGCACGTTGAGTTTGTGTTACCTACAAAGGCTAGCGCATCTTCCTGTTTATTATAAATGGTAATATTATTAAACAGAACAAAATATTCTTCTTTGCAAGAAGGGTGTATAGCAGAAGGTACTGAGGTTTGTAAAGAGTGCAGCTGGCCTATTTTTGAAGGTGTCAGGTTCAGCTCAATACCACCAGCAAGTAATACCAGCAGGAGATGAACACGTGAATAGGTAGACAGTACATATTTGCTAGTATGAGGATTAGGATGATTATGCCAAAATGGTAATGATGTTGACACCATCCCAGCATACCAGCATAACAATATTTGGGCAGTTAGGCAAATTATGAGCTTGGTAGATATTTTCTTCTTTGCAGCACATTTTTTATTAGGTTTGTGCAGAAACTGTCTTCCTGCCTATTTCACATAAATTTAACATGAAGAGAAATATGTAGCAAATGACTGCTATATTGTTTTTAACTTATGTTTTTTTTTATTAGATAAGCCATAGTTTAAATGTAGTTTTTGATACATACTGTATGGTATGTAAACAGTTCAATAGTCTTATATTAGTTAATGATGCATATCAACAATTGACAATAAAGAGTGCTTTCAAAAAAGGAAAGAAAAGAAACACATGGCATAGTCATTTATTAAGACATTTACATGATTTCTGATATCACATTTAGAATTAAGGATAAACACTTGACCTATTATATTAGCAATGGCACAAACATGGATATTATAGTCCTTTCCGCCAGTCTGCTCAGTGTGGTTTTCTGCATCCCTTCAACAAGTAGATTGTAAAATTATATACATATAAACATATAAACACTTACGGCCTTCTCAGTACTAATAGTTTCCAGACAGAAGGGATTACAGGCAAAATTGTGATTTGACTCAAGAAGCAAGCAAAGGAGTTAGTTTCTACTGAATGCCAAGAATAAGTGTGTGTGTGTGTGTGTGTGTGTGTGTGTGTGTGTATGTGTGTGTGTGTGTGAGATTGTATTTGTTGTTGTTGAATAACTGGGTGATTATCTGCAAATTAAGTGGAACTTCATCAAGGCAATAAAATGAAAGCGGTAGGCTTTATCCAGTTTTGTTAGATTGTTGTGCTTGACAGGACCTCCAGGACCCTGGGGGGAGCAGAGATACGGCCGCTGAGGTGTCTTGCACCCGAGGCCGGCCGGGGGAGTCGGCAGATGGTGCGGTCTGACCGAGGGCCTCCCCTGAAAGCCATGTGTGCAATCCCATCCTCCTGGACCCCGGGAGAGCGGAGATACAGCCGCCGAGGCGTCTCGCACCCGGGGCCGACCTAGGTTAATCCAGTTTGTGTCTGAGGCTATAATTAAGACAATGTAATTAATGTATAATGGTATTTAAAATCTTGGTCATCATACAACACAATAAGATGAGTAGGCAGTTAAATGACTATATCTAGTATCACTAAGAGTTGCCCAAGTTTAATTAAACATTTTTAATTTAATGTTTAATAAAAATGACATTGTCAACTAAATTTGTGTATCTGTAATATTATACATTAATTGCTTATTTTTGTTATTGTTAGGTTATTGTTAGGCAGCTCCTTGTAGAACTGTATTGTCCCTGTTGGGCTTCTTTGTAGCTTATGTATTTTTATCACTATTGCTTATGTCTGTACTGTAAGGGGTACCTCACTAGTTTTATTTAAACTGCATTTTTCTTATCTTACCCATGTGACTCACCACCCAATCTACCTACCTAACTGAACCCACCCCCCGTGAATGTCTTGGGACCTAAAGGGAATGCTGTGCTTTAAACTAAACATCCTGCAGTCTACATTTTTATACTGTGTGATTTCTAAAGAAAGAAACAAGATTAATATCTGTTTAAACTATAGCATTTAACTGTATTTAGCAGTGTAGTGGTCCACTCAGAAGTTTGCAGCACTAGCAGTATTTGACTAGGTTTCCCTACTACCTCCTCAGCCAGTACTTACTTCAGGATCTATCTACTAGCCAAAGGGAAGCAGATATACTGAACTTACCCACTTAGGCTGATTTTTCCTGTTCTCCCTGATTAGATCTCACTGATTGTCTCTGTAGTCTCATGGTGGCTGACCCCAGCTCCGTTCGCCTTCCCTGCCCCCATTCCCACCCACCCCCACTACTTCTACATTTATCCTAACTCCCTATTACCTGACCACTCCATCCAGCCACTCAACTGCAACCACTCTAACCACACCCCCTGATTAACTCTCATCCCAACAACACCACTTGCATACAAATACCACATAACCCAAACTATGCAGGCCTTACTTACATCTCTCCTACTAACCCTCACAACCCTAACCTACATTACATCCTTTACAAACATACACACCACTACCACACACCACTTACTATACAACACATACCTTCACACCTGTTATAACACACACAAGCTTTCCTATAGTCCCCTCTTTATTTAGTGACAACACAATACTACTTATACGTAACAGGTATGATTCATTATCCTACACTAGAAAAACATCATGCAAACTCCACATAGACATTCTACAAACTATCAGACTTCAACTATTATTAAAGTAAAGGTATTAAAGGTATCCTCACCTCTGGGGATATTCACCCAAATCCAGGGCCAGGCAAAATCATACCCCCAAACAAACACACTGCAGATCTACTCATCATCAACCTTAACTCTCACAGTATATCAAACAAACATCCTCACTTACACGCATTCATGACTCAGTACTCCCCCAACATTCTAACCATAACAGAGACCTGGCTAAAACCCAGCACACAGAACAAAGACATTTTCCCTCCAGGATATAATATCCTATGATTAGATAGGACAGGAAAGAAGGGTGGGGATGTTGCAATTATCTATAAAAATACAATTTCTCTCCAGCCTCTACTAACTCCTCTACCAAAATGTAATACTGCTGAGATCGTAGGCGCTGTGCTACAGCTAAACAAGAAAAAGAGCATCAATATTCTTTGTGCATATACCCCTCCAGGTAATAACTCTCCAATAACTGAGGAGATTCTACAATGGTCAAAAGATAACCTCCCACAAGAGACTATTCTACTAGGAGACCTAAACACTGATTGGCTAGCCTGCAATTCTAAAAACCCCACTAACCACATCAACCTGTAAGGATTCTCTCAACTCATTCAAGAACCTACTAGATTAGATAAAAAGTCCCAAAAGGAATCTATACTAAATTGGACATTAGTAAACTACCCTGAACATAATTACCAAGTAGGTAGACTACCAGACGGACTTAGCAACCATCTCCCTAATTTCCTCCGATGAACACGTATTAACATACCCAAACCTACAGTCTATAGACAAGTCAGACAGACTTACCGACCATCTCCCTAATTTCCTCCTATGAACACGTATTAACATACCCAAATCTACAGTCTATAGACAAGTCAGAAACGACTGCAATGTTAACCCTCTAGAACGCAACACTATGTTAAAAAAATGTAACTGGGAACCACTACGCACCCTTGACCTAGACCAAGCAGTGGACATTTTAATAGTACTCTTATTAACATCATTGATTCAGTTGCCCCAGTAAGAAAAATTAGAGCTAAGCAACACTATGCTCCATGGCTTACAAACTCCACTAGAGCCCTATTAAAAACTAGAGATAAGGCATGGAAAACCTAGAAGAAAGATAACACTAGTCAATCCAAACAAAACTATCAACACCTTAGGAATCAGTTCAAAAAACAAACAAAGCTCGATAAACAGAACTACTTTCTAGATATACAAAACAAACACTCCAACAACCCCCAAAAGTTCTGGTACGCAATTAACACCCTACTAAAACCTGGTGAAACCCCCACACCAGCTCCCACCTCCACCACTAGAAAAACAGATAGCGATATGGCCTCCCAATTTAATCACCACTTTACTGAATCCATTAAATTGCTATCAACTCAACTTTCCATAAATAGCTACTCAACCACACCAACAGCTCCTAACAACTCACCTCCCTTTACATTCTCACCTGTCCCAACTTCTACAATAAAAAAATACCTCTTAAAACTGAAATCCACTACTCTTGCAGCAGATGGTATACCTGCACATTTCCTACAAATGGATGTCGACTCCCTATCCTACCCAGTCTCAATCATAATCAACCGGTCAATACAGGAATCCCATATCCTTCAACTGTGGAAAATCTCTTACATTATTCCCCTTCATAAGCATGGGAATTCCAATGATTTCTCTAACTATCGCCCCATTGCCATTCTGTCTCCTTTATCAAAAATACTTGAGAAATGCATACACTCAGGTCATACATTTCCTAAATTATAACATCCTACTCTCTGCTACACAACATGGCTTCAGCCCACACCACAGCACAACCTCAGCCCTTCTCTCTTTCACAAACCTGGTTAACCAATGTAGAAATAAAAACAGATTTGTATATGCTATATTCCTGGACCTGTCTAAAGCATTTGACATGGTTTCTCACTCCATACTAATAGATACTCTTACCTCTTTATCCTTGGCCCCTGACACTATTGCATGGTTTAAAAACTATCTATCAGACAGACAACAAACTGTCCAGTGGCAAGGAGTTATATCATCTTTACTCCCACCTGCCATAGGGGTACCTCAAGGTTCCATATTGGGTCCACTTCTCTTTTCTATCTTTACCAATAATCTACATACCTCTACCCTGCAGGCGTCACTCACAGTATACAGATGATTCCACCCTGATCTGCCCCGCTCCATCTCTCACCACCCTACAGCACCTAGCCCAAGAATCTTTTGCATCGGTAGAAAGTTGGTTCACAAATATTCAACTTATCTTAAATCCCAACAAAACTAAACTACTTCTATTTACCCCAAACAAATCAAAAACCTCTCCACTCTCCTTCTCTGTCTCCTCCAATAATGGAACTGTCATTTCATCCTCTCTCCACACCAAGCTGCTTGGCGTCGAAATAGATAACCTACACTTTGACATCCATATCTCTCAAACTATTAAAAAGGTACACAAAAAATGGGCTCCCTATACAGACAAAAAAACTTTCTATCAGATCAAGCTCAGGTCACCATAGCTCAAACCCACCTTCTTTCCACACTAATGTATGCAGCACCAATTTTCACCTATGTTAGAAAATCTGACCTGGACAAACTTGAGTCATATTATAACAGAATCGCCAAGTTTGCTAAAAATTCCCTCTTTAGAACACACCATTTTATACCTCTTAGGCAACTTCAGTGGCTTGAACTCCCTCAGTTATTAACCTATCACCAACTAGTCATAGCTTATAACAACCTAAAATATCCTGACAAAACTCCAGCCCTTAGGCAACTCCTGACTAACTACACACCAAATCGTCCACTCTCTTCTGCCAAGTCACTCCTCTCTATCTCCACAGCCAACAACACAGCAGGTAAAGCTCTATTTTCTCACAGTATAGCTACAAGTTGGAATAATCTCCCTCCCTCCATGATTTCTGCATCAAATACCAAACAATTCAAAAACTCCCTTAAGGATCATCTTATTAGCTCTTGGCTATGTCCATGTGTTACATAATCTTAATGGATGCTACCTCCGTCTCTCTCTCTTCTCTCCCAGTATCAGGCCCTCAGTAATCATGGTAGTAACAAATGGTATCCCTTGACATAAGGTAATGTTGTTGTGATCTCTGTCTGGATATTTGATAACTAACATAATGTTCACTTGTAAACATTGCTGATAAGAACTTTTTTTGTACTGTTTTTCTTATGCACAAAATACTGCTCAATAACAAAGTCTTTGCTTATTACATTATGTAGTATGACCACTATTTGTTGTATTAATTAAGTAGAGCTTTTCTCCAAGGGCCTCCGCTGTAAATGGACCTTGTCCAGTCGGACCATACCGGTTAACAAATGTAAAATAAATAAATAAAAATGAAATAAAATGTAATAGTGAATGACATGAGTTAGAAACCATGTTAAGTGCTTGAATGTGCAAAGAAGTGTAGCCATCATTAATGTGGGGCTTCTTCTTCCACCATCTAACTCCACCAATTGTGGCTGTGGTATACACTATAGCTCCTTCCTCGGCTGATGCATGCTGAGTTCCCTTGCCTTCTTACAGCATAGTCCTAGTCTATACTTCTGCATGTCACGCACTTCATACTACTAGGAGGTATTAACTTAGTAGCAGAACAGACCACTTCCCACCTCCCTTTGTGAATGGGGAAATGGTTACATTCATGACAGCTGAGATCAAGCAGAGTGAGGCAGTGAAGGGCACAATTATTTTCCTCAGAAACAAAATGCGGGATCTCATTAAACGCCTGTTACAGTTTGCTTTGAAGAGGTGAGACAAAGATATTAAAGAGGTATGAGAAGTAGATGATACATGTAGAAGGTACATCTAGCTGTGTAGACTATAGTTTTGAGTATTAGGAAAATAATAGCTGTGTAAAATCTTACCATAACCATAGATGACCTTCACTTCTATATGCTGCAGTATTCATAACATGACGGAGTCTGCCACTGGTTGACTCGTACGTCTGGCCAGTATACAAAAGTCTATTGTTACTGTGAGGTACGTGTGATGTCGCACAACAACAAAACATACATTGGTCATAAATTGACGTCAGGTATAAAGCAGATGTTGGCACACACCACCCTCAGAATTGAATGCCGCAGAAAGCACCAGCCTGATCTTAGGAAAGGAAAACATGCTACCAGAAGCCAGGCAAGCATCAGGGGAAAGTGGAGTGAAGTAATACTACAGCATATAAAAGAGAAAGACATCTATGGTTATGGTGAGATTTTACACAACTATTCTATGTCCTTCTATTCATATGCTGCAGTATTCACAACATGAGGGAGCATACCAAAGCTCATGCAGAAGAAGAACTGGGCAGAGAAGCAGAAACATTCTTCATAAACCCATGCAGAATAGCCCTGGCAAACCCAGCTCTGGATCTGGAAATGACATCTCACTTATAGTGTTTCGTGATGGTATGAACAGAAGACCAGGTAGCTGCTTCCAGGATAGAGCAAGTTTCCAAGCCTTTAAAGAAAGCCCCAGAGGAAGACACTACACTAGTGGAATGGGCCCTAACAGGAAAAGAGAGATTCTTTCCATGGGCCAGATAGCAGAAGGAAATAATTTTGGAAATCCAAGTGTAAATAGTCTGCTTGGAAACAGGCTGGCCCAGGGCCCTTGGGTGATAGGAAATGAATAGGCGGTCAGATTTACAGATTGGTTTGGTTTTGTCCAAATAGTAGCTGAGTTGCCTGCACACATCTAAAGTGTCTACATCCTCTCACTAGGGGATTGAGGAGAAGGCAAAAAAGCTGGAAGATTGATGGACTGATTGAATGATAACTCATTAACCATCTTGGGCATAAAGGAAGGATTAGTGTGTAAGGAGACCCAATCCCTGTGGGAAAACTGTGAAGGGGAAAGAGGACATCAGAGCCTGTAACTCAGACACCCTTCTGGCAGAAGTAATGGCCATAAGAAGGACTGTTTTCCAGGTGCAATGTTGCAGAGAAGAACTTGTTGACTCAGAACGGGCCAGGGTATGTTTTTCTAAGACAAAGATGAGATCCCAAGGAGGAGGAACTGGTTTCCTTGGTGGTCTGATGTGAAGGATGCCTTTTAAGAAGAGTTTTATTTCCAACCTGGAAGATAAAGGGCGAGACATATGCAGACATGCAGAGATAGCAGAAAGATGGGCTTTAACTGAGGAGTATGACAGCCCACTCTTCAGGAATTCACACAGGTAGGAGATGACCACTGAGACATCCACTAGAAGTGGTTGTAAAGTCTTTTTAAGACACCAGATGGAAAACCTCTTCCATTTGGAAACTTAGGATATTTCCTAGTTGTGGGTTTTCTGGCCTCCTGCAGAACTTGAAGCACGTCCTCAGAAAAAGGTGTCTGAGTTGAATCAAAACCCTATCACCCACAGGGTCAGATGTAGAGCTGACATCTGTGGATGTACTAGAGTTCCCTTGTCCTGCATGAGTAGGTCCATTCTGTGGGGTAACTTGCGGTTATTGCCTTTGGCTTAATGCAAAAGAAGGGGGAACCAATGCTGTCTTGGCCAAAAGGGAGTCACCAGCAAGATTTTTGGTTGCTCCTGTTGGATTTTCAACAGGACCTTTTGGAAAAGTGGGAAGAGAGGGAATGCATAAAGAAACATCCCCTTCCAAGAGAAAGATAGGCCATTCACTTTCCATGCCAATGGATCTGGAATCCTGGCACAAACCTTGGGAAGTTGTCTGTTCATGGGAGAGGCAAAGAGATCTACCTGAGGTATACCTCATCAATGGACCATGTCTAGAAACACATCCCTGTGTAGCATCCATTCATGGGATTGTGTCATGGACCTGTTGAGTGTGCCTGCCATAACATTCTGAGTTAAGGGAATGCAAACAGCCTGGAGGGAGAGTTGACTCTGTGAAGCTAACTCCCAGGCCAGCCAGTCTGCATAGGAGGTTTTGTCCCTCCCTGTTTGTTGACATACCAGAGGACCACGGTATTGTCTGCAAACCATCTTAAAACCCCTGGGGAAAGCAGAGGTTTGAAGATTCGGAGGGCAAAGATCAAGGCCCTCAGCTCATTTATATTGATGTGCTCCCTTCTTTGGACTGGAGACCAGACATCTTTGACCCTCCAAGAATTCAGGGCTGCTCCCCATCCATGTCTGAAGCATCCATATACAGCTCCTGAGTGGGAAGAGGTGGTTCCTTACAACTGTAGGATCCACTAGTCTAACTCCTTTTTCAAGCAAGGAAGGAGTGGGATAGCAAACTCCAGAGGATGGAAGTGTTGCACCCATACTGTTCTCAATAATCACAGAATTTCCTCATGTGTAGCTTGGCTAAAGGGAGAGGGGGGATAGTGGATGCCATGACCCCCAGGAGGTGAAGAAACTCCCTGGCAGTCAGGGATTGGAGAAGCAGGTGGTCTTGGAAGTAGGTGGTTAGGGACAATACCTTTTCAGGAGGTAAGGAAGCTAGCATCCTGTCTAATTGGATCCTGCAGCCAAGAAAGATGTGGTCTTGGCAAGGGACCAGAGAAGATTTCTGATAGTTGATCATGAACCCTAGACTCAACAGCAGACACCATGAAGAAGAGGTTCTCTTGAAGGATGTCTGGAGTCTGAGTGTGAAGAAGAAGGTTGTCTAGATATAGAAAGATCTGTATGCCCTGTAGCCTGCAGTAGACTATGACAGGAGCTAAATATTTTGTAAAGACCTTTGGGGGTCATAGACAGTCCAAAAGGCAAGGCACAGAATTGAAAATGTGAGGAAGCAATAGCAAAGTGAAGAAACTTCCTGAAGCAAAGATGAATGGGAATATGAAGATAGGCATCTTTGATGTCCAATGACACCATGAAGGCCTGAGGAAGGATGAGAGGAAGAAGGGTAGGCAATATTAGCTTATGAAAGGTGGGAACCTTCAGCAAGGTGTTCAGATGGGCTAGGTCTAGAATGAGTCTCCAAAGACCATCCTTCCTGGGTACCAGGAACATCCTGGAGTAGAACCCTTTTCCCACGTGGGAGGGCGGCACTGCCTGAATACTGCCTTGAGAAAGAAGGCTGGAAATGACCTAAGGAAAGAGTTCCAGTTGTTCCTTTGGGGGCTGTGGAATACTCTTGAAAGGTGGAGGAGTCTTCCACACCATAAAGTATCCTTGCTGGATGATGGATAGGACCCAAGAGTCCTGAGTTATCTGTTTCCAAACAGAAGGGGGGGGGGTGAAGTGACAGAGGAGTTAATGGTCCAGGAGGTGGGTATTCACAGACTACCAGGCTTAGCCTGAAAGGGCTATTTCTGCGTGGTAGTAGAGGAGGCAGATTTAGAGGGAAATTCTTTCCTGGGATCTCTCTTACCTTTGGAAGACTTGGGCCTGGTGGGCTTTCTAACAAAAGTGGTCTTGGTAGGGTAGTTCCTCTGAAACCTTGGGACGGAGGAAACAAAAATATGTTTCAGGTCTTGCAACTCCTTGCCCTGCTCCTGAGGAGACTTAAAGAGTTCTGCAGCTGAAGAACCAAACAAGGCCTTGTTGTCCAGGGGGCATCCATGATTTTTGCTTTTATGTCATAAGGCAAAGGTTGGAGCCTGAACCAGGAATACCTCATCAGGACTGACCTGCATGCAGGTGCTCTATCTATGGCCTCTGCAGCATCATAACTACACTTTATGGAATGCCGTATAACCTGAGCAGAAGAGTTAAGGATGGAGAAAAGTTTACCCTTCGTGGAAGAATCAGGAAGCACAGAAAGTAGTTTGCCAGCATCTGAGAGAAGGGTCAAGGAATATTTGGCCATATTGGTCTGATAGTTAATGGCCCTGAACAGCAGAGTAGCTGAAGTATAGACCTGTCTTCCTACTGTCTCCATGACTTTGCTCTCCTTATCTGAGGGGAGCAAGGAAGTAGAAGGTAGCATTTCAGAGGCCTTGTTTGCAGAGTCAGAAATGGTAGCGGGGTTTGCAGAGGGGCATTTAAATAGGAATTTAGAGTCCTCTGGCACTTTATAAATCTATCTGACCTTTTGGGTGCTGGAGGTTGAAAATCAGAGCACTTTGATGCAGTAACAAGGCATCTAGGAAGGCTGGTAGAACAAGAGGTATGGCAGATGGTGAGGGGGAGTCCATCTGTAGGAGGTCATAGTACCTTTTTTTGGATGTCTGATATCTGACAACAGTCCCACTTGAAGAAATTACTCATCTTAAGGATTGTTCCCCAAAAACATATATCCTCCCCAGGAGAATCAGTGCCATTAGAGTCTTCTTCTGGGAAGGCATAACCCAAAGGTGAAGAAATTTGGGCTGAATAAGCCAAAGATTTATCTCCTGAGGATTCCTCATCATCTAAGGAAAACTACTCAGAAATCCTCTTTTGAGAAGTAGAGGGAGGATAGGAAGGAGAAGGAGAGAATGAGCTAAGGTCTGTCTCAAGGTCATAAAGGCATTGAGCAGGCCTTGGAAAAAGGCCTGCCAACCTGGTGCTTGTTCCTGAAGTGCTGTAGAAACATATTTAGTCTTGTTTTCTTTCAGGAACCTCCATTTGGTGGAGGGTGGATGGGCCTGACACCAGCCTTCACTCTACAATGTTGGTAGGAACATCCACTTGCACTATGATCTTTGTAATGCCACATGGGCCTTCAGTCACAATAAGCCATGGTTCTCAACTACTCCCAAGTCAGATGACTGCAATTCCCTCGAGGACGTGCTGGTAAGGTCCTTCATGGCCTCCACACTGGTACCCATCAAAGGAATATCTACCAACTCCTGAACAGTCTCTGGGACAGCATCAGCCTCAGGAGAGATGTCCAGATCAGAGGGAGCAATGGGTAAAACAGAACCTAGTCTTCTTGGCCTTCTTAGCTTGTGGCTCACCTAAAGGGCCCACCACAGCTTCCATGTCATGCATGAGAGGTTTAAGGCACTGATTCTTGAGATATAACTTAAGGGAAGCTAAGAGACTGCATAGGGTGTTGGGTACAAAGGCCTTACAAATAGCATAGGCAGTATGGTCATGGTCTGGGCCTAAGCAAAACAAACAAAGGTCGTAATAGTCCTTATATGGAATCTGCCTTCCACACTGACACTTGCCCTTCCTAGCTGACATGTAATCAGGCAGTATGGTCGTGGTCCAGGCCTAGGCAAAACAAACAAAGGTCGTAAGAGTCCTTATATGGAATCTGCCTTCCACACTGACACTTGCCCTTCCTAGCTGACATTTAATCATAACAAAACACAGCCAAAGAAAGCAATGAAAAAAAAAAAAACAAGGCAGTTATCTGAACCAAGGTTCACAACTGCAATGTTCTAATATGTTTTGTTTTGCTGACTTTCCAAAGACACTTTCAGTTGTTTGGTCAATGTAAATTTTGCTGTGCTGCTTATGATTGTTTTTGCATCCTATTCTTCAGAAAAGTGTGGGTAAGTGAAAACAGACTCTTCATAGTTTCTATATTTCCTAATCACAACTTTGCATGAAAAGTATATTCATGAAAAGAAGAGAAAATCTAATTAATTGTACATAAAAAAGAAGATGCAATTCACAGGTAAACCATATGTAATTGCAAGATTCATAGGTTAGTTCAAGTCATGCATAAAATGTTCTATATGTTTAATCATTTTTAAGACAAATTTTACTTGCTAGTCAGCAACCCATTTGGACCCTTTCCCAAGATTTTGCTCAGATACAGCTCTCAAAATGCAGTTATAGACTGCATGCTGTTCAGAGATATAATAACTGATAATACTGGTGTTTTTGCACTCCTTAAGATACTTTGCTCATTCCTTTTCCAAACTAATCAGCAATACGTGAGCATAAACATTTAAAACTCTAATAATGCAGATATCTATATTCTTTCAGGCATCTCAATCACTTCTTTTTGTACAGTAAGCAAACATTTACAGTACACTGAAACAAAATATCTACTAGTATTCACTAATTAACTAAAGATTCACATTTCTTAATAGTACAGTCTTGACACATACATTTCTACAAGAGTAAAGTAGAGTATAGTCATCAGGAAAGCAAAATTCCTGTATGTCCTTTAAGAGTACACTCATCTTTTCAAGAGACTTCACTATAAGCCTGACATGTCCATATACCTCAGTGTTTTCTGAGTTCAAGTTCCAAAATCTTGCTACAGATGTTGAAAACTAAGGCAGAAAGGTGACATCTACAAGGTGACATGATTTGTTAAGCGAGCACAGGGAAATGGTCAGGGTGGGATGTACAGGGCTGAAGGTATTAAGAAGTGCTCACAAAAGGTTATACAAATATGACATGTTTTCTGTATTTACATTAATAAAGAATAAAATGGAGTGTTAGTAATGGTGTCTGCAGGCCGAGGCGGTTACAAAAATAACATTGAAAATGTTGGATATAGTGAAGTCATTCTGAGATATAAATGTTTGATAAAATAGGAACTGTAGAAATATTTTCATAGCTGGATTAATGTCATAAAAGCTGTATGACTGACAGATGAACAAATGGTGACATCTTATACACAGCATTAAGGCATAAAATTCTGATACTGATATTTGCTATTTATCATGAATGCTTTTATAGATAATATTGTTTTGAAATACTATGAATGTATTAATTTGCATAGCTTATGTTGTGTCACAAAACAATCGTGTGCTACCAACTTTCAATTGCTTCATTGGAAAGATCTTGAATCTTGAATTGAGTGATGTTCTGTTGTAGTCTTCATGCTAACCCTCTGGTTGACCCCAACACTAAAAAGTTTTGGTAAATAAAATACAATTCATTCATAAATTAGCAATGTAAAATCAAATCAGTTAGACTTTGTAGTGTATATAGCCTACTATCTAATAAAGAACTTTGATATTTTGTAGTGTAACCTACCTCTAAGAATTTGCATATTAAATTTTTTTGCATCATTTATGGCATGGCAAATCATACAAGGAGTGTCATCATTAGAGGATTTTGAAGAAAAGCTCTCAGAAAGCAAGTGGTTTCCGGACTAAAAACACTTAGGAAGCAATGGGATTAATTATCCTTCTGTTGTTTAAGACTGAATGAGTTAATATGTTAGAATTCTAAAGAGTTGCGAAAATACATTAAAGTTACAGATGCAGTGCAAGATGTTCAAGTAGCCCTAGTAAAGACATGCTCCTTTGTAGCTTTTTTATTATTAAATAATGTAACTGCAGTAGGTGACAACATTAAATAGAAGTGGACAAAGAGAAAAAGCAAGGCAGTCATTTCAAATGATATAACAATAGCTTGTCATCAGTAACCCTTTCACCTTCCACACTCTCTGGCCTGAAAACATGGTATGTTGTAACACTGAAGAACTGTACCATGCCTCAGTAAGCACAATATTGTCTGCAGTTGATTGGAAGTGTTTTCTATCCCTGTAACGGTTTAGGTTAAGAATTACCTCATCTTACCTCCTAATCCTGTTTGGCCATTGTATATTATCTGACAGAGAAAAAATACAATTTTATCTGACCTTGTAATAACTGTAAGGGTAGTAACATTTAGATGTTATTTTTCAGTGAGTTAAAAACAATTCCAATGAAGCATACAATCCAGGTGTGCGCTGTCTTCCCATTTTGCAATGTTAAATAAATCTGACTCCATTTAAATGAAACAAACAAAAAAAAATCACATAGCCTTGTTTAAATTTACAGTCTTATGATTGTCTAAACAATGTTATGTATAGTGCTGAGAAAATATGTAATAGTACAATACAAAGTGTTTGCACACAGTTAAAAATGACATAACATTTTTTTCTAAATTTTTTTGAAAGAAAAAAGAAAATTAGCAAATAAAAAGCAAAATGAAAACCATCACAAGTAGTGTTTAAAATGGCTAACAAATGAATATTAAAACAAATGATCAAACTGATACAAGAAGAAATAAAGTGTTGAGTTCTTTTTCCTTTAATAATTGACTATGAACTTTGTCAGAACAAATGGACCATTTAAATGCATCCATTTAAATAAAAACATGAAAATCATATGACAACCAACTGACACTTTCCAGTCATTAAATAACCATTATAACACTTGCTTTCATATAATACAAAAAGCATTGTCAAAAGATTTACAATCACGGTCATGTTGTAAAATACCAGAAAAGTGATTAAATGCTCTGAGATTTTAAGACACATTTAATAGTTATAACTCCATTTAAGCCCGGACTTTATGAGCTGGAAAAGCTATTTGGCACTTTTTTTCTTTACTTTGTGGTGTTCTAATCACCCACAAAATATTTTTATTGACTGAATCTATGACAAAAAAGCTAAATTTCTTAAACAGCTATAGAGAGTAGAATGTTTTTCCAAAACATTTCTTATATCTTTATTCTTAATAGCCAGTACATGTTCATGGATTCTGTGTAAGAGCATTCTAGTGTTTTTATCCACATAGAGGCTCTCGTAGGATCAGCTCTGAGCCCTTTCTTATTTGCAATGGTGATGGACAGGTTGACAGACGAGGAGTCTCCGTGGACTATGATGTTTGCAGATGACATTGTGATCTGTAGTGAGAGTAAGGAACAGATGGAAGAGACCCTGGAGAGGTGGAGATATGACCTAGAGAGAAGAGGAATGAAGGTCAGCAGGACTAAGACAGAATATATGTGTGTGAATGAGAGGGAGGATAGAGGAATGGTGAGGATACAGGGAGTAGAGGTGGCAAAGGTGTATGAGTTTAAATACTTGGGATCAGCGGTTCAGAGTAATGGTGAGTGTGGAAGAGAGGTGAAGAAGAGAGTACAGGCAGGATGGAGTGGGTGGAGAAGAGTGTCAGGAGTGATTTGTGACAGACAAGTACCAGTAAGAGTGAAAGGGAAGGTCTACAAGAGGGTAGTGAGACCAACTATGTTATATGGGTTGGAGACAGTGGCACTGACAAAAAGGCAGGAGTCAGAGCTGGATGTGGCAGAGTTAAAGATGTTAAGATTTGCACTGGGTGTGATGAGGGTGGACAGGATTTGGAATAGGTATATTAGAGGGTCAATACAGGTTGGAAGATTTGGAGACAAAGCCAGAGAGGCAAGTACGCTGGTTTGGACATGTGCTGAGGAGGGCTGCATAGTATATTAGGAAAAAGATGCTAAGGATGAAGCTGCCAAGTGACAGGAAATGAGGAAGGCCTAAGATGAGGTTGATGGATGTTGTGAGAGAGGACATGCAGGTGGTTGGTGTGATAGAGCAAGATGCAGGGGACAGGAAGAAATGGAAACAGATTATCTGCTGTGGCGACCCCTAATGGGAGCAGCCAAAAGAAGAAAAAGAAGCTCTTGTAGAAATTGCATGTGGCCAATTAAACAATCTGTTCTGACTTATATGTGAACCTATAACAACTATGAAGAACACCTTGTCTATGTGTTTTAAACCAACATTGTGTCAGTACTAATGTGTCTACCTATAAGAGCTATGAACCTATGAATCTTTCGACTTAGCTTTTCTTCCTTGCTTCATAGGAATCCCCAATAGTGTGCTCGCATTCCCTTCAGCAAAAGTTACATCCTGTGTCTTAGCCTTGGGTTGACTGGAGATTGGCCATCTCATTGCCCAGCACTGTGAGACCCTGCATCAGTGGAACACTAAAGTGCTTTCAGCTACACTAGTTCCCTTCAGCAAATGTTACATCCTGTGTCTTGGCCAACCTCCAATCAACCCAAGGCTGTCTCGTTGCCCTGCACTGTGAGACCCTGCATCGGTGGAACACTAAAGTGCTTTCAGCTACACTAGTGTATGTTAGAGTTGTATTTAATCTGTCCTCCAAACTGAAGACTGTTTCCCCTTTCACTGTACGAGCGCACATTACTGGTCACCCCCCCCCTCCCCATTTCTCTCTTCCTATAGTACTCCTAGGTTAATTACTTAAAACTACTTTCTCTTTGAAAAAGTTTACCTATTTACGTGCAGCCCATACTACTTTTGTTTTTCCCTGCAGAAGTGGTAGTCCTTTTCGTCACTCTGTACTAGATTAGTAGCATAACATTTGTAGTCATTAGGAAAATACTGCACCACACTGACCTGGAATTAACTTAGCTTGGTGTTCCTGTTTTCTTTTTAGCAGCTGGTGTAGTCCAGTTTTTTCTGACTCACAACCTTGCATTACTTTGTATCTACCCCCCTCCCGCAATTTGAACCTGCACACCTCCCCTCCCACTCCTGCTTAATTACAGAGGTATCAAAAAACCTGATGTAGAAAGGCACCATCTTTTGACTTAGCTTTTCTGCCTTGCTTCATAGGAATCCCCAGTGGTGTGCTCAGATGTAAGTACTACCTGATATTGTTTTTGTATGTGATTTTTATTGCTATTTTTGAGAAGTTTCACACATTGTATGTATTTGTTGTCATGCATATTTTTGGTTGGTAACAGCTCTATCTGGTCACTTGTTTTCTGGAGTTGCATTTCAAGAGCGTTTTTGTTATTTTTTCAGTTTACTCTATTTGCCCTGCATATGAGTGTTTTTATTGTGCCGGTATAGAATTGTAGTTATAGCATATTGTGACTTTAAATAACAGGTAAAATGCTGCTTTATTAAATAATGTGAATACTGTCACCTGCTATGTGGGCTTTTAGATCAGTAACCTGTTTGGCAATTAGAGTAGAAGTATTGTAACCTCCGAGGGATACAACAGACTCTGTGTATCTGCATAACATCACTGCTATTTCTGACTGTTAGTTGGAGAATTCTAAAATGTGTGTTGCATCTTAGTAGTTACTTGTGTTTCTGCAGCATACCACTGTTATTCCTGACTTTTAGTGAAGAATGCTAAATAGTGTGTAGCAGCTTATTAGTTATTATTTTTGTCTTCATAACGTTTATAAGAATACATAATAGTGTAGTGTATGTTATAATATCATGGTATCAACTGCAGTTACCTTTTTGGGTTTTTTTCTGCTATCCTTGCATTTTGTGTTGTTCATAGAGATGTGCTGTTTCTTACAAGGTATGCTGCCCCTCCCCTGCATTCTCTATCTTAGTTACTTGGTAATCAGAGTGTTTTAAAACTTCAGACCTAATATTTACCTCCTTTTCCTTTTTACTTCCAGTCACTTCAGCAAAAGTTACATCCTGTGTCTTGGCCAACCTCCAATCAACCCAAGGCTGTCTTGTTGCCCTGCACTATGAGACCCTGCATCGGTGGAACACTAAAGTGCTTTTAGCTACACTAGTGTATGTTAGAGTTGTATTTAATCTGCCCTCCAAATTGAAGACTCTTTCCCCTTTCACTGTACGAGTGAACACTACTGCCCCCCCCCATTTCTCTCTTCCTATAGTACTCCTAGGTCAATTACTTAAAACTACTTTCTCTTGGAAAATGTTTACCTATGTACCTGCAGCCCATACAACTTTTGTTTTTCCCTGCAGAAGTGGTTGTCCTTTTCACCACTCTGTACTAGATTAGTAGCATAACATTTGTAGTTATTGGGAAAATACTGCACCACACTGACCTGGAATTAACTTAGCTTGGTTTTCCTGTTTTCTTTTTAGCAGCTGGCCTAGTCCAGTTTTTCTGACTCACAACCTTGCATTACTTTGTATCTACCCACCTCCCTCACCTTGAACCTGCACACCTCCCCTGCCACTCCTGCTTAATTACAGACGTATCAAAAAACCTGTTGTAGAAAGGCACCATCTTTTGACTTAGCTTTTCTGCCTTGCTTCATAGGAATTCCAAGTAGTGTGCTCGCATGTAAGTACACTTACTATATTCTACTGAACTGCTACTGCCCTGTTTTCAGCTCCTATCCCTTGTCAACCCTCTACATCCCTCTAATTTCACACACACAGTGCCTTGTGCCAGTGCCTCATTACATCTGAGCTAGTTCCCAGCTTCACTGATAACCTACTGCTGGCTTTCTTCCTTCTCCTTGGCTGTACCCACTCCTTTCGCCCTGCTGGCTGACTCCACTCCCCTACCCTGCCCCCAATTACCACCCACTACTCCTACTTTTATTTCAACTACTCCCCACCCACTCAATACAGCAATGCAGTCAAAACCTTCCCCTCTTTCCCCCTCCTCCTTTCACCCACAGTAATTAAATACATCACTAATTAAAGACATCACTCTTTCACTACCCCCTCTCACCCCACAGCTCTTCTCTCCAACTACAAATCCTCCCATATTAAACTACCTTTTTCTAACCACGCTTTCCTTACCGTTCCTAACACTCTGAACCCCCATCTCCCTCCTACTACCCCTAACAACTTTGTACCATGCCAGCTCCTATACCGCCAAAAAATTTCCACTCTCTACTCCTTTCCATACCCCCACACATAATCATCTCCTCCCTCACACATATTATGATTTCTTTTCTATCTCCTCCTCTCTGTTTCAGTTCAACCCTCTGCATCTTTTTAATCCTAAAATGATTTCCACTACTGCAAAGACACTTACTCTTAAACAAATACTAGACCATCCAGAATACCCTAAATCCAAACCAAAACACACTAAAATAACTTCCTTCAATAACCTTGTCTTAGCTGGAGATATTCACCTCAACCCCGGACCTAACCCACCCACAAATAATTACCACCCCCCTTCTTTTAACCTTTTATCCCCTACAATACTCTTACATTTTTTCATACTCAATGCCCAGAGTCTCAACAACAAAGCACATCAGTTTCAAGCATGGCTAAGTCATAACCGACCTGGCATTGTAGCCATCTCTGAAACTTGGTTCAAACCCCACATCTCTGACTCTGAAATCCTACCCTCTGGATTTCACACTCTTAGATAGGACCACCCAAAGAAAAAAGGTGGAGAAATTGCATTAATCTATTCCAATCTACTTACCTTAATTCCCCTACCAAACCCCATTCCTAAATTTGCTAAATGCAGAACTGTCAGTCTATTAAAAATGAATAATCACAAAAGCCTCTGTATCATCGCCCTTTTTATCCCACCTGGAAATAACATCTCAACCCTTGAAGACATACTCCAATGGGCCTCGGCTGAAATTAACCTTGAAACTTACATACTAGACAATGTAAACATCGACTGTAATAAAATCAACAGTCCCATGCCCTCCCTGTCCATTATCCTCTTTAACTTTACTCAAGTAACCCACTCCATCACCAGACCCAATAAAACAAATCCCCCAGGATCCACTCTTGACTGGATCTTAGTCTCCCATCCAAATAAAATTACCAACTCTGCACCATCCCTGACTCTATTAGTGACTACCTCCCAGCATTCATTGACTGTGCAACCACCTCCCATCCACACCAACATCAATATATTCAGACCCTCAACCTTAGTAAATTTGACCCCAAAAACTTCTCTATCTCAAACAAATGAATTGGAACATTCTAAAAACCCTTCCACTTGCTAAAGCCACAGACCACTTTAATTCTACTTTCCTAGATGCTCTAAATTCTCTAGCTCCACCAAGGAAATAAAGAATAAAAACTATAACTGCCCCTTGGCTCCCTAGCTCCAACAAAGAATAAAATAATAAAAACTATAACTGCCCCTTGGCTAACCAAAGAAACAAAGCAAATTGTACATCAAAGAGACAAATCCTGGAAGCTTTACCAAAAGAATAAACTTCCTGAAACCCTTCTCCAATATAGACAGCTCCGTAACTTTGCAAAAAACAAATCTTCAAAGACAAAAAATCCTACTACACTAACCTCCGGTCCAACCATTCCCAAAATCCTAGGCTTTTGGAACAACATAAACTCACTCCTCAACCCAGGCTCCAAAAATAACCCTTGTCCAGACCCAAGTAAATATGACCTCGAATTAGCCTCACTATTCAACTGTTTCTTTCTAGAGTCAATATCCAACCTAATGAAAACTTTTCCCAACAATGACCCATCTCTCCTACATTCCACCTCATCTAAGTCCCCAAATAATCCCCCCATGTTTGAGCGTAAACCTGTCTCCACTAACTCCATAAAAAGACTTTTATCTAAACTTAAACCCTGCTCCAATGTACCTGACAACATCCCCTCTTCTTTTCTCAAGTATGCTACCGATGGTATAGCTCTCCCAATTAGTATCCTAATTAATAGAGCTATAAAGGAATCCTATGTCCCTAAATTCTGGCATTCCGCCTTTATTCTTCCTCTCCACAAGGGAGGCAAAAACACTACTGTTTCAAATTTCCTCCCTATGGCTCTTCTCTTTCCAATCTCCATAATTCTAGAAAAATGCATCCACCTCCAACTTATGCCTTTTCTGACTAAAATCCAACTTCTTACCCCTACCCAGCATGGCTTCCAACCAGGACATAGCACCATAACAGCTCTACTTTCATTCTTAGAAACTGTCAATCAAGCCCAAGATTCTGGGAACTTAGTATCCACAGTGCTCCTAGATATCTCTAAAGCATTCAATACTGTTTCCCATAAGCACCTTCTAAGTCATCTATCAAACCTAAATCTCTCCAAAAACACTCTTTCCTGGTTCTCAAGCTATCTGTCAGATAGATATCAGGCTGTGAAATGGAAAAAAGGCACCTCACCTTTCTTACCTAGTCTTACTGGAGTACCACAGGGGTCCATCCTTGGACCAATGCTGTTTAATATCTTTATCAATAACTTTCACTCTGCTATTCCTAATGCCAAAGTCATCCAATATGCAGATGACTACACCTGTCTGCTTTGCCTCTAACTTCTCTGAACTCCTATCTAAAAAAAGACTGCCTTCTCAACTACTGAGATCTGGATGTGCCAAACTCACCTCTCTCTCAATGCTAACAAATATAAAATACTACTATTCACTCCCTCAAATTCTTTCTCTGTTAATAAAAATTCCTTCCAAGTCCTTAGCCAAAACAACTCTCCAATCGAAGTTCTTCTCTATGCCAAACTACTCAGTGTAACTATAGATGAACGCCTCAAGTTCGACATCCATATTTAGCAAAATATAAAGAAAACCCACCAAAAACTAGGTATGCTATATAGGAAAAAACACTTCCTCTCTACTTCTACCAGGCTTACTCTGGCCTCCTCTTACCTCCTTCCCTCCCTCCCTCCCTTCTGTATGGTGCCCTACTACTAACTAACCTATCCTTTTCCATCACTTCCAAACTTGAAAGCTGTTATAACAAAATTTCTAAATTTGCCACCAAAGGCAAACATTCCATACATCACTGTGTTACCCTCCAATCCCCCAACTGGTTAGAATTCACAAATTAGCTGGACTTCCTCCAGCTCACTACAGCACATAGTCTAATATTTAATCCAACCAAATGCCCAGCACTAACCAACATCCTTCCCCCATACACCCCAAACAGAACTTTCAGATCTGAACACCAAAACTTGATTGCTATTCACAAACCTAAGCATCCTGCTGGACAACTTCTCCTTCTCCTTGGGTAAGAAATGGAACTCTCTCCCTTCCGCACTAAGGACAATGTCAAATACAAACAACTTCAAAACACAGCTTTACACCTACCTCTCCTCCAAATGGAAATGTAACTGCATTCTCCCTACCTAGAGCTCTTTAACAAAAGCCCTTGGGAGGGTATCCTCCTGAGTTCCTAAGCACCTTATAGCTGGCTATAACCTTCTATAGCTAATTCCCACACGATCTCTCACACTCTGTAAATATTGTAAATAGCTTTTGACTTTGACTTTAACTGTGTGAATTTGTTAAAATGTATCTGCACGATATTTTTCCACTATGGCCAATATTGCTCACACTTTGTATTATTTTATATGTATTTGTAGTTGTACCTTATTTTTATTGGACTGCTATCTTTACTGTAATCTGTTTCATGGAGCTTTTCTCCTCAGGTCTCCACTGAAAATGGGCTGTCTGGGCCCAGTGGACTTCTCAGATAATCAAACTGTAAATAAATAAGTAAATAAAAATAAATCTAATATTCATAGCATTTTATCTCTTTGCAGGTTGGTATAATGGTTAAGGTATTTGCCTCACAGACACAAGCTACAAAGTTTGATTCTTGCCTTTGACAGGGAAATTGGCTAGGCTTAAAATGCCCCACAAGGCCAGCTAGCCTAATAATTAGCTATGAATCTATGAACTTGTCTAATGAGCAGTGACCAGAGCAGACAATCGGACAGGTGGCAGAAAAGGTCTGAGGTCGGTGCATGCTGACATCTGCTTTATACCCGATGCCACTTTATGACCAACGTATGTTTTGTTGTCATGTGACATCGCACGTACCTCACAGTAGCATTAGACTTTTGTGTACAGGCTGGACGTACCAGTCAGCCAGTGGCGGACTCCCTCATGTTGTGAATACTGCAGCATATGAATGGAAGTATATCATTTATTCCTGTATTTCTTAACCCAAGTGAGGTTAGTTTGAGATTCAGAAATACTTTGATATTAAGGTCAATGCCAAAAATATTAGTTGAGTTTGCTTCTAAAATTGAGGGTGACATTAAATAGGTTAAAAATAAATATTCCAGCCACAGGAAGCAAATGAATACTAAAAACTTGTTTAATAGCACAACAGACTTACCGCTTTCACCTTACATATAACAGGCTTCTTCAGAGTTAATTACAATACATCTAGCACTCTCCTCAAGTAACCCAGTGTAAAATATGCATCCAATTAAATACTTCTTCTCATTTAAAGACATACATTCCAATTCAATACAAGTGTTCATTTGTGTATAACAAACCAAATATATTTTTACAGGAAATTCATATATAAAACATTTTTTTAAAAATTGTTGCTGTACATATTCAACATGTGCAAATAAGCAAACTAGGCAGTATTTATTTTCTTTTTTCTACACAACCAAAGCCCTTTGTTTTAATATTGTTATCAGTGAAATAGCATCATTAAGTCCTGGAGCTACTGTGGCATTTAGTCTAAGCTGACATTTTACCTCTCGTGCCTCAAACTCCAAATTTTCATCTCCCCCATTTTCTTTCTGCACCACTCTATCACAAAAAAATGTATTTTTTAAACTCAATGCATGTAACACTGTGAAGATAGAGGGCATTATGCACATCTTTGTTTTTGATGGCTCTAAGGTGCTCACATTTTGATAGGTTTGTTTTTGGAGAGAGGATACCTACTAAAGATTTTGACTAAAGTGAAATGTGAAATAAAAGAAAAGAGGCATGCATTATACCCACCGATATTACAAAAGAGTGGGGGGCCAAAAGAAGTTACTCAAAAAAGTAGGGAAGGGGATCCCATTGTGCTGCGGTATAACAACTTGCCCCCAACTATAATTAACATCATTTATACAAGTTGGGACTTATGTTTCAAACAAGAAACAAAGGTGAAACTTGGGCACAAGCCCTTGGTGGCTTATAGCAGGGGTAGAAATCTAAAGAATATCTTGGAAGGGCACAGAAACCAAGATAGAATAAAGCAATATAGGGCACTAATGTTTAAATGTGGGACTTGGTTCTGCAAGTTCATTAATGATGGCCCGTATGTATCAGTAACTAGTTCAAATTTGACTTTAAATTGTCCTGGTAAATGTAATTGCAGCTCTACCAATGTGGTTTATCTAGCAACCTGTACGTCCTGCCCTGGATTTTATATAGGAAAAAACACACGTAGGCTCAGGGATAGAATAGGTAAGCACCTTAGAGCCATTAAAAACAAAGATGTGCATAATTCCCTCTATCTTCACAGTGTTACATGCATTGAGTTTAAAAAAATCATTTTTTTTGTGATAGAGTGGTGCAGAAAGAAAATGGGGGAGATGAAAAATTGGAGGTTGAGGCAAAAGAGGCAAAATGGCAACTTAGACTAAATGCCACAGTAGCTCCAGGACTTAATGATGCTATTTTACTGATACCAATATTAAAACAAAGGGTTTTGGTTATATAGAAAAAAGAAAATAAATATTGCCTAGTTTGCTTATATGCACATGTTGAATATAGACAGCAAGAATTTAAAAAAATCATGTTTTATATATGAATTTACTGTAAAAATATATTTGGTTTGTTATACACAAATAAACACTTAAATGTATTGAATTGGGGTGTATGTCTTTAAATGAAAAGAAGTATTTAATTGGATGCATATTTTACACTGGGTTACTTGAGGAGAGTGCTAAATGTATTGTAATTGACTCTGAAGAAGCCTGTTTTATGTAAGGTGAAAGCGTTAAGTCTGTTGTGCTATTAAACAAGTTTTTAGTATTCGTTTGCTTCCTGTGGCAGGAATATTTATTTTTATTTTATTTTAGTTTGTGTGTCAGTTGACACCTTTGTTTTTAACATTACATAGGTTCATAGGTGTGTACTAGGCTAATGGTCCTGGAGTCTTTACAAGCCTAGACCATAGGATTACCCTGGCATCCTGCCACCTGACCTTAGTTCCCAGTGCCTCTGTCGAGTAGAGTCACTGGAGTGATCCCCAGGGTGAATTTTCTATTTCCCATCCAGTCATCAAGATTTCTCTTAAAGAGGGCAGTGAGGTGCTCTGCTTGACATGTATGGGAAGTCTATTCCAGAGCATGGGCAATCTCTGGGTTATGAACCTGTCCCTCCAGCATGTTCTGTTGATTGTGGTAAGGAGGTTGAAGTCTCTGGAGCATGTGGTGCGGAGGGATTGGGATTTCTTTAGATGTAGCATTTCTAACAGAGCTGGGTCAGATATGGCTTTGTAAGTAAAGCAGAGATCGCCACTAAGTAGGCGATATGAGACAGAGAATAGTTGGAGTTTTTTGAGTCTATCCTTATAGGACAAGTGTTTAAGGCCTAGGATCATCTTTGTCAGGTACTTTTGCAGCCTCTCCAGTTGTTGCAGGTGTCTAGTGAGGTACATGCCAAATGGGCCATTGTAGTCGATGGTTGGCCTAATAAGGGAAGAGTAGAGGGAAACAATGACCTCTTTCTTCCTGGATGCCAAACCCTTAGTAATGAGATGTGCCACATAGAAGGACTTTCTGACCACAGTGGCAATGTGGTGGTGGTCAAAAGAGAGGTTGCTGTCAACCTGTGTTCCCAAATCTCTTATAATGCCTTCTGTGTTCAGTGGTAATTCAAGGTAACTGGGTTTTTCCAAAAGGGGATGGTGACACATTTTTTGGCATTGAGCTTAAGACCATGGTTCTGACACCAGTTGTTGGTCTGTCTCAGTGAGGCCTTTCTGTAGGATGTCAACATCACTTAGGGAGTTAATAATAGTTCCTAACTTGCAATCATATGTCTACTTTGTCAGCCAGAGTCCCTTCGTGTTGGTCTGGACTTCAGGGAAGTAGATACCAAACAGGAGAAGACCCAGGACTGAACCCTGTCAGACTCCACTTGTGACTGATCTGCAGTCTGACTTGGAGTCAGCTATTTTCACACTGTGGGCTGTATGAACCACCTTGCCTTCATCCACAGCTCTGGTGACTGACTCAAAGAAGTAGACCAAGTTGAGCAGGCATGATCTACCCTTCATAAAACCAAACTGTAGGATCCATTGTTTGGAGATTCTCTATATCCTTGTTTAGGGCTCCTATGAGTTCAACAAAAATGCATTATGTCGAATGCGTTTTCGTCGACACATGTAGAGTGGACAGGCAAAACAGCAAAGCGGCTGTTCAGCAAAATTTTTCCCTGGGAAAGAAGTCACTTGACCGCTTCGTTGTTTTGCCATGTTTTGAAATGTAGTGTGGTCCCTTGTCCGGTATAGCTCCCTAGCATGATTGTGCAAACAGTTACTGACCTTAGGTTTAGGGTGCGGGTTAAGGTAAGTGCATGTGTATGAAAGTGTTTACTGTTTTATATTTTATGTTAAATGTATGGTTGAGTTACATGTGTATGTGTTTTCAGTTGTTTACTTTTGTTTTGGGGGGGTAGAGTTAGGGTTAAGGTAAGTGTGTATGTGTTTGGAGCTGTTTATGTAAATGTGTGCGAGTTACTGACCTTAAGGTTAGGGTGCGGGTTAAGGTAAGTGCATATGGTTTAAAATGTTTATTGTTTTTTTTGTTAAATGTATGTTTGGGTTATGTGCATATGTGTATTTAGTTGTTTATTGTTTTTTTTGGGGGGGTATAATTAGGATTGGGTATGTGTGTATGTGTTTGGAAGTGTGTAATGTGTTTTTGTTGTGGGTGTTGGAACAGCAATTTCTTTCCCTAGGAAAGAAATCGCTGTTCTT
Organism: Protopterus annectens; assembly: GCF_019279795.1. NCBI lineage: Eukaryota > Metazoa > Chordata > Ceratodontiformes > Protopteridae > Protopterus > Protopterus annectens. The sequence continues at coordinate 869,494,842 of NC_056735.1, forward strand.
CGGGTTCAACATTAAATGTGTTGATGTAACATCGTTTGCTGTTTTAAGCGTTTGATGTTGCAATATAGACCCCCTTGTTTATTAAGTCCATGATGATGAGTTCCCTAGCTTTGCATATCAGACTCGTCAGGCTAATGGGGCAATAGTTTCCAGGGTCTGTAGTCGCTCCTCCTTTGTGGAGAGGGATGACTGTAGCAGTGTGCCATTTGTAGGGACAAAGCCTGAGCTGAGGCTGTGATTGAACAGGGCACATAGGTGAGCTGCCAGTTTACTTTGTAGTTCATGTAGAACACAGCCAGAGATATTGTAAGGTCCCATAGAAGCTGTATTCTTGGCCTTGGACAGTGCTCTTTTAACCTGTGCAGCAGAAATACTGGGTCCCTGGCAATCTACTGGTATTGTGATTTGTCCTTTGGTGGGGGAGAGAGGGGTTAAGTTGGCACTGAATCTGTCGGCCAGTATATTGGCAATATCTGTTGGCTCGGTATAGGAGGTGCCATTGTGCAATAGCTCCAAACAAATCTGGGTATTGCTGTGGAGATTCTTTACATAACTATAGCAGGCCTAGTGGTTGTCTTTACTATCTGCTGCAATTCTGTTTTCATAGCTAGCTAGTGGATTTTATGATGGATCTTAACTTTTTGTTGAGGCTGATAAGGGAGTTTTTCCAGTCTTGGGACTTCACTTTATTCTGCATCAGTTTCCTCCTTCTGTTGTAGAGTTTGTTTATGGCAGGGGACCACCAGATTGGCTTCCTTTTTTTGGAAGAGAGTGTCTTGGTTCTATTGGGTATGGCGAGATCCATGCATTTGTGTACATGTTCATACAGGGCTTTAGTGTATGATTCGGCGGTCATGCAACTGTTCTCCAATTGCATGGGTGCCATGCAGTTTGCCACCTCTGCTTTTAGGAGCCCAAAGTTAGCTTTGGAGAAGTTTTTCATGGTGGTTACCTTTGTGTGTGTGTGTGTGTGTGGGGGGGGGGGTGGATGAGGATTTCCAAGGTAATTAGTTTGTGGTAAGATCTAACCAGGGAGGAGTTGACTATTGGTATAGAGCAATGGTTGCCTATGTTAGTAATGACCAGGTTAAGGATGTTGCTACCTCTAATGGGGTAAGAACGAGCTGATCCAGGGCATTGGAATTAATGAATTCCAGGAAAGGCTGGGCAAGTGTATTGGTACATGAGTTGTTTTCCCAGTTAATGGAGGGGTAGTTGAAGTCACCCAGTATGAGAGTGTTAGGTTGGACCCTGATATTCTCCATGGTGCTTAGGAATGTGGAGTGTGAGTCTTGGGACATGGCTGGTGACCTATAGCAGGCTATGACCTGAATCGCTGTCTTACCCAATGTTAGCTGCACCTGAAGTATCTCTGATACCAGTCTGGAGGTCTGCACATCCTTTATGAATGTGAAAATACCACCACCTTTGGAGCTTCGGTCCAAATTCTAGTGCTTAAAGGTATGGAATGAGTTATAGCCTGGAAGTGCAGGGGTGCTTTCTGCTGCCTTGAACCAGGTCTCTGTTATAGCACGAATGTCAATGTTCTCCATTTTAAGTAACGGTTCGAGAGAATGCATTTTGAGATTTAAACTTTTAGCATTGAGCAGCATGACCCTAAAATTGCATTTGTTTGTAACTATTATGGTGGTAATTTGGTATTTGGAACACCACCTAAAAAAGGCACTATAGGGGTGGCAAGAGCCTTGGTCATTATCTAGAACCCCAGGGGTGATAGATGCAGGTGATCTCTAGCAAAGCATTGAGGTCTGTCAATCATGTCATCCCAGGCAGACAGATACTAAATCCCCCTTAGAATGACACCATAAACTTAGCCAAGTGTTGAACTCAATCATTTTCTGCTTGTACTGTGGTATCTTCTGGGTGATGGTAGGAGGCTGCTCAGGGCTAGGGTCATATCCGCCTGGGTTACATAATCCGAGAGCTCCTCCATGTCTCTTTTCATGTAGTCCATTGAGGTACGTTTCAGGTCATTCACACCCACATGTACAATGAAAGAGTCATATTTGTACCTGTTGTTGAGGGACCCAAGTGCATGCGTTATGTGGCAGATCCTGACACCTGACAGGCAGCTGACTGTTACTTTCTCCTTATTCAACGTAGATAGTGAGTGGGACATCAGTGTGCCTCACTATTGAGTCACCTATGACTAGTATGTTGGGCATGCTGTTTTGCCTTAGGGACTTTGGTTGAGTAGCACACTGTTTAGAAGGGTTATATGTCTCGTGATTAGTGTTGTGTTGTGGTGGCAAGTACATTTCTGCCTTGGAGGTCTCTGTTGTTTGGGTAGATTTTTATTGAGAGCATCCACAAAGGTGGATGTGTAGTTTGTGTTTTTATGTGAAGGCAGTTTTGGCGTGTGTTCTGGAGGGTTATATGTTCCATGTAGTGTGGTGCAAGTGTTGACCTTCTCCTCTTGACCAGCTATTCTAGTTTTGGCTGAAGAGTGTGTGGCTTCCAATTTGGATATATAAGTGCATCTCTCATGAGCCTGAGTGTTGGGAGGTAAGAGGAGAGGGTTATCAGTGTACATGAGGCAGTTGCTATATTCTTCAGGATGCCCAAGTTCACCAGGTTAGTAGGAGAAAGCAGAGGGAGCTGACCTTTAGACACACCTGAAGGGGTGTGCATTAATAATGAGTACCAAAGCTGTTTCCTTGTAGAATGTTTAGTGCTGGTAGATCCATATATATATATATATATATATATATATATATATATACACACACACACACACACACATATATATATGTATATATATATATATATATATAAATATTTAGAGACAAAATCAGCTATTCAGTAATTCAGTATAGTGAAAACATTTTACTAACTGTTACCATACCAATGGTTCAAATCAAAAATAACAATAATAATAATAATAATAATAATAAAAAAACACTCTATTTAGTAGTGTTCAAGACCCACGGCACCACCTAGATCCCCCTGGTACTTTAAAAACGAGACATTAGTAGTTAATATTTCGTCAATTAATTTAACGGACGTACAATGCAAATTGTTGAATTATGGTTTATCATTTATTCCTGGTAAACTTACTAAGGTCAGTGAGGTTTTAATTGACTTACGTAAATTTTCAAGGGAAGTGGCATTGAAGGTTTTGTTTAGTAATAACGAGCAGTGACCAGCACCAGCATTAAAGAAACCTAGCTTATTTATTTGCAAATTTCCCTCGACTGTTGAGGCATTTATTAAAGTCTGTGAGAATGATCTTTATGCAATGTTTGAGAAACTTTATACCAGGACCTTTCATAACTTTACTAGAGAAGAATATACAGTACTTAAGCAATTGATTGACAATACTGAGATCTGTATACACCCCGCCGATAAATGTGGAGTGATTGTTGTCATGGACATGATTTGTTATTTAAAAGGTATAATGGAGCTTATAGGGGACTCTAATACATACTTGTCTGTAGCTAAATTGTTGATCATACATACAAGAAGTACATGTTTCTTTATATGATTTTCTACATACAAATATGTTAACTAAGGAATTATATGATTTTTTATTGGTTGAATATCCATTGATTCCCTCCCTAAAATACATAAAAGGAGGGTCAACCCACCTCTACGATCCATAGTAGCAGGGCAGGGATTGGCCACCGAACCGTTGTCCATCTTTGTTGAACAACAATTGAAAATATTTTTGAAGAAGACTCCAGCTGTTATAAGAGATACGGAAGATTTTCTCCAGACTTTTGGGGAATGTATGCGAGATTTAGATTGTACTAACAGGAACTTTATACTTTTCACATTAGATATCAATACTTAATTCACTATAATGTTTTTGGAATTAATTCCATACATTCTTTTTTGAATAGTTTTAGTGATTTGTTACATGAACAAATTGAATTAATTTGTTCTTTATTGGATCTGATTTTGCATCATAATGTTTTTATTTTTGATGGCAAGTTTTATTTGCAGAAGCAGGGTGTTGCCATGGGTACACCCTGTGTGAACAGCTATGCCAACTTGGTGTTGGCCAAATGATAGGTTAATGTAATTTTTTCTGAACATGTTTTTAGGGATCATCTTATATATTACAAGCATTTTGTTGATGACATCTTTATTTTATGAGATGGCACACAGCAGATGCTGTGTGACTTTGTGAACTGTCTAGAAGATAGTAGTGCATGCTTTAGGTTTACAATGCATTCTTCCACTGAATGCATCAATTTCCTAGACACTACTTTAGTGCTTAGAGAAGCTGGAGGTATTGATACATTAATGTTTAGAAAAGAATTTAGGAAAAATAATCTTTCTAGGCATAGTATGCACCCCAGTAGAATATTTAAGAATGTTTTAAAAGGATAGTTTTTACGTGTCTCTCAGTTGCATACTAGAGACAATGATTATGGGTGAGCAAATAATGTTCTGACTACTGAATTTGTGAATAGGGGGTATAGGCTGACTGATGTGAATGATAAATTAAAAGAAGCAGTTGACTTGAGGAATACTATAGGTAGACCCTATCTACATAGGGATATGTCCATTGTTTAGAGAGACACCACTAATAGACTAATGGTTTCTCATTAAAATATAGTAGTAATATACAGTCAGTTTGTGAGGTTATAAGGCAGAATTGGTCAATTTTACGATTGGATGAGAAGATTCAAGAAATAATAGGTGATTCACCTAGTTTTATTTATAGGAATAACTTATAATTAGAAGACAATTCTGCTACAAACCTTTTAGAAAGGAAAGATGTAGAACAGCTAGGATGGGTATGTTTCCATATAGATAGCATAAAGCTTGTAGCTATATGTCTGGAGTTAATGTTTTTGTTCATCTAACTACAAATAAAAGCTGCACGTTTAACTTATATGCTGAGTGTAAGTCCACCAATTTAGTTTATTTAGCTAGCTGCATAGAATGTGATTCATTCTATGTAGGTAAGACTAATAAGAAGTTCAAAGAAAGGGTTCTACAACATGTAGGGGATATTAGGAGGAAGAACAATTTGAATGCTCTCTATAAACATATTAGTAATAACAATGGGCACACTTTTAAATTCACTGTTCTAGAGGTTTTAAAGGATAACTTAAGAAGACGGGATGTTGTCAACAAAACCGAGTTAATGGAAATTAATTCAATAGCAACATTGCAGGCACATAGAATGCATGGATTAAATTTTATTATACCTTTAAAGCCTGCACTGAAGACTTGTCCATTACATCATTAAATGGTTGTGTTCTTTGTTTTTTTTTTGTATTTTAAAAGTTAGTAGTATATTGGTTTGTCTTTGTTGGATCTGAAGAAGCACTTTTTGTGAAAGTGCTTATCCTGTGACATTAAACTTTTTGTTTTAATACTTTGCTGCTCGATGTTCTTCGTCTTCCATTGCTGCAGTCCTGACTATTGGGTATAGTCCGCGTCCAGTCGGCCCGAATACCAGAGTATAAGGCTGACGTCGGTCAGGGCGCATTAGACTGACGTCAGTACGTCAGGGTACTAATGCGCATGACCGACGTCATATCCTCAGTCTTTTTTGCCGCATGGTCCGATGCAGAAGCAGTTTTTGCGAGTGCAGGTTGGCGTTCTGAAATATTTCCGAAACCGGAGTTTCAGACCGAAACAGAGTTGGCTAAGTACCCCGTTGGGGAACATTTTGTTTTTTTCTTGCCTCAGTATTTTACCGGATGTCAGAAAAAGTGAATAACTGTATTTCTTGTGGGAAACAGATACCTCATAGGGATTATCATACCTTGTGTATACCTTGTTTAGGGCCTGAGCACGACGTTGTTGGTTGCCGCTCTTGTGCTAGGTTTAACAAACGCACTATTAAGAGGAGGTTAGACTGTGCCAGGTTAGTGTTTGGGAAGCGTTGCAATTATAAAATGCCGCCGGATGCTCCGATGCCCGCTTCCTCAAGAAGCGCAAGGATAAAACAGTGAAGCCTAGGGTTGATGAACCGCAGTCCCGGACGCCGGTTCTTTAGAAGGCTCAGTGGAGCCGGAGGTTTTGCCAGGAGTTTCCATGGAGTCCCAGGCTGAAACTATACTATTACAGGATGTGGCCTCTCAAGAGGTAGGCCAGGCTGAGGGGCTTCTCAGGTGACTGTTCTGCCCTCACTTCCCAAGGTAGTTAGAGCCTCTCCTTCTGTTGCCAAAACTTCTTTGAGAGGTAGGCCTAGTTCAGCTTCAGTGGGGGCTTCTCCTAGCATTTCGGGTTCTGTACCTAAGAAACATATGCTTAAAATGGCAGAGGATTTGATTACTATGATTAGAGGTTCTATGCCCCCCAGATAAGAGGCCTAGGGTGGAACCAGAGTTTGATAGTTTTGAACAGTGTTCAGAGGCTTCGGAATCTTCTGTGGAAGATATGCAGGAGTATCCTACTTATTCTGATTCTGATGTGGATGATTCCACTCCTACAGCGTCTCCGCCTGAGGATTTTTCATTTTCAGAGACTCTGCATTCCATGAGGGAGCACTTTAAATGGGAAGGCCAGGATTACTCTGATTCCAGGAAAAGGCTTAGGGAATTCTTGTTTTACCCCAGCATAGGCCTTTAGCTATTCCTCCTGTGTTGAATGTGGTGGAAGATGTTTTGCAGAGGCTTCCCTGAACCCTGACTCTTTGCCTCCTGCTCCTGTTAAGCCTGATAGGTATTATAGGGTGCCAAGCTCATAAATATTTGTTTAAGAGTCCTAGGGCGGACCCAGAAACAATTTCTCAAGGGCCTAAAGGTGTTAAGGCTTCTGTGGTTAAAAATCCTGTTCCCACTGATAAAGAGGCAAGGGCTTTGGATAGGTGGGGAAAGAAAGTGTATACTTCTTCCACTCTAGCCATGAGAGCATTGAATTGTCAGTTTCACATGCTAAAATATCAGAATTATCTCCTTTCACAATTGAAATCTAAGGTGGATGCTTTGGCGGAAGGTATTGAGTGTAAAGAGTTGCTGGATTTGGTTCATGTGTCTGAACAAGTGGGTAAGCATTCTTTGCAATGTGGTTTTGATGCTGTACAGGCCTCCTCGAGGGTGGCTGCTACCAGTTCTGTTCTTCGCAGGCATGCCTGGTTGAAGGATCAGAATTTAGCTGAGCATGTTAAGACAAGGATTTTGGATGCTCCTTTACAGTCTGATGTGTTGTTTGGATCGCCTGTGGAAGCAGTTTTAAAGAAAATGGAGGACAAAGCTAAGTCTATGCAAACTGTTAAAGATTTTTGCAGGTGCAGCCACCAAAGTTTAGTAGAAATTGGCCTGCTAAGGGGTGGACATACCCTGCTTATGATTCCCAGTCTAGGGGTAGGTCTAGACGTGGTAGGGGCAGGGCTCAAGGTTCTTTTAGGCCTAGACAAGGGAGTTCACCTGCTCAGACTTCTGGTGAGGGCAGGGGTCAGTCCTTTCGTAAACAGACCCAATGACCTGTCTTTTCAGCTGCCAGCAGATTCCCGTCTGGCAGCTCCTTTGGGAGGAAGACTGTCTCTTTTCAAAGAAAATTGGGATTTAATTACTCAAGACAAATGGGTGTTGGATATCATTCACCACGGTTACAGATTTTATTTCCATACAATGCCCCCTTTCAAAGGCATGCCAGACGTTCCTCCTCCACAAAGAAAAGAGGCTCACAAGCAAGTTTCTCAGTTACTTCAGATAGGGGCCATTCAGCCAGTCCCTGTATCAGACAGGGGCCTAGGATTTTATTCTCGCCTGTTCCTTGTACCAAAGAAGGGGAACACGTGGAGACCAATTTTGGATTTATCTCTCCTCAACACTTATCTGGACATTCCCAAGTTCAAGATGTTGACGTTACAACAGCTTTTACCTCTGCTGGGCAAAGATCACTGGATGGTAACTTTAGATCTCAAGGAAGCTTACCTTCATGTGCCTATAAGGCTAAGTTGCAGGAAGTATCTGCGGTTTCGAGCTGGAAATTCTCATTATCAGTTCTCTGCATTGCCCTTTGGCTTATCTACTGCCCAGAGTATTCACAAAGGTTCTGGCTCCAGTGATAGCTTACTTCAGGCTTCAAGGAATTCAAATCTATCCTTACTTGGACGACTGCCTGATTCTGGCTCAAGAAAAGGAAGACCTTCTACAGCATCTGGAATATGTTATAGCAGTGCTAAGATGCCTAGGGTATTCTGTGAACGAAATAAAGTCCAGTCTAGTACCCTCTCAGGACATGTGCTTTCTGGGTGTGAGACTGAATACAGCAGCCCAGATGGCCTTTTTAACCCCGGACAAACAAAAGAGTCTGTCACTTTACTTCCATCAACTATCTCATCAGTCCATGCTGACTGCAAGGACAGTCCTTCAAGCATTAGGGTTCATGGCATCTTGTATTCTGGTGCTTCCCAATGCCAAACTGCATATGAGGAAGCTACAGTGGTATCTCAAAAATGTATGGACACAGCACTGCCAGGATTTGGACACTGTCATTCAAATAATACCTTGCCTTCAAAAAGAATTCTTGTGGTGGGCTCAGGAATGTCACCTAAACAAGGGACTCTCTGTGACCCGGCCAGAGGCAAGTCAGATCTTAACGACAGATGCCTCGGACCTTGCTTGGGGAGCTCATCTAAATGGAAAGTGGATACAAGACAAGTGGCCTGCCAGACTACAGCATCTACATATCAACATGAAGGAGATGTTAGCAGTTCGGTTTGCATTAATGGCTTTCAAGGAGTTACTTCTTCCAGGGCAGGTGTTGATTCTAACAGACAACACAACTGTCATGTGGTACATCAACAAGCAAGGGGAACACATTCTTATCCTCTATGCAGGCAAGCAATGATTTTATGGGAGACTGCTAAGCTTGCAACTAACTCTTCAGGCAAGGTTTCTGCCAGGAGCACAGAACTCCTTAGCAGATGTGTTAAGCAGACAAATCATGGATCCCCACGAGTGGAAACTGGATCTTCATGTATTTCAGAACCTGACAGTGTCATGGGGAACTCCAGACATAGATCTGTTCGCTTCTCCACTAAACCACCAGCTGCCAAAGTATTGCACAAAGGGGTTTCATCACACAGCTTGGAAAGTGGATGCTCTGTCTTTCAGTTGGAAAAACCTTCATGTGTATGCCTTTCCACCTCTGCCTCTTCTTCCAAAGGTACTATTAAAAGTCAGACAAGACAGGCCAAGGATGATTTTGATAGCTCCAGATTGGCCTCGGCAACACTGGTACCCACTACTACGGAGTCTGGTACAGAAGCCTCCATGGCCTTTACCTCTGATTCCTCATCTGTTATCTCAGAAGGACGGTCATCTGCTCAATGTCAAGCTTCATTCTCTTCATCTAACAGCCTGGCATATTCTGTGTTGAAACACAACAGGTCTCAACTTCCTCAACAAGTTTTAAATGTGATTATGGAAGCTAGAAGACCTAGTACAAGGAGAGTGTAATGCAGAAAAATGGAAGAGATTTTTATTTTGGAGTACAGCAAAGAATTTGGAGATTTCTGAGCCTAATTTGAGTGTGGCTCTTCAATATCTTACTGAGTTATTGGACAAAGGTTTGTCCTTCTCTTCCATTAAGATTCATGCTGCAGCAATTTCAGCTCACTATGATTGTGAGCCACCTTTGTTTTCGCATCCTTTGTTCAAGCAGTTTCTTAGAGGGGCAAAGAATATAAGACCCCACGTAGAGCTCCTACTCCTGCTTGGGATCTCAATTTTGTGTTGGAAAAACTTACTCTACAACCTTTTGAGCCTGCAGCTACTGCTGAATTGAAATACTTGTCATGGAAGACTGCTTTTCTGTTGGCTATTACTTCTGCAAGAAGGGTGTCTGAGTTGCAGGCCCTTATGGCAGTAGAGCCCTTTTTGATTTTCCATAAGGATAGGGTATCATTACGTACTAATCCTTCCTTTATGCCTAAGGTGGTTTCTAGTGTGGCTTTAAACCAAACTATTCATTTGCCTACGTTTTATGCAGACCCTCAAAATAAAGGGGAAAAGATTTTGCACACTTTAGATGTACACAGGCAATTGCGTTATTATTTAAACAGAACTAAGGATTTTAGGCAGTCCCAGCAGTTGTTTGTTTCTTTTGCTTTGAGTTCACAGGGCAAGCCTGTGTCAAAACAAACTATTTCTAGGTGGATTGGCTTTGCATTGCATTTTGTTATTCCCATCATGGCAAGGAGATTCCAGCTGGGATTAGGCCTCATTCCACTAGGGCTACTGCCACTTCAACAGCATTTCTAAGGGGTGGCAACTAAGGATATTTTGGAAGCAGCTACTTGGAGTTCAGTGCATACTTTCTCTAAGCATTATCACCTTCCTATCTACTCTAAGTCTAGGGCTGGTTTTGCCACAGCTGTTTTGCAAGGCATGTTGTCAGCTCCTACTTCTTTATGATTTGCCAGCCTCCCTTACCTCTGCTTTGGGATTCTACCCAATAGTCAGGACTGCAGCAATGGAAGACGAAGAACATAGTACAGTTTTGTACCTACCATAAATGTAGATGTTCGAGGATTCCATTGCTGCAGTCCAATTTACCCTCCCTCCTTCCCTCTGTATTTAGGGGTGGTTGTGTAGGTGAGTTTACATGCTTATATTTTTGTATATATTGTTGTATATATTGTACATGTTTTTGGTGCAGGTTTTTTGGGACTTGTCTTTTTAGGGTCTTCTGACATCTGGGGCAAGAAAAGACTGAGGATATGACGTCGGTCATGCGCATTAGTACCCTGACGTACTGACGTCAGTCTAATGCGCCCTGACCGACGTCAGCCTTATACTCTGGTATTCGGGCCGACTGGACGCGGACTATACCCAATAGTCAGGACTGCAGCAATGGAATCCTCGAACATCTACATTTATGGTAGGTACAAAACTGTACTTTTTTGGACTATATGCCATCAGCCTTGGTGGTCATACTATTATTCTACTTGGTTGTGGTCTTTTTTGTTACAGGCCGACCTTTAGTTGTTAGTATTATTCTATTTTTGACTGTAAATATGTAAGCTCCAAGATTGCATAAGAGTGAACAAAAAGGCATATTACCACATTCATTGTACGGAATCTTGCACAAACACAAACAGCACTGTGAATCACAGCATTTTAAATGAATCAGTCAGAAAGATTCACTTACATTGCTAAAACTAAGCGAGATGCACATGGTTGATCAGCTGCAAACATTTAAGTAATGAATTTGATGTAACAAACCTGCTCACCAGTTCACAGGATATCAAAAGCTGATGGAAGGAGTACTTCTAGCAGCTTCTAAATGAAGAAACCTCCACAGGAAATGTACTGCCCCAAACACAGCTTATGTTGAAAGAAGAAGTGGAGCCCACCCTAGAAGAAGTACGATCAGCACTCAGGAAAATTAAGCCAGGGAAAGCAGGAGGTTTGGGTTAGTTAGGGGAGAAATAGCTCCTCAGGGTATTCATAGCAATATGGTGAGAAGGGCATATCCTAGGTGACTGGGGAATAAGCATACTAGTGCCAGTGTACAAGAACAAAGGGAACATCTGCAACTATGAGCAGTACAGAGGTATGAAAATGTCTGCCAAACTGCATGAAAGTTCTGGAGAAGGTGATTGTTAAATGAATACACAGAGTACTAGGAAGTAATATGGGAGATGAGCAGTTCAGTTTCAACCAGGATGTGGCACAATTGAGCTGATGTTTGCAATGAGCCAGACAGTTGAGAGGAAGCTTGAGATGAGAAAAGAGTCTACCTGGGCATTCCTGGACTTGGAGAAGGCATATGACAAGGTCCCAAGGAAGCTGATAAGGGCAGTCCCAGAAACACTTGTAGAATTAGTGCAGGCTATGTACAAGGATCCAGTGAGTCAGTATTAACAGTGTTTGGTCTCACAGAAGGATTTTCATTGGGAGTGCTTGTGCAGGTGTGCATCATGGCTCCACTCTGAGCTCACTGCTTTTCATACTGGTGATGGTTTATATTAGTAAACAGGTCAGATGGGACATGTCAACAAAGTTGCTGTATGCAGATGATGTGCATTACAGGCAGACTCCGAGCAAGAACTTCAGCAAAGGAAAGGGGAATGGAATGCAAAACTGAAGGCACGTGGGATGAAAATGAGTACAGATAACACAGTTGTAATGGCAGCAAATGGAGAAAATATGAATAAGCCGAGAAATGAGATAGAAGGGAAAATAGTGGAACAGGTAAACAAAACAACTTCAAGTACCTGGGAGAGGTGTTTGAGGAGAAGGGAAATCTAAATGAGGAGGTCAAAGCTAGAATCAGAGGGGCTGCAGCCATGGTCACAGAGTGTCAAGGGTAGAATGCGACAGAAGAATGTCAAAGTAAAGTACAAAAGAGTGGTGTGACTAGTATTGCAATATGGTACAGAAACATGAGCCATAAAGGCACAGCAGATGAGGAAGCTACAGGTGGTGGAGATGAAGGGCCTGAGACAAGTGGTAGGTTGCACACTGTGGGACAGATGAAGAAATGAAGATATCAGAGCAGAAACCAAAGAAACTCCAGCTACAGAGGTCAAGGAGGGCAGATTATAGTGGTTCAGGCACATGTGCAGAAAAACAGATGACAATCTGATGAAGAAGATTTCAGACAGACAGGAAGAAAGCAAGAGGAAATGAGGGCATCCAGCAAAGATGTGGAAGGATTTTGAGAGAGAAGACGTGTGACAGTCAGGCCTTACTGCTAGGTAGGAGAGAGGCACTGAACTGAGATAGAAGGTGACAGTTGGTACATCATAACCCTATGTAGAAAATGGAAAAAAGGGTTGATGATAATGACAATGAAGTGCAATCAAACAAATGGCAATGTATATTTACATATATATATATATATATATATATATATATATATATATATATATACACACATACTACTGAAAACTTCCTAACTGTTAAAAACAAAAACAGAAATCCAATGAACAGACGCTGAGCCAGAACTTGTTGCTTCGTTCGCTTTATTGGTAACAATCGAACTTCATCAGAGCAAAATGTAATGCATTTGCAATACTGTGCGAGCTTTAAATAGTCTAACTGGTGTAAAAAATACTTCACTATGATTGGTAGATATTCTACGCCAATGCAGTAGTATTTGGACTAATGAGAGACACTGCTATTAAGATGGCAACTCCTCCTTGAAGCAGATACCCCACCAGGGCTCAATGAGAATCTCAACATTAAATGTGCATTAAAGTGGTACAACTAAAAAGTTACAGCACGCCCCCTAGTGGCAGGATGTTAGCAGATAAACCTTTTCTTTTATAGCAGTGTCTCTCATTAGTCCAAATACTACTGCATTGGCGTAGAATATCTACCAATCATAGTGAAGTATTTTTTACACCAGTTAGACTATTTAAAGCTCGCACAGTATTGCAAATGCATTACATTTTGCTCTGATGAAGTTCGATTGTTACCAATAAAGCGAACGAATGGCTCAGCGTCTATTCATTGGATTTCTGTTTTTTGTTTGTAACAGTTCGGAAGTTTTCAGTAGTATAAGTTTATTTCTTCCTAGTCTTATTCGGTTTTGTTTTTCTATATATATATATATATATATATATATATATATATATATATATATATGTATGTATATAGATATATGTATATATATATATATATATATATATATATATATATATATATACATATGTGTGTGTGTGTGTGTGTGTATATATATATATATATATATATATATATATATATATATATACACATCTATATTTCTCCCTTTTAATTTCCCAAAATCTTTTGGGTTTTAAAATACCATTCCTAAGTCAAAGTGTGGTTAATGTTCATGAAATTAGTAGTGTTTCAATTTCAATCTTTGTCAGCCAGAAGTGCTCTTCCAGCACCCGCAATGTGCCCAGTAATGACTCCTTCTGCAATTCATATGGAGTTACATGTATTGGTAACATATCTAAATATGATTGCAGATTCTTTTTTATAAGACCCATTGCTCCTACTACTATTGGAATATATGTACATATATATATATATATATATATATATATATATATATATATATATATATATATATATATATATATATATATAAAATAATAATCTGTGTGTGTTCGCCCTTTAATTTCACCATATCTTTTGGGTTTCTATTATCATGACAAGAATGGACACCATTCCTAAGTCAAACTACAATTAAAGTTGATGAAATTAGTATTGTTTCAGTCTTTGTTGTCAGCCAAAAGTGCTCTTTGCAGTACTCGCAATGTGCTCAGTAATGACTCCTTCTGCAATTCGTATGTGGTTACATGGATTGGTAACATATCTAAATAAGATTGTAGATTTCTTTTGTAAGACCTGTTGCTCCTACTATTATTGGAACTGTCTGGGTATCTTTCTTCCATATTGCTCTCATTTCTGTCTGCAAATCCTGATATTTTATGACTTTGTGTCTCTCTGTATGCAAGACACTGGGTGTGGTGATTTCAATGACGAATGCTACTCTTGTCTTCTTTTCTTGGACCACTAGATCTGGTTTTCTAGCATCTATCTTTTGAAATGTTGTTAATGGGTGATCCTATGTGCTGTAGACTTCTTCATTTTCTATCACGCTTTGCAGCTCATGTTTCCAGTATTTTTTTAGCCACTTCAATGCCATAACGTTTGCCCAATCCCTAGTGCTACAGTCTTGCCACATTATTATGCCTTTCAGTATACAGTCCTTCTGCCATTAGTATGTCGCAACCAGCAACAAGGTATACAACTGTTTCCAATTCAGTTTTACAAACCCTGCATTTGTCTGTTTCTTCCACATGTTCAAAGGACTTTGTAAACCAATGTGCGCACAGCCCACTATCTTAGGCCACCAATATTAACCTTTCATCTCTTGGTTTGAATTTGCCTGTCCTTAACCAATCTTGCATTTGCTCTTGATCAACATGAGGTTATTCCAGAAGTTTTCTATATTTGCAGCTATATTTATGCATTTTCCACATTTCTTACCTTCTCATCTAGTCCTTCACTTTATATTCTTTCTTTTGTTTTTTTGGCACATTCATTTGCTGCCTAATTTTTATCTACATCTGGTTTGATTTCCATTCTTGCGTGACGCCGAAATGCTTCTGCTAAATTAAGCAGAGAAGTCATCTTAGATTTATTCTCCTCATGTTTGAAAACTTTCACTACATTTGGGTCTTGTGAGGTCAGCAGTTATGTGTTTCATCCCACAATTGCAGATCTGCACATGTAATCAATTTCAAGGAGGCCCATCCCTCCTTTGGAACGGGGAATATATAATCTTGGTACACACTGATTTTTAGAAATCATTTGGTGAGCATGAAACATTCTTCTTGTTTTCCTAGCTAATCTATCCAACACATTTTGAGTCAACCACTCCAAAACTGTAAGTTAGGACAGGAAGAGCAAACTGGTGTGTAGCTTGGATTTTGTTCATAGATGTCAACGCTGTTTTCAGAATTAACTTAAGTCTTCTAAAGTATTCCTTTCTAAGTTTTATTCACATTTGTTCATGTTTTATTGTTGATCCTTCATCAATTCCCAAATATATATGCACTCCCTCTTGCTCAAGTTCTTTTATATCACATTCTAGTCCCAAACTGATGTTTTCCTGATGCTGTAGTTTTCCTGCTTTAAAGGTTGCTTTTGCACACTTATAAAGACCAAATGGCAAAAGTTTTGACAACCTATAACTGTGCTTTCAGTTCCTCATCTGATGAGCTATACAGTTTTAAATCATCAACCAAGAGAAGATGAGAAGTCTTTACACTTTGTTGTTTTTTAGGAGCCAAATTGTAGCCATGGCCTAAGCTGTTAATTAAACAGCTTAATGGGTTAATGGCAAGGCAGAATAGCAGTGGTGACAGAGAGTCACCCTGGAATAGCCCCCTTTGAATTTTTATCCCTGGGATAATAATCTGTCCTTTATCATGGCTTAATTGCAAAGTGGTCTGCCACTGTTTTATGGTCACTGTAATGTAGTCAATCAGTGTAGGGTGTAGCTTATACATTTTTAAGCACTCTTTTATCCATGAATGTATGATGCTATCAAATGCTTTTTTATAGTCAATCCACACAATACTTAGATTCTTCCCCTTTTTACAGTTCTCCACTATGACTTTATTTAACAACAAATGATCCTTTGTTGCATATGATTATCTTTTATTGCCCTTTTGTTCTACTGCCATAACTGAGTTTTCTTCTAAATGACTATAAACTTTGTAGGCATCAATTCCCATGTATAGTTTATACGGAATCAGAAGACAAGTTATTGGTCTATAGTTTTTAGGATAGCTTGCAGGTTCATTCTTAAGTAGGAGCATTGTTTTTCCTGTTGTTAGCCAGGTTTGGTGTCTGTTCAGGGTGCAGACATAAATAGTTCTTACTCGTGGCTAAATCCTGGTGCAAAGATGCTAATACTTTTAACCAAAAGTTAGGTACTGCATCTGGGCCTGGGGTTTTCCAGTTAGAGGCTTTTCTTAACTTTGTTTTAATCTCTCTGGCTGTTACTTCATCCCATTTCATGTCTTACACCTTTAAACTTCTTATTCTTTCTTTTACTTCTTCTGTCCATTTAGTATATTTGTTATGTTCCACAGGATCTTCTGAGACACTTCTCCAAAATGTGTCTACTTCCTCCTTTTCTGGTGGTCTTTCATTTCCTTTTACTTGATTTCCCAAATCTCTATAAAACTTTTTTGAGTCATCAATCTTCTTCTTCTTTTGGCTTTTCCCAGTTAAGGGACACCACAACGGATCACCATGATTAGCAGTGGAGTTTTTTTTTTTTTATGGTGTTGAATTGCCAGCCCAGCACCCAACCTTCCACAGAAGGCACACACACACACACACACACACACACACACACACACACACACCTAGTGCCAATTGAGTGTCCAATCCACCTACAGCATGTCTTTGGGATGTAGGAGGAAACCAGAGCACTCAGAGGAAACCCACACAACCACAGGGGGGACATGCAGACTCTGCAAAGAATGCACCCCTGCTGAGGATCGAACCAGAAAACCTCTTGCTGTGAGGTGGCAATGCTAACCGCTGCACCAGTGCGGCCACCCTTTTTTTGGGTCATCAATAAATTGCTTATTTTGTACTTTTCCTTTACATTTATCTGTTTGCCTTCTAAGTTTTTCCACCTGTGCTGAAATTTTTAGTTTATTTGTGATAGTGCATAATAGATCCTGGTCTGTTCAAATACTGTGCATTGCTTTAGTCATATCTATCTTTTTTAGTATTTTTGTTGACCTACTCCTTCTTCTGTAGTCTTCTAAGAGTGACACTTCTTGTCTTAATTGCTTTATAGTTTTCTCTATTCGATATTTCCATGATGGCATTCAATTTCTCCCCATCCCTTCCCTCACTACCCTGTGTTCTTGTGGTAGAACTTTATCAGCTATTAATTTAGCAGCACAGTAATATATCCTGTTTACTTCTGTCATATCACATGGATCCCTATGGACAGTCCTAATTACTGCATTCACTTGTTTTATCAGACTTCTAACTTTTTGGGTTTTATTGACCTTCTGCAGTCTATTTCTCTCATTGATCTTAATATATCTATCCATGTCTACTAAAGCAAGCAACTCTTCTCTTAGCTCATTTTCTTTCAAACTTAGGGCACATCCCTTGTTTTCCATTTCCTGTGGGCATTCTGTTGAAAGTTCTATAGCATCTTCCTGTGGCACCTTTTCTTCAGTTTCATCCTGCATCCCATCTGTTGTTCTGTCATATGGGAACTCACTGGCCTATCACTCCTCAACACTGACTGCATCAGAGTTTCCACAGTTTCCTGTTCCTTTCTTTGCTGTCTAGTTTTAAGTGAACATTTATACTGATTTCCTGTGGAAAGCTCCAAATATCTTGATATGGCACCTAACCAATTGCTTCCTGTTCCACCTTTTTCCCCTTAATTTGGATATCCATTGCTCTATCATGTAGTGGTGCTTTCTGCATTTGAGTTTTTACACTGAAACCTTCACTTTGCAGGTACTCCATAACCTCAGTTTCTGTTTCTTTAATTTCTCCATTACTAATATCCTTTTTTACTTTTCCTCTTTGTCTTCTTATTTTTTGTATTGTAAAGTTTTCCATGTCTGGATTCCTTTGCCTGTATTTCTTTTCAAATATCTTTGGTGCAGCTCTTTTTGTATTGGTTAGTTTTGCTTTCTCCTTTGCATAAATATTACACAATATTAAATCTCTTTTCTTTCCCATGTCCATATTTCTTCTTCAGATGTCTCCCGATCTTCCTGTTTCTCCTTACTTTGGGGACTTAGTCCATCATGCTGTGATATAACCTGTATTAAACCTTCTACACCAAATCCTTCACTTCACAGGCACTCCATAACTTCAACTTCTATTTTTTTAACTTCTACTTTACTAATCTTCTTTTCTATGTTCCATCTTTGCGATATTATTTTTCTTATTGGAAAATTTTCCATATGCAGATGCTTTTGCCTGTATTTCTCTTCAAATATCTTTGGGGCTGCCTTCTTTATATTGATTAATTTGACTTTCTCCTTTGTATAAATATTGTTCCATATCAAATCTTTCTTTCTTTCCCATGTCCATATTTCTTTTTTATATTTTTCAGATATCTCTAGGTTTTGTTGTTTACATTTACATTTTATCAGATGCTTCTTTTTCCAAACAGATCAAAGTTTATTGATCTATATACTGTTTTTCACAAATCTGTTGTATTAATGAACGCAAATTTTCATTTGAAGCTTCTGACAGTTTTTCTTGCGGAAGTATTTTTCTTTCCTCTAATTTCTCTCTTAACCATTTTGTATATCTTGTGTGTGGAAATTCTGGGCTTTCTGCATAACAGTAACAATAAATAATTACTTTCTTATCCTCAATAGTCCACTTTATCGTCTTTATGGCTTTTCTTTGGCCTATCAGTTTTTGTGATTTTTGTGGACTGCTACTTCCTTCTACAACAGGGGGGGCAATCCTCCCCTGGGGCTTGGCCTGGCCCCATTTTAGGAATTTTTCCATATTTTGAGGATTCTACACCATCATTTTTTCCAGTCCTAGCACCAGTGTGCCTACCAGGACTGGGCACTTTTTTATCCTGGGTCTTGTGCAGCAAGCTATCTCTTTTAATTTTTGACCTACTTTTGTCCATGATATATGCATTATAAATACAGTCTCTAAGGTGGATATGAAAAGTTTACTACACACCCCAGTTAAAATGCCAGGTTTTTGTGATATAAAAAAATGAGACCACAATAACTAATTTCAAAAATTTTCCCACCGTTAATGTGACCTATAACCTGTACAATTCAATTGAAAAATATGTTGAGGAAAAAGTATGAAAAAATAAAAAAAATACAATAAGCTGGTTGCATAAGTGTGCACACACTTAAACTAATACTTTGTTGAAGTACCTTTTGATTTAATTACAGCATTCAGTCTTCTTGGGTACACAGCTGCCATCAATTAAAGACACTCTGATTAACCCCAAATAAAGTTTAGCTGCCCTAGTAGGATTTTCCTGACATTTACTCAGTTGCCATCTACAGCAAAAGCAATGGTTCACAGATAGCTTACAAAGCATCAAAGGGATCTCATTGTTGAAAGGTATCAGTCAGAAGAAGGGTACAAAAAATGTCCATAGCATTGGCTATACCATGGAACACAGTGAAGACAGTCAACAAAAAGTGGAGAAAATATGGGACAACAGTGATGTTGCAAAGAACTGGACATCTCTCCAAAATTGATGAAAAGACAAGGTGAAAACTGGTCAGGGAGGCTGCCAAGAGACCTACAGCAATACTGAAGGAGCTGCAGGAATTTCTGGCAAGTACTGGTTGTGTACTACATTTGACAACAATCTCCTGTATTTTTCATATGTCTGGACTGTGGGGTAGGACTGCAAGATGAAGCCTCTTACACAGAAAACATCCAGACCCAGCTAAAATTTGTAAAACAATACACCAAGTCTCTCAAAAGCATGTGGGAAAATGTGTTATGATCTGATGAGACCAAGATTGAACTTTTTGGCCCTAATTCCAAAAGGTATGTTTGGCACAAAACAGCACTTTGCATCACCAAAAGAATACCATCCCCACGGTGAAGCATGGTGGTGGCAGTATCATGCTTTGGGATTGCTTTTCTTCAGTTGGAACTGGGACTTTAGTCAAGGTTGAGAGAATTATGAACAGTTCCCAATACCAGTCACTTTTGGCCCAAAACCTTCAGGCTTTTGCTAGAAAGATGAAGATAAAGAGGAATTTCACCTTTCAACACAACAATGAACCCAAGCAAACATCCAAATCAGCAAAAGAATGGATTAACCAGAAGAAAATTAAAGTTTTGGAATGGCCCAGCCAAAGCCCGGACCTAAATCCAATAGAAAATCTGCGGGGTGACTTAAAGAGGGCTGTGCACAAGAGATGCCCTCGCAATCTGACAAATTTGGAGCACTTTTGCAAAGAAGAGTGGGCAAATATTGCCAAGTCAAGATGTGCCATGCTGATAGACTCCTACCCAAGAAGACTGAATGCTGTAATTAAATCCAAAGTTGCTTCAACAAAGTATTAGTTGAAGGGTGTGCACACTTATGCAACTAGCTTATTGTACATTTTTTTATTTTTTTATATTTTTTCCCCAAACAGATTTGTTTGATTTCAATTGAATTGTACAGGTTATAGGTCACATTAAAGGTAGGAAAAGTTTTGAAAATGATTTATTGCGGTCTCATTTTTTATATCACAAAAACCTGACATTTTAACAAGGGTGTGTAAACTTTTTATATTCCCTGTATATTAGTGTCACCTTGGTTAGATTTTGTGAAAACAGGGTCCACCTCGCGAAGGTACTCACCAAAACTTGAGGATGAATTCAGTTTCAGCACTATTACTCTCCTTTGCTTGCTGACTTTTCATCTCTCCATTTGGACCCATGTGTGTGTGTGTGTGTGTGTGTGTGTGTGTGTGTGTATATATATATATGTGTGTGTGTGTGTGTGTGTGTGTGTGTGTGTGTGTGTGTGTGTGTGTGTGTTTGTGTGTATATGTGTGTGTGTGTGTGTGTGTGTGTGTGTGTGTGTGTGTGTGTGTGTGTGTGTGTGTGTGTGTGTGTGTGTGTGTAACTGTAGATGTAGGTAGATATAAATATAGACAGATATAGATACACACACACACACACACACACATATATATATATATATATATATATATATATATATATATTATATATAGTATATTTATATGTACACATATACATATGTGTGCACATATGTAAGATGAATGGTTGACATACTAAATGATCAATGAACAAAACATCAACCAAAATATGCCATCAAATCATTATATTGACAAAGCATATTACTGACAGCCAGTATATCAGAACAAGAAACAGATTTGCTTTTCTGATGTACTACCCATAACCCCACTAAACATTTAACTTTAATTTGTTTGATGAATGATAGTGTAACAAGAACTTTTTTTGTTTTAAGGTAAGATGCATGGTTGTGGTTGGGGCAGGATTAAGGGGAGGGTAAGGTTTATCATCCTTGCTCCACCTTAGTAATGTGTGCTAACCCTAAGTCTAACCCAGTTCTTGCTCATATACCTAAACATGCACCTTACCTTTAAAAATACCTTTCCATAGCAATACAAATACACAACATAGGTCAGATACTCACCACATGTCTACACACACACACAAACACATACCCACACCTGCACCCGCACCCGCACAACACTAAATCTTTCCCCTTAAATGACCCTGAGTCTAACCTTAACCCGTACACATGTGCAGACTAAATCTATCTTCTTAGCTAATCCTTATCCTAACCCTAAAACACACACTTACACATATACCAGGTATATACCCTTACCAAACCCTTACACATACTCACATGCACACTGAACCTATCCCCTTATCTAATCCATACATTAACTCTAAAACACACACACCCACACACAAACACCCAAGCTTGCCACAAATCCACTTAACTTTGTTGACCAACATCAAAGTCTTCCAATCCATCGATCACACAAATTGCCTTTCACACAACATGCCATACAGTTTTTACTTAGTCGCACTCATAAGTGTTCAGTCAATTGAACTGTAAACACATGCACTTATACATGCACACATACAAACTAGAATATCACAAAATATTGCATCATCTGGCATATGTGAAAAAGAATTGCGTCATAGGATAGACGAAAATCACTCCTAAAGACCATACAAGTGTTTGAGCACAGTGGCTTTTGAACACAAAATGATGCAGAAGTCTTTGTTAATGAAGTCAGGTTAGTCAATATACTAGACCATGCTAGCTGTAGACATGTTTTGCCCTCTTATAGTTTGATCAGTACAAATAAAATGTAGAGTCTAGTTATGCTTATGAGCACTTACCTTATGAAGAGCTTAAAGTCCATTGCATTAGAGGATCCCTTTCCCTCTCTCTATTTGCGCATGTGTTTATCTATGTCTGTCTATCTATCTATCAATCTATATACATAGATGTATGTCCACATTGAATGGCAAGTTATGAAACATAACTGTCAACCACCAACTGAGCAAAACAAACAAATAAGTAAAATGCCAGACATTTTTGACTAATTAAGAACTCTGTTTTCTGACTGGAGTAGCTGACTTGCTTACATTCAAGAGTAGAGAGTGCAGATAACAGGGTGAAGTTGTTGCAGCTTTTCTTCCCATTGTTTTGCAACAGACCAGCGAATTCGGCAGGAAGGTAAGAAGCTTTCCATTTTTCATAGTAAGCTCAGCTGTAGTGGCCAGTGACAGTACAGATGCAATCAGTTGAGTATATCAGATTTCTGCCATGTTTTATTACTTCTGTGTCTTATGTTTGTTTGGGGACTCAAACCATTTTCTTGCATGGGATTTGAGAGTACATTGGTTATTTAGTTCTATAGCTAGTGCTAATGCTCAGCTCTGACATACTGCATACTTCAAAGCTGAAATTGCTTAGCAATGGAATTTTAAGACAAGATTTGCTGTGTCCCTTGTTGTTGCAGAAGTTATGAGACAAACAAGAGACTTTTTTTTTTTTTTGCAGTTCCCCTCTTGTTGACTAAAATGAATTCCAGTACCTACTGATGTTTTATGACTGCAATATTTAAGTACAGATTTGGAAATTCTAGTCTCAGGTGGACTATCCAGTATTAGAGTAACTAGGTGCTGCTTTAAGGCAAATATGTTTAATTCGTGAAATGACAAGCTCAGTTTTGGTTTCATTTTAGAATTCCTGGGAGAGCTTTGTACCATTTCACTGATATGACCTGTTATTGAATAAAAGTTTATGCTCTGTAATGCCTTTGAATAAGAAAGGCATCAAGAGTGGGCACAAAAATTGTACTTGAAGAGATAAAAGAACTGGAAGTATGATCTTTATAAAATGGAATGAGCAAATCACATAGAAATAAATGGAATTTATGGGAACAATACATACAGAATAATGTTTAGAGGAGTAGTGAAGTTTACAGGAATGGAGGAATTGAACAGTTTATATAATGTTGGACTACATGACAGTTGCTATAATGAAAGAAGGCATATATGTAATGTGTAATGCATGTACATGAAAAAATTTTAACATGGTTTGTAGTCTCATCTACTAATATATGTGTACCTATAACTTAAGTGATAATTTAAATAAGGTGTTTAAATAAGGTGTTAAAAAACTGAAGCAGAATCATCTTCAGAAAATAATTAGTATTTTTTTGGGGGGTGATATTTGTGAAAGAAAATGACAGTTCTAAGATCACTCATTGCCTCTTTGGGGAATAGAGTATGTGGACGAGAGCAACAAGCTGAAGTTCATCCTTCTGGCAATTAAATGAAATGAACATCAAACACTAATCCAAACTTAAACTAAAGAGATAGAAAAGAAACAGAAAAATGGAATATAAAGAAGTTTAGTTTGCAGGATGCATAAGCTATTTTTAACTGTTGGAATGGAAGGATGGTGACCTTTGTTATTTGTCAGAAAGTGTATTCATTTTATAAACCTACAGAACAAGAGATCAGACACCAGCCCCACCCCATATTAATATTTACATTATTGATGGGATAGACTCATGGGTCTAGTTAAGGAAACCTTTCGTTATTTTTATAGTGTTTGAGAGACTGTTATTTTATGCATAATTCAACTAAAGTAATGAGTATGTTTTGCTGTACCATCTATATGAAAGCATTTGTTATGCTGCATTGTGAATACAGATACACCCAATCAGCCTGCAACAGACTGCACATAGACCGAGATATTTCCTATCAAACACCTACTGATGTTTAGATATGGAGTAGAAAAGGAAGTGCTTTTTTGCTTCGTTTCTTTGTTTCAAGCCTTTTTTGCTTGTCTTTATATATATTGCATTACAGTACACTGTAGCATGTATATTACTGTGTGGTCTATGATATACTCTGTACTGTAGGCAGGGCCAGTGTTAGCATTTTGGGAGTCCCAGCAAATGTCAAGTTGGGGGCCCCCAAGGTACCTATAGTCTATGTATCACTCTGTCACTGCCTATCATCCTAAGCAACCTTTTAGTTCATGCTGCAAACTTTTAGGTGTAGACGTACACACTGACCTGTAGCTACAATGATCTTACATTACAACAGGCCTATGTACCACACTGTGCTGGCCCATCACCATCACACAAAGGGGCATTTACAGTTACTAGCATTTACTTGCATCAATGCTACAACTACTCTATATACAGGTCTGGCCTTAGGTGGAATGGTGCCCTTGGCCAACTGTTTAAGCCCCCCAACACATGCATACACCCTCCAGTCCTCCCCTCTGATTTTCCCCATCTTGAGTTCCCCATACTGTGCACATTACATTTTTTCCCCTTTTCTCACATTTTGCCTTACTCTTCAGCTTTTTCAAGAAGCCACAACTTTCTCTCTGTTCTGAAGTGCATTAAAGAGTTTTTTTTACACAATCTTTTCATCCAGTGATGGCTTGAACAGAAATTATGATTAAGAAAAGAAATGTTGTGCTGTTGTTCAGCTTTAGTTTTCCTTGCATCCTTTCTACATACCTTTCCTGATCAAGACAGCACAGTAATATCCATTTAAGAAATAAGTCAAATGAGCTAGAGTCCTAGAAGCCATAGGGTTACAGATGCTGTCGCGTGCATTTTAGAGCATATTAACAACCTTTTAATCCAGTGGTGACCTCAACAAAAATAATGAGTAGTAAACGAATTTCAGTCTTTTTTTTCTTTCAAAGAAAGCGTAAGTTGTACCTAAGGTTTAATGTTCAATGCTGACAAAGTAGTAGCTCACATTAAACTAACAAGCCAATTGTTGTGAGGATATACAGGTTTTATCTGAGAATATTGCCTGCATCCCTACTCCCCCCCCCCAAAAAAAAAAAAAGACAGTCACTGCCTATACATCCATCTGGTGTTAGACTGAGATAAAAGCAGAGATTAAAACTGCCACAGCCATGTATTTCAATTGACTGCTCATATACATATACGTAGCATGCCTCCTCACTCTGCACCCCTAACCCCCAAAAGCAACAATTTGTATACGCTCCTGATGGATGATTGTGAGGAAAGTGAAAAAAAAAAAATTCCAATGAAAGTCAGCTTTGTTGCTCCTAGACAGCACACTGCCCCTACATAAGCTATAGTAACCTCCTTTGTACACCAATGACATCTGTGAGAAAAGTAAAATAAACAATGCCCATACTGTCCTAGGCCCAAACACAAGCTAAAAATGACCTCTTGTGCACACCTGTAAGGTTTGAGTTTGATGAAAATTAAAGTAATAACTGCATAATTTCCAGCCCCACCCCCATAACCTACAGCAGATTTCTGTCCATACATAACTGAGCTAGGCTGGTTTTAGAATGGGTACAGCTGAGAGCAGAGGCCAGCCCTACCCCCATAACCTACAGCAGATTTCTGTCCATACATAACTGAGCTAGGCTGTTTTTAGAATGGGTACAGCTGAGAGCAGAGACCATTATTATCTTTATCCTGACAGGGTCATACACAACCCTGTTCAGCTTAAAGAATGCAATTAGAAAATTAATATTTTTTTTCTCCTCATTTTTCCCCACTCAACAACAGCTTTTGAGGAGCCTCCACACAGTCAAGGATGATTAAGGGATACCCCTGTATCCATTTATATAGTCTGGGGAGTTGGGGGCACCAGACATCCAAAAGATCTAAGTGTCTGAATGTTCTGTGATATATGTTATGCCTAACTTTTAAAATACAATTACTTGTTAGCTGCATTTTTTAGTGATACCTAGAAAAATAATTGTGTGTCCTGGCTTTATTGGGTGTGTGCACAGATAAAAATAGTGATATTTTTTGCACACACACACACACACACACACACACACACACACACACACGCACACACGCACACACATGCACACACACACACACACACACACACACACACACACACACACATGGATGCATTAGCCATAGCAATACTAGTTTTGTACTTATTTCAACAAGTAGCAATACATTGTGCAATACTGGTACTGTCACACCAGATCAGTGACTGCAGCAGGGGTAAGTCACTTTTATTTACATTATTGAGGAGTAATGGATAGCTGTCACTGTCCATAATTTCACAGACCTCTCCTAATTTTGCTTATACATTTGCTCTGTCTTTAAAAACATTTTTGATTTGCTGGTAATTCAGGATTACAGTCAGTATAACCAGACATCAGAGTTTTTTATTTCTTATTGTCTGAAAAATGCATGTTAATACAACAGGTATTATGCTATTAACTTTTTAAGTGGATTACAGTAATATCTAAAACGTGTTCCTGATTTTGAGCCTTTATTGTGCTATTATTTTTGGCATTGCACTGAATTCTTCAGCAAAGAAGATAAAAGTTACAGTATCTGGTGTTCTATTAGAATTTGTAAAACTCCATGCAAAAAAAAAAAAAAACATTTCTGGAGATTGGAAGCATCAGCTCTTCTTAAAGTCCAAAGTTTGCACTGATCAATCACTCTGGACTGCTGGTCTCTGTAGTGCTTAACGTGCACATTTTCATTACCCGCTTTATCCTAACAGGGTCACATCATGGCCTTTTCAGATTAAAGCACATAACCAGGAGGGTAATACATCTGTTCTCTTCATTTTCCTCTAACCAGCATCAGCTTTTGTGGGGCCCCCACACAGTCAAGGATGATTAAGGGGGCCCTCCTGCAGCCACGGGCATTGCAGGTACCTAAAGCTGGCTATGTTATTAGTTTTAGTGGACAGAGTGTCCACTAGCAGGGTTTACCTAAGCCAGGGCACTGTCAGTGGTAAAATATTTAATGGAATTGTGAAGCCTGTTACTTGATAAAATACTGTTACTATAACCAGAGAGCTCTTTAAATGTTGAAGCAGATAGAAATAAGAGTTGTTACCCACCTAGTTTATTAAGTTTACAAGACTGCTGTACTAGCTTTTGTTGGTTTGACAGACATGTTACAAGATACCAAGATAACACAACTTGTTGTGGTTGGGGGCCCCCCAGGAGAAGGGAGCCCACAGTGACCACATGGTTTGCTGGTGCTTAAACCTGGCTATGACTGTAGGTTGCTCCAATCCAGGCTAAGCACAAACAAACTCACTACCACTTGAATTAGTGCTTAACTATACTTACTCTCACCCCCCCCCGTTTTTTTCTTACATCCTTACCCAACTCCTTTTCCCTTCTCACATTCAGACACACGTAGCCTATTCTCTTCCTGTCCTTTGCTTATCCCTTTTCTTTCTGCAATCCGTATCATATATTTGTTCTCCGAGGACTGTAGAGCCTGAAAAAAAGTTGTGTAAAGTGCACCATATGTAAACTATTTGTTGTACCTCCAAGCAGAAATTCCTTTGACTGTGTAAAACTCTGTCAGTTTTCTTAACTACTTAACTGTAAGCAAAAGTTTGCCTACAATACTTAATTTTATTATCAGCCTCTTTTAGTTGGGGTTTAGGCACCTCATTTTCAGACTGGAAATTCTGCTACTTTGTATTTAAATCACGGACAGTTTCTTGTACAGTTTGGTTCTCTTGCCATATTTCTCTTTCATCACTCTTAAACACATTTTGTCACCTGGGGTTTGATCCTGAATTCTCTTTTGTTTCTTAAGCTCAAGCAGCAGTTCAGTTTGTAATTTATCATTGTACATCCTGTGACTTCTAGGCCTACTAAAACTGGATTACTTTCCTTTAGGCTTGGGCTAGCATGGCCATTTGTTTTTTTTTTATAAATTCCCCATCTTTCCTTTAATTTTCTTTCTCTTTTTTAGAGAATCCAAACACTAATCTAACACAGCCACTTGTTCATTTCTGTTTATGGTATCAATTTGCTTATAAAGCTTCAGGCTTATTGTTCTATTTCACTGCCACTTCTTCCAAAGGTTGATTGAGTTTTTTGAGCAAATCATTAACTTCTTAATCTGTTTTATTTTGACTGCTCTATTGATGGCTAATGTTATCCAAAATCCTTTCAAAAATGTCTCATTATCACCGTCCTTTTTCACTTTTACGTACAGTTGGGTGCTGCATCAGCTGCTGCCATCTGTTTTGATTTAATATCACTGCTCCTCTACCTTCTTAAACAGTCATGCCTAATTATCGCAGGTCTATGTCATGCAATCCATTAATATCCTGGCTTGATATTCTCATCTCCTCTTGCCTTCATTTTGTCTCCCACAAATCTGCTTTGCCAAATTGTCTTCTGCTTCTGAAAGCAGATTTGAGAGGCACAAGGAAAAGGCCTGAAGAACTAAGCATGACTTTATTGCATGAGAGAAGAGTTCTGGCCATCAGACATGACTTTTGAAGAAGCAAAGAGAGCGGCAGTGAATTGATAGAGTCAGAGATAGCTGACATGGATCCCATCCCCCTTGTATAATGGGAAAATATTGATGATGATGAGGATGAGACAGTTTTAAAGTTTGTTTGATAACATTGGCTAACAAAAGTGATTCTAAAGTAAAGGGCATTGCTAATTTATCAAAACGATTCTCTGAACGTTTGGAGCAACTAGGAGCAGTGAAACAGAATAATACACATGAAGCTATAAGCAAAGTGATACCATAAGCATAATAGAAGAAATAGCTATGTTAAAACAAAGTTTGTATTTTCTGTAGAAAGTTAATGAAAAATTAAGTGAAGATTTGGAAGGTGTGACAGGGAAGATGGCACGATGGTGTAATGGTTAAGATCTTTTCCTCATAGATTCAGGGTCCAGGGTTTGATCCTGTCCTTTGGTTACTATCTGTGTAGAGGTTATAGGTTTTCTTATGTCTGTGTGGAGTTACACCAGTCAAAAATGCATGGTGATTGCCGCGGTGGATGAGTGGTTAAATGGTGTCACTTCAAGGACAGAAGGTACCGGGGTTGAACTCAGCTCTCACAGTTAAGCTTCAGAGGTCTGCCAACAGAATGCACTAAAAGTAGTTGTAGTGGTGGGCAGTACTCCAGTTGTTGCTTATTGGGAAAGAGTCATGTCGCAGATGTTTAGGTATCAGCTGTGGTACACAGTATCCTATATATAACAGGACAAGGATTGCAGGCTATATACCATGTCAGTGGCTAGCCTAGTCACCTGAAAGTGTATAAGAATGTCACTAGATGATGGTTATACTGACTTTTTATAAAAAAAAAACTATCATTTTATTTTCATTTCCAGAAAATATCTGTTCCAATTTTCCTACAGATTCATGCTGTTTAGCGGCAGTTTTCGCAGATGCAGTTGTAGTTCTATATTCACAGTAAATTCCCTGTCCCTCCTTGCAGAGCTTTAACATCCTGCTAAAGTGCCTTATTTAATTGAACTTGCTGCTGATTAGCTATTTGTTGTATAGCCACATTTTTAAAAGTACTCCTAGACTCATTGATTCAAAGTTATATACTAGGCTAATGACCACCAGTGCCTTTATCAGCCTAGCAATGCAATCCAACTCAGCTGTGCCCTATTCATCATGGACATTTATTGGGAGTGGGTATGTTAATTAAAAAGTTTCTAGAATTTATGTTGGGGGGGGGCTTGTTAGTTTGGGCATTACTGTCTATCAGAGACATAGGGGCCAGACCATGGATGAATTTCTCATTTCCCATCCATTGGTCAAGGTTACACTTAAATAGGGCTAGGGATGGACTCTGCTTCACATGGATGGGGAGCTTGTTACAGAGTATGAGGATCCTCTGAGATGTATATTGTCTTGCCAGTATGTCTTATATTTGTCGCAAGCAACATTCAAATCCTTGGATCTAGTGGCTCTGATGCTGTTCAGTTTGCAAATGTGTAAAAGGTTCATCAGAGCTGGATCTGAAGATGTGTTGTATGGCAGGCATAGATCACCTCTCAGCAACCTGTAGGAGACAGAGTATAGAGGCAGGGCATTAAGCCAATCCATATAGGAATGTGTTTATAACCTTGATTCTCCTCATAAAGAACCCTGACTGTTGCATATGTTTGGTAAGGTATAGGCCAAGGGGGACACTATACTCCATGATGGGTCTAATAAGGGCCAAATAAAGTGCCACTATGAATTCTTGGATCTGGATGCCATGCCCTTACTTACATGTTGGATGACACAAAGAATTTCTTGCTACTGTAGCCACATGTTGGTCAAAGGCCAGATTACTACCTATATATGTTTCCAGATCTCTGACTATTGGGTCAGCTCTTAAGGGTGTCTTATTGATGGTGTAATTAGCCTGGGTGACAGGTTTTCCAAAGGCACTATAATGCATTTCTTTGCATTGAGGTTTAGTCCATTACTTTGGCAACAGTCATTTGTCTGGGTTAGACCCCCTTGCAAGATGTTGGTGTCTTGGGGGGAATCTAGGATAGCTCACAATTTGTAGTCATCTGCAAACATGCCAGCCAAAGGCCCTTACCTCTTTGTGGAGGCCGTATCATCATTCCTAACGTCCTCATTCCTCTCTGTGAGCCAGCTGGCAGTCCAGCAAGTTGTATAGGGGTTTATGCCCAGTTCAGTGAGTTTCTCAACTATACCGAGTGGGATATTGTACTGAACTCTTTAGCCAGGTTCATATAGGCAGTATGTACCATTTTCCCCAAATCCTTTGCCTAGGTGACCTTCTCAAAGAAGTCCACCAGATTTAGTAGGCATGCTCTTCTCTTGACAAAGTCAAACTGGGTTAAGTCCAGTTTCTGAAGGCTGCCCATGTCTTTGTTGATTATTTCCATGATAATTCTCTTTGTTGATTATTTCCCTGATAATTCTCTTTGTTGATTATTTCCATGATAATTCTCTTTGTTGATTATTTCCATGATAATTCTCTTTGTTGATTATTTCCATGATAATTCTCTTTGTTGATTATTTCCATGATAATTCATTCCATGGCTTTGCAATATTAGGCTAGTCAGTCTAATGGGTTTGTAGTTTCCAGGGTCAGTTGGTAGTCCAGCCTTGCGAAGTGGGAAACTGTTGCAGTCCTCCATTCTCATGGTGCAAAGCTTGTTCTCAGGCTATAGTTGAAAAGTGACTCAATTGGTCCTGATAGGTCATGTTTCCAGCTATTTAGGAGGCATTCTGGGATATTATTAGGGCCCACTGAGGCTGAGTTTTTGACCTTAGTGAGTGCCACCAGGACCTGCTTCTTGTTAAGACTTGGGGGGTATGCTAGTAGTTATTTCATACAAGGAGGCGGAGGGTGAGTGGTGAAGTTAGAAATTAAGTGGTCTGCCAACATAGTTGCTATTTCACAATGCTCTGTGAAGATGGCACCATTGACTATTGATTTGGCACACTAAGGTGTGCTGTGTTTGAGGCTCTGGACATAACTATAGAAGGCCTTGTGGTTGTCTTTGGTCTATGTGGCTATCTTGACCTCATAACTGGCCTTCTTGGACTTAATTAGTCCTCTTAGTTTCCTGTTTTGTTTAATTTAGAGAGCTTGTATCATTATGTGAGTTCCTCTTGCTGATTTTAGCCATGATTTTTTTCCTTTTGTTATATATCCTAGTAAGGTTAGGATTCCACCGGTGTAATTTGTTTTTAGAATTTGTTTTAGGCTTACTTCTTGTAGGTACAGCAGCCTCTATACAGTCATTTGCATGGTTTACAGGGTGTTTGTGAACAATTCTACATAGGTTGTTGTGAACTCTGGTTTGGGAGGGACTTAATATCGTGTTGTTGCTATGGAATAGTTCATAACTGTTACAGGCTTTGCTAATGTTACTGAGTTTTGATTTTTATTTTGAAGGAGACAGTTTTGTGGTCTGACCTCACCAGTGGGGAAGTTCCAGTTCCAGAATGTTTGAACCTCTGGCAGCTATCTAGTCAAGGGTATTTGTATTAATAAAATCCAGGAAACATTCATCATCATGCCGCTTTTTCCCATTTTTCTACATGGGGTCGGGGTATCGTGTTAACCGTTGCCAACTCTCTCGATTCAGTGCCACACTCCTGCCTTCTTAAACACTCATGCCTGACTGTCGCAGATCTTCTTTCACACAATCCATCCACCCCTTTGCTGGATGTCCTCACTTCCTCTTACCTTCTTCCTGTCTGTCCCAAATCTTCCTCACCAGATTGTATTCTGCTTTTCTACACATGTGCACAAACCACTGTAATATGTTCTATTTGATCTTTTCTGCGAATGGAGCTACTTTGGCTTCTGCTCTTATGTCCTCATTTCTTCGTCTGTTCCACAGTGTGCATCCTATCATCTTTCTCAGGCACTTTATTTCCATCACCTCTAGCTTATTCAAGTGTTCTGCCTTTACTGCCCAAGTTTGTGTACCATACAGTAGGGCTAGTCACACCATTGTCTTGTACACTTTACTTTTCAGCTTCTTTGGCATTTTTCTGTCATAGACTACACCTGACACACTATGGCAGTTGGCTGCAGCTCCTCTGATTCTAGCTTTCACCTCTTCATTCAGACTACCCTTCTCCTCAACTACTCCTCCCAGATACTTGAAGCTGTTTACCTGTTCCACTATATTCTCAGCTTCTTCTGATTTCCCTAATTTGTTAACATTACCACCAATTTTCTGTGCTTAGTTTCATCCCATGTGCCTTCAGATTTGCATTCCATTCTCCTATCCTTTGCTGAAGTTCTAGCTCAGAGTCTGCCTGTACTGCCACATTGGCTGCATACAGCAGCTTTGTTGATCTGTCTCCTCCAACCTGCTTGCTAATGTAGTCCATCACCAGTATGAACAGCAGTGGGCTCAGAGCTGAACCCTGATGCACACCCACACCCACTGGGATCCCATCTGTGAGACCGAACACCATCCATACTTAAGTATTGGGTTCTTGCACATAGTCTACACTAATTCTACCAATGTTTCTGGGACTTCAAACCACCGCAGTACTGCCCAGATCAGCTTTCTTGGGACCCAACATTGTGCCTGTGAATATGAAGCAGTGTATGTTTCCCAGTCTATAGAGGAGTGGTTAAAGTTGCCCATGAATAGGGAAGTTGATTTAATGGGAAGTGTCTCCAGTAGATCTAGGTATGAGCTATGGGATTCTAGGGACATAAAGGATGACCAATAGCTTGCTAGGATATGGTATGGGTCTTTGTCTATGGTGATTTGTACATGGATAAATTCCAGGGTATCATCCTGTTTAACCAATGTAGAGTTATGCTTGCTACTAATACAGACTGAGACTCCTCCGGCTCCAGCTTTTGTCCCTGTCTGTGCAGCTAATGGTCAAAATGTGTGGAAGGCATTGAAGCTTTGCAACGCTGCAATACTTTCTGTGGGTTATAACCACGTCTCACTAATGGCACAGATGTTTATATTCTCCAGAGTGAGGAGAGCTTATAGTTTATGGAGTTATTTTGTTTAGCCTCCTAACACTGAGCGGTGACACCTTTAGGTTTCTTTGCATTTTATTTGCTATGTGTCTAGGTTTGTCAATTTGGCATTGCCTAAAAAAAACTCTAAGGGGGGTTGATAAAGTTTTAGTCAATATTCAGAATTCTATGGCAGACAGATGCAGATTATCCTTTGCAAAGCAATGTGGTCTGTTAACCATGTCCTCCTGTTCTGCCAAATATTGAATCTCCCATGGAAAGACACCAGAAACTAAGCCAATTATTGCAGTCAATCATCTTCTGGTCATACATTTTCTATAGGTTCTTGCTTTTTGATAAGAATCTTTAGTTTTAGTAGATGGCACTTTTCTTCAGCATCATTTACAAACTGACTCATTTGTTCATTTGTTTGTGGTGACACACCTCTTTGCCTTTTGAGTCATTGTATTTCATATAGTCCATCCCAAATCAACCTACATAGGCCACTGGTGAGATACCATTATGTTACCAATGGGCACACAGCTTGCCATCTCATATTCTAGGTGTTGTCCAGGTAGTGGGCAATAATACTACTCACTGAGTATATGGAGTGCTTCATCAAGCTGTATGTCTACATGTCTGTAAGCCCTACCCTTTCATTGTTGCTTGTGAGCAAACAGCTTGCCACTCTCGGTTAAACACTTTGACCAGAACACTGGAAATGGCATGCATAAGGATCAATACCTGGTATATCCCAACAGGATGAACACTAATGGTCCCATGGTTTTACACCTTCCCTGTGAAGGACTTCATGAAGCCCTGACACCGCTAACTAACACAGTGGACATTACTGGTGATCATATCATAGCAGCTTAATGCCACTGTTCAAAGATTGTTTCTGGCCAAACCTGACTTCTGGACTGCATTACCATGTCCCTCATGATGTGCCCAGATAAACACACCATCATCATCATTATCAACCACCTTTTTCCCATTTTCTACATGACCCCATGTTGTCATGTCAGCTATCAGCATCTTTCTCAATTCAGTGCCATTATCTTACCTTCTTTGACAGCCATTACTGACTGCCACAGATCTTGTTTCATTTCATCCAGCCATCTCATTGCTGGACCTCCTCATTTCCTTTTGCTTTATTTTTGCCTTTCCCAAAACTTCTTCACCAAATAATCTTCTGCTTTCCTGCACATATGCCCAGACCGCCATAATCGATTATCTTTGGTCTTTTCTAGAATTGGAGATACTCTGGCTTGTATTCTTACATTATCATTTCAATATCTGCCCTACAGTGTACATCCTACCACACATCTCAGGTACTTCATGTCCAGCACCTCTAGATTCCTCTACTGCTCTGTCTTCAATGCCCAGGTTTCTGTATCATACAGAATTACCAGTCACACCACTATTTTGTATACCTTACATTTCTGTTACACACTACCCTGACACTCTGTGCCAATTGGCTGCAACCCCTCTGATTCTAGAACTGACCCCCTCATTCAGACATCTCTATTTTTCAACCACCTCTTCCAGATACCTGAAGCTGTTAAACTCTTCTATTTTTTTCGCTTCTATCTCAAATTTCAGCTCCTTCTGATTTCCCTCATTTGCTACTATTACAACTGTCTTTTCAGTATTAATTCTCATCCTATTTGCCTTCAGTTTTGCATTCCATGCTGCAGTCATTTGCTGAGTCTGGTGCAAATGCCACATCATCTGCATGCAGTAGCTTTGTTAATCTGTCCCCTCCAACCTGTTTGCTAATGTAGTCCACCATCAGTACAAACAGAATGGGCTATGAGCTGAACCTTAATGTACTTTCACTACCAGTGGGAAACCCTCTGTGAGTCCAAGCACTGTTCATATATGTGTAATTTGACACTTTCACATAGCCTGCACTAATTCTATCAGTACTTCCAGGACTTCAAACCATCACAGAACTGCAGAAATTTGATGTCTTGGAAGTATGCTGTATACTTTCTCCAAGACTAGGATTGCCCTTTTGGACTCATTCCTCATCTCTAACTTCTTTTCCACCATCTGCTGCATTGTAAACATCAAGACAATTGTCCTGCATCCTGTTCTGCATCTAAACTGGCCATCTCCTATCTTACTTTCTCTACTTTGCATATTCATTTATCAATCACTTTCTCTACTCAGGCCGAACATACGCTCTGCTATATTTCACATTATACATTTGCTATGTTAGAGGCTATTTAGTGCATGGTCCAGAGGATATTGCTGGAAGATCTCATTAGCCACAGCTCTAGATCATTTTTGGCATTACCAGCAACATACATTATATGTGGGCTGCTTTCTGCTTACATTGTCCTTGTGTATACAGAGTTGTATATCTAGCATATGTGTGTTTACCTACAAACCAGGTGATTCTGTGAGAAGTCCAGTCACAATAATTGTTGGTATAGGTTAAATGTGCTCCAAAACTGAGAATGATGGGAACTGCTTGGGAGGTGCATAGCCACAATAAAATAAAATAATACTCTGAGCATTACAGATCACATGCTAGTTAAAGGAGTAAAATCTATGGCTTCTAGAACCTTAAGGAAAGCAGCTAGAGAGTAAAATGTCAGCATGGTGCTGATTCTTTACCAGAAAGTTCTGAAGAAAGAGATAAGCTTCTCAACATGCTGTAACATAATGTTGAGGAGCTGGTTTAGTATTTGTGAGGCTGATGCCCCTGATATTCCTAACATGTTACCAGTAGTTCACTGAAAGGTCCCTGTACCTGAGATGGTTAAGGCAGCATGCACCCTAGTATTCACAGGAATGCACAACTTCCCTTACAGGCTTCTTGTCCACATGGAAGTAGTTCACAGTTTGCTGGCCTGTGAGAAGGTGTTTTGCCAAGTGTTGCCTGTTCCTCCTTCATTGGTGGGAATGAAATCAGTGCACAACATTGTGGTCACTGTCTGTGATAGCTACTGGTCACACATCCTGCTAAGCCAATACTTTGACAAATGCTACTATCACTCCTGCCATGTACACCATGAAATGGGTATACAAAATGGCATAGTATGCCATTGTATACATTTCTGAGTATATTCATCATTATAGTTGTCATTATTTACATACCCACAGTGGTTTCTTTCATGGTGTTCCTCATTTCAATTTCATAATGCATTCATTAGAATGTGCTGCTTGCAGAACTGTTTTGCCTCTTACACAACCACAGTATCAGTGTCTTTGAATCTTATCCTGCACGTTACAGCTACCCATCCTAATTTGTACTGCATAATGTGATAGTCGCCTATGAGTCTTTGCCGTTATGTACATAAACCAGTGTTAATTTTACCAGTTTCCTACCTGCCTTTAAATTATAATTTTATATGATTACAATGGATAACAATCATAAGATATTAAACTGAGATACTAATAATTTTTATGTATTCAGCAATTCCTGAACATTCTTCTAGACCTAAATACCACATTATTTCAATGAGCCATAACATTTGAAATTGTTCTGCCTTATAAGTATCTAACAGACAGGCTAAATTACACTGTATATTTACCACAAATCCACCAAGAAAAGCACTGGAGAAGCTAATAAAGTTCTTTTTCAACGTAGATAAAATTTAATGTTCACTATTCATCCTAAAGACTTCATCAGAAATGACCAATCAGATAATCTTATTAATAAGATCAATTAAATATATATAAAACATTTAAAGACATATTACAAAAAATGTACATCTCAAAGTGTTCACTCAGTTAACACAGTTTAAAACACAAGGGCATTCACCCCTGTGTATTCATTTTAGTAATTGTCCTATTTTTTAAGAAACATTTTATGTTCACCATATCATTCAGACCAGGGGGTAAATAAGAAGCAAATTTAACCTGCCATTCTGCCTCTCTTTATTCAACATAATTTCTAAAATCCCCCCCCAAGGTCACATCTAACAATTTCCACTAGAGAAAAAATAAATTTCTTCCAATTAGAACATGTCAAAGAATGCGTAAAAAGGGCATTATTACTATTCTTTGTTTTTATAGCATACAAATGCTCTAATACCCATTTCCTTAAACTTATAGACATGCCCAAATAAAAACTAGGGCATGTTGAACACATTGCAAGATATACTATCCCTGTTGTACCACAACTCAATTTTTCAGGGATGGGTATAGTAAACTGTAGATGTTCCAGAAACACAAAAGGACTCTCAGAAATACCCAAACCCTTGGGCTACTTCCTGTAAGAAAAAGGTTCTTGTAATATGCATTTACAATGAAAA
The DNA here is from genome assembly GCF_019279795.1 of Protopterus annectens. Classification (NCBI taxonomy): domain Eukaryota; kingdom Metazoa; phylum Chordata; order Ceratodontiformes; family Protopteridae; genus Protopterus; species Protopterus annectens. Next base: position 869,532,784 of record NC_056735.1, read on the forward strand.
CATTTAGTGAATGACATGGCAGGTTTTTTTCTCTTTCGCATACAACAAAACTCAAGCTTCTTATCTTACTTATGAACCACAGCACAGTTTTTAACCGAACATTTATTAATGCATTTTTTTTATAAATCATCTGGCCTAAATTATATCATCAATTTTTGGTTTACTTGCAAATTGAAACCTTGAATCACATTCTCTTTCCAAGCAACATAATCTGTTTTTTTTATTAAAACAAACCACAAACCAGTCTGTAATCTGAAATTATTTATTTATTATAAAACAAAAATGGCACCAGACACAAGCAAATGGTTTAAGTACTTTCTTTCATTTAATCCACAGAACTTCTTCAGAAACTAACAATCATCCACCAACTACTCACTTGTATATCTAATTAATCAATTAAATTACAAATCCACCAATCACAAGCCAAAATGCACAGAATCACATAAGTATTAAACAGTATATCCCATTTTAAAGGTATACAACTTTAGTTGTTATAAAATAACACATTTAAAACAGCAATAATTTAAAACATAAAATAAATGATGTGCTTCTGTTTTAAATATTTTTAAACTTTAGAAAACATTTAATAGATATTTTCTCATTGATACCAGGCAAAATATCTGCTTTAAAAATATTTGCCACTTAAGTTCTAAATATTCTAAGTCTGCATTTGAAGTGTGAACAAATCTATCACCATTAATTTTTTTAAAAACCATAAACTGAAATTTCTTAAAATCTGCACAGTTTACAGAATGCCTGGCTAAGGCATTAGTACTATCTCTCTTTTTATAGGCATACCATGTTCCCTAATCCTGTCTGTAAACCTACATATGTTTTTTCCAGCATAGAAACATCTACACATAGAAGAAATAGCAGCATATACTAAACCCTCTGTTTGATAGACGTATCTGTCTTTAGCAACAGATACTTTATATGTTCAAAATAAAAACTATTAACTGAATAGATAAATTTACAATTTGGACAACCATTACATGGAAAGGTGTCTAAGTTTTCTATTTATAGGTGCAACTTGCTTTGTACCAGATGAACTTTCCAAAAATTGTTTTAAATTTCTAGTCCTTTTATATATAAAATTGGGCTTGTGTCCAATAACCTCGACCAGCTCTTGGCTGTCTAATAAAATGTTCTAGTTATCAGTAATGATCTGCCTGATACTTATACTTTCAACACTTAAAGGAACTGGGAAGGAACATGTAAAACCTTTATCAGCCTCATGTTTCTTACCACAAAAACCTGCTTTAATAATAGGGGGAAATCTTTCCTTTCTTAATTTCTTAACATTATCTAAAATAACCTTCAATTTATCAAGAGGATAACCTCTCTCTTCAAACAGTCTAATGACCTTATCGGTCTCCTTTATGAAAACCCCCTCATCACTAATCAGGCGGCTTAGCCTGATGACCTGCCCACGAAAAACATTTAATTTCATAAAGGGAGGAAGGAAACTATTGAAATGTAAACAGTTATTAGTAAATGTGCTTATTCTAAATACATTGCTTGCAAACTTTCTCTATTCAATATCTAACTCAATAATCACATCCAAAAAGTGGACAGATGTTCCTATTTTACTCAATGTGAAAGTAAGTCAACTCACACTGTCATTTACTTGATCTAAGAATTCATAAAATACATCTCTATCACCTGACCAAATAAAAAATAAATCATCAATGCATCTTTTATAAAAGTTGACATGACAAAAGGAAAGAATCGTAGCTAAATATCCCCTTTCCCACCAACAAACTAAGTTGGCGAATACTGGTGCCACTTGGGCTCCCATCGCAACATCACTTTTTTGTTTGATATATGTTATTATCAAATGTAAATAAATCATTTTTCAATACTATATCTAGCAATTGACAGATAATAAACACATCAGGTCTGCAATTTTTACAATATTTGCTCAAAAATAATCTAACAAATTCTATACCTTCCTCTTGATCAATAGAAGCATACAGAGAACTGATGTCTATAGTGCACATAATGGTCTCATTTCCTGCATACTGGATTTTTTTTAGTTTATTCAAAAACATCCATGAATCTTTTAGGTAGTATTTACTGTTTTGTGCTATGGGATTTAATACCTGATCCAGATAGGCCAAAATTTTAAAAGTTGTATTAAAGGGTGCAGATAGTATAAGCCTAAACAGAGGCTGTTCTAAATTTTTGCATATTTTCGGTATTCTGAATAAACAACCTAACTGAGGCTCCTCTACCATCAAAAATTCAAAAAGGTCAAATGTTATATACCCTTGGTGTAATAAGTCAAAAATAATTAAATCTATATTTTATTTCTCACAAAATTCTAGACACTTTTGATAGCTATTAATATCTGACAGTAACTAATAAATGGCTTCATTGTATTTAATATTGTCCATAATAACAATGCCTTGCCCTTTATCTTCCTTCATGTACCTTAAATCAGTATAACTACCTAATTTCTTTAAGGCTGCAATCTTAGCTTCATTTAAATTACAATATTTATTATTGATCCTATTATGTGCAATATTATGTAACAAATTGTTAATATCATTCTCACAAATAGAAGAAAAAACATTTAATGTGTGGCATAATGCAGGGTTGTGATTGCTAGCTCTTTTGAATTCAACATTCTTCATGTCAACATTATTTAAGATATATCATAAAAACAAAGGAAGCAACAGGCCATGGCTATATATAAATTAAAACAATTTAATCCACAACAGACAACAAAAGGTGAGCGCTTTCATGGACCAAGTCACTTCATCAGACAATGAAATGAAACAAAAAATTCCTTTATATACCATCCCATGCTTATTGATTAAAACCCCACCTTCATTTAAAGTCACACGTCATTTTATATTCAAATACACCATATAAAACAACTCATTTAAAAATTAAGTAACAAAACCATGTATAAAACATAATGCAACATTACACATTAAAATGTTATACATTAAAATGTTACTTTAACAGGTCTCTCCCTAAAAGAATGGGCTTAATATTCATTTTGTCATTGAGGCCCTTCCCCATACTAGCCTTGAGTCTCAAAATCCATTCAAGTTCTTTTGCCTCAATTTTTAATTTCACATCTCCCCCCCTGAGGTTGTCCACGACAATGAATGAATAATAAGCCCATTCTCTTAGAGAGAGACCTGTTAAAGTGACATTTTAATGTATAACATTTTAATGTGTAATGTTGCATTATGGTTTATACATGGTTTTGTTAATTTTTAAATGAGTTGTTTTATATGGTTTATTTGAATATAAAATGACGTGTGACTTTAAATGAAGGTGGGGTTTTAATCAATGAGCATGGGATGGTATATAAAGGGATTTTTTGTTTTATTTCATTGTCTGATGAAGTGGCTTGGTCCATGAAAGCACACACCTTTTGTTGTCTGTTGTGGATTAAATTGTTTTAATTTATATAAAGCTTTGGCCTGTTGCTTCCTTTGTTTTTATGTTATTGAACTGTTTTTTTGGAAGTACAGCTTACCAGCATCACTTTTCTTCTGATTTTTCTTGTTTATTTAAGATATATTTACGATTCAACTTCCTTACAAATAATTTAAAGTCAATCAAAGTGTTCACAATAGAAGCATTGTTGGCTGGAAGAAAGGATAAACCTTTTCCTAACAACCTTATTTCAACATCAGAAAAAACATTATGACTTAAATTAAAAATTTGACAGTCATTAGCTAATGTCCTTTGTTTCTCCCTTTCTTTTTGCCACCACTGTGAAAGACTCTTGATTTGGAGGCAGGGTATTCATTTCCATTGATGTTGTAAAAAAAACAAAGCTGAAGAAGAAGACAGTTCACTTGCATCACTGGACTCACTAGTCAAAATGTCCCAGTGTTGTTCCCCAAAATCTGTGTGTAGCCTGTCATCAGTCTCAAGATCAAAGGAATCCAGCATGTCAAGGCTTTTAGTCATTCTATTTCTGTTGTCATGAAAATTAGATGTGCCACCACCTTGTTTCTGCCCCTTTGTTTTGTTAAGAAAGGCTTGTCTGTTTGGTAGCTGTTTATATCCCTAGTTAATTTCTTCTTTTTCTTACTTGTTATATTAGTAATGAGTCTTCCAGTTTTTTCAAAAAGATTGTGATATAAATATTGAAATGTCTCAAAATCCATGTGCTTATTAAGTTTGGCATCAATGTAATACAGATTTGCTCTTTAAGTGTCTTAATTTTATCCGCATTCTAAGTAATTAAGGCTTTTACCCCCTCCAAGTCAGCTTTATTGTAAATAACTTTCACACTGTTATAGATACCATCATTCACAGATATGCAATTAGGAAATGTGTAGACTCTTAAGTCCCAGTGGTATAACTTTTAAGTCCACACATTTATTGAGATAATGGTTTTCAAGCACTAAACTTTTAAATCTCAAAACCTTTTTTTCCAGCTCAAAGAAATAAGTTCTGAAATTAAAGGAATTATGAAATGTATTTATAGACCTCACAGAGTGTGTCAAGGAATTATCATCCAAGAATGGATTTGAGTCTTCTTGTTGCAAAAAATTAGCGAGCATCTGCCGAGGATGATCCATTTCTGCTGCAATAACAATTCCTTCATCCGAGGAAAATGAAAGAAAATCATCGGAATGTTCACCACCTTGGTGGAAGGCTCCAAAACGCCCTTTTAACTGTTTTAACATCGCCTGTGCTTGTCCAATCCCATCTGCCAACTGTTTAGCAAGATTAGACACTCCCTCTGGAGTGGAATGTAAAGTAAGGTCATGTATTTCATCCCCATTCATGTTGAAGTTGAATTTATTATTTATTTATTTTTTTTTAATTGAATTTTGCTGACCAGGAAAGTCCACTGGGTCAAGAACCCATTTTAATTTTTTTTAATATGAAGATTATTAAAATATAGATAATGTAAATACACCTTGTAAAAGTTACAATGGATATGGCAATTCTGGCATAGGTTGATCTATAAATAAGTATAAAACAAAGATTATATTCTCCCACATCCTGGAAAGTTTCAGTACTGCTATCTGCAATTGATTATATTTTTGGACTTTAAAATCCAAAGGCTTAATTAAAAAATTCCAGGCCACATACCTGTCCAGATATGTATCTGCTTTAGCTGCTATTTGGAACAGTAGATGATTATTTTTATTTAAACAACATTTTTCAGTGTTTTAGTCTCTCAAACCACTGCAGTATCACTCCAGTCTTTCTGGGGTGCTTCTATTCTTCTGACTTTCCTGAATTACTTGTGACATTGTTTCAATGGCTTCTGAAGAAAATGAAGCTTCTAACCAGTTTTAGTCATCTTGGGACATCACGCAATTAAAAGTAACCATCATAGCTGCATTCATCTGTGAAACATTCCTTTTAATGGAACTGTTTTGTCCATAATGTTAAACCTTGAAATTGCAAGGCTATTTGCTGGTTCAGGTACATCAAGCATTTGTAATATCACATAATCAACAAGTCCTATTTGCTGTAACTCCATTATAATAACTTCACATTGCTTATTATCCATATGTAGATCCAGTACCATCTCTTTCTCAGATTCCATACACCAACTCCTCTACTTCTCCATTTTGGCTCAACACAAAAATAATTCCTTCACTAGAGAAAGTTTTTTTTTTATTAAGAATATTACAAATATAGCATATTTATATAATGTCAGTCAAATTTAACACTTCCCCAGCCAGAGTTTTAGTTTAATTTCCCGAAAGGAGAATAGGTCTCCATTTTAACAAGAGGCTAAATCTTCTCCTTACATCCCTATTCATTAACTAATTACTAGATAATGTAACTACAACTTCCTTTTTTATTTATTCAGTTTATAATAAAATACATATTCTAACCATCAAAACCTATTGCAGAATTTATTTTACTTTATTTTATTTTAACACCTGTTCCAATTATTTTTTTTAATTATAAAAATTTATCTGTCTTACCTCTCTAATCACAGCCTCATGTCTCCTGTCACCTCAGGCCTTAATTGCAAATATTTTCTGTAATTTCTAGTTTTATATCCAACATCCCTTACCACTTTGCTCATTCAATAAAACATCTGTGTACTGCTGATCATGTTTTTATACAGTAAGGGACTGATGTGTACCTTTTAACTAAACACTTTATTAATGTTTTCTAAATTATGCTATCAACTTAGTTATCAAACAAATGATTCTGTGGTTCCAATATTCTTACCAGATCCAATTCTTCAAAAAGTCATGAAGTCTATCCGCATTCCATGTCTCCCTCTCAGCCTTTTACTCTCTTCTTCTTTTCCCTTTTTTGGGGTTGCTACAGATTTTTACCTTTACAATCTCTTAACCATCATCAGCTCCCTTTTCAGCCAATTGGCTCAATCACTTCCCTTCAACAGGGTGAGGGCTGACTGGAGAGATTCATCATTTAGACAGCCTTCAAGATCAACTCCCATTTTTCTAATTTTGTCCCTGCTCTAACTTCCTATTTCAATTTCAAAAGCATTCACTATTCAAGTCAGTCTCTACAAATATGGCCAGACCATATTTGATGTACATAATGTACATATGTATGTATGTATGTATGTATATATATATATATATATATATATATATATATATATATATATATATATATATAGCTATATATATATATATATATATATATATATATGGGGTCACTACGAAATTTCAAAATCTCAAAATCTCGAGTTTCAGCATATCGAGTTCAGAATCTCAAAATTTTGGAATCTCAAAATTGTGAACCCCCCCCCACAAAACACCACCTAACACACAAAAACATGTGTATGCAGGGGGGCAAGCCCCCCTGTACCCCCCACACCCCCTGCAACTTAAATATACCAACTCCAAGATCACACTACAGCAAGAACGAGGGAAATCTCCTGGTCCGCGCTGTATGCCGATCTCCGTTCAGGATTTCAAAGTTTTGAAACTTCGAACATATGCTTTTTAAATGTTTTTGCAGGGGGACATGCCCCCCCTGCACCCCCACAACCCCTGCTAATTAAATATACCAACTCATAGACTGCACTACAGTGAGGAAAATTATAAATTTCCCATTCCATGTTGTACGGTGATCTCTATTTTAAATGTCTAAAGTTTCAAAACTTCAATCATATGGTCTCAGCCGTATGATGTTCAAAGTTTTGATACATTGGTAATCCAATAGTGACATATATATTTATATATATATATGTATATATATATATATATATATATATATATATATATATATATATATATGTGTGTGTGTGTGTGTGTGTGTGTGTGTGCATAAATTGTATTCATTTTTTTTATTATTTACCTTTCCCCTCCACCTTTAAAATTGACCAGGGTCTTATGATCAGGCAACAGTGACTTTAGTTTGGGAGGTTGGCATACTGGTTCAGGTGTTTACCTTACAGATGTATGGTACATGATTTGATCCTCAGTGGGCTAATTAGCTATGCTTAAAATCAATTAGCCTAGTACTACTCTATGGACCTATCTTCTTCTTCTTTCAGCTTTTCCCTCTATGAACCTATAACAGTGTTAAATTGCTAATCAACTTTTAAGTTCAAAGAATGAACCCAATAATCAGCATGTTCTTGTGAACACCATATCCTATAATCCAGTTCTACTAAAACTAAACTAACATCTTTTTTTCTTTGCTGTCTTCTGTTTTCAAATTACAGTTAACATTAATTTATTTATATTTGTTTACCAAGGCAGGGCAGTCATCTATATTGACCAATTTCAACCTCAACCCAGGCAAAATACAGAGCATTTCACAAACAAAAATATAAAAATGGGCAGAAATATAAATAATAACAGAGTGTAAGCAGAAAACCTTTGGAGATGGATATAACCTCCTTGCCATATTCAATACCAAATTAAAAGAGAAAAACAGAGGGCAACCACCTAGAGTGCCATGCTTAGACAGGTGTGATTTCCAATTTATTTACTTTGTAGAACACGAAAATACATAATTTCTTTGCTCTTAACAGCATAAATAAAATGCTGTACTCTGCTAGAAGACAACACACTTTCCCCCACAGCATGACAGGTGCCCCAGGGGGGCTGATACACTTGACTTGAACATACAAGTTGAACAATATCTGGTTAGACTTGCACTGTGAGGTCATGAAGCAGATGTCTTGCAGTGTTGAAATAATAGGTGAAAAGCTATGTCACTGATGGGAGAGAGGTTTAACGTCATTATGATGCTTTTTTTTTTAATTAAAAGTATAGCTTTTTAAAGTGTAGCTTTACTGGTTGGCTGTATCTTAATGGAGACTGGAGGGCCATTCTGCTGAAATGATGTAAGTCTGTTTATATATGTCTCAACAGCAAACATGTTCTATTTGTTTTTTTCAGTTTTGTCCTATTGTGACATCAGAGAGATACGCAACAGGTGGCTGCCTTTTGTGGTAGGAGTGAGCCGGCATATATATGCATATGATATCAACAACTTGAAATATATGATTGTGGCCATTTGCACTTTAATTTTCATCCCGATTTAACACTGTACTGGGATACACAGAAAGTGATTACATTTTTATGGTGCCATAAGAAGGCAGGTACTATTACCAAATATAATTTATGTATTATCACAAGTATTTGTCTTCTGTGTTTAGTGTGCACTGCTGAAGTTTGAGCATTATGTCTTGGATACAATCCATTTCTTCTTTGAAATAAGAAGTAAGATTTAATTTCTCTCCTTACATAGGATTTGTGTTCTGGCCACCATTGAATCAAAAGTTGAAAAAAAATTCTAAAATGCACCTCACAGCATCTACAACCCAATAGTGTCTGGTGACTAGTATACCCTAGACTCCCAGAGTAATTTAATTATTACAGTGTAGTCTTGGTCAGTTAGAGTATGTTGAAAGGATTCAGGGAAAAACAGAGTTGAAGAGCAACCCTGGATTTTTTCCCTTGATCACAATTGTTGTTCAGACCAGCACTGCATGAAAAAGTTGTTTAGAAATTTTAAAATGCACCTCAGAGCATTTAGAACCCCATTGCCTTCCTAGGGCTTTTCAACCCTCGGACCCCTATCTTAATGCACTTATTCCCACACAGTAATTACAGAACAGTCTTGAAAAGTTAGGGTGTGTTACAAGGATTAAGGGAAACCCAAATCTGAAAAGCAAGACTGATTCTTCTTCTTTTATTCATGAGTTTTGATCAAGCCATGATTGGATATAAAGCTTGTTTAAAAAAATGGTAAAATACACCTCCGAAAAGCATCTAGAAACCCTCATGGCTTCTTGTAGCTCCCAGTCCCCAATTTAATGCAGTTGTTTCCTGCACAGTTATCAGAGAGCAGCTTTGCCTACTTAAAATATGTTGGATGGATAAATGAATGAATACATGAAGGAAAAAATGAAAAGTAAGACAAACTGTCTGGAAAAAAGAAGAAAAAAGTAATCTGGGCAGCATAGGCAGGCCAGGACAGAGAGGTATTGAGTGATATGTGTATGTCTATGTGTGTGTATGAGGGGGACACTGTACAGCCATTTCACCTAGGACACCAGTTGACCTATGGCTAGCTCTGCGTTATAGTAAACAAGCAGAATATAATGTTAGTTTCTAAAGGGAGTCAAACATCAGTAATTCTGTGAGAGGAGCAGAAAAGTGGAGGGCAGAGAGGGGTAGGTAATATGTACTTTGCTAAAGCAGGCACATTTGGCTTGGATGAAGAGATGTTTTTTGAGCTGCATTGTGAATTCAGAGCAAGTGCTTGTTTCCTTTAGGTCACTGGGAAGATCTTGTCAAGGATTAGGTACCCGAGAAGAGAATGCATGTCCAGTGCTGTGGAGTTTACTTCTAGGGGCAGTGGGAGTTGCTGTGGCTTGTGAGAAGAGTCTCAGGTTGTATGAGAAGGTTTTTCATGACGTTTTTCTGCAAGGGGAGTAAATGCCTGCAGTTGGAGTAGTTTGTAATGTTGGGTCATGGGAAGCCATTTGGCTTTTGCTAGGTAATAAAGTGACACTCATGGATAAGAGAGTTTGTAATGAATCAGCAGATGCTTTTGAAGATTGGAGTGTGGTGGTGTTTGTTTTAGAGGCAGGTGCAAAAATGGGTTGTCCATATTCTAGCTGAGAAAAGCTAACCCCTTTGGTCATGGCTGCTCTGGGTGGTTGAGATAAAAAAGGGGATATTTTTTGGCCGAGAAAGTTTATTTTTACTCTTTTTTCTGGCTATGTGCAAATGAAAGTTTAGAGATTAATCACGCCATAATCCTAGTTATCTGAAGGTGGATGTAGTTTCTATGGTGTAGTTGTATAAGTCAAAGCTAGTTAAAAAGTCAGGTACCGGGTGAATTTTCTGTGATGTTCTAACAAGCATAGCTTTTGTTCTTGGAGGGATTGAAAAGTTGCTTATGTTTTATGAGTGATTGGTGGAGCTCATGTAAGCTTGACTGGAACTGGAACTGAAAGTTGGTGTGAGCGTGACTTGATCTGTGAATGACCATGTTATCTGTATAGAGATAGATACATCTTCCAGAGACTGCCACTTCTCTGGAACAAGCTTCCAATTCATGTAAAAAAGAGCCCCTCCCTGACCCTCTTCAAATGCAACCTAGATCAATGGATGGGTGACTGCAAATTCACTACTGGGGTGGCGCCTATGTCCCTCCTGGACAGAAGAAGTTGATATTAACTACCATAGTTCCTTACCTTTTTGAACTTCACTCACCTAACCACTGACAACTGGTGCAACTTGAGATAGTTATGGCTAGGCTTGCAAGGGCTGTAGGGCTGTTAGTAACCTTCTATGAACCTATGAGTAAGATATGCAGAAGATCACTGTTAAGTGAAAATAACCAACTCATAAACAATTAGTATTCCTAAGATAATGTCTTAGTATTTCAAACATTTTAAGATTCTCTCTGTCATAAAGTAGAGAACACAATTGCTTATTCTCATGAAGTGGCCCCTTTCTTTTAACTCATTCCCTCCAGTAGAGCTTTTTTGGGTGTATACCTTTAACCCCTAGTGGGCGTGGCTTCAGCATTTAAAAATTGAAGCTATCACCTTACATTTTTAACAAATACCCATTGACAGAGGTCATATATCAGTACAATTGTGTTTGCTATCATGTATGCTTCAAAACAAAATTTTCCAATACCTTGTATGTAACATGGTTTTGGAATTATTATTGCAAATATGAACAGGCAATATTTGATGCCTAGAGGAGCAGTAGGGTGTAACTGCAGAAACGCCTGGAGACGTCACTCGGCTGTAATGCAATAATCTCCCACCCCCACCCACTGTCTCACTACTTCAACCTCATTTGTTTCCTCATCCAAGCTAATACCCAGGAACACTAATTTAAAACAGACAGAAGAAGTCCTGTTTCCTTCTTCCACCTTTTAATCCTTCTTTTTAGTTAAAAAATATACTGAAGGCAAAAAAAAAATATCACAATACTAGTCTTCAGTAGAGTCAGTAACAGTTTCCAGTGTTTTAGCTTAATACAGTTTGCATTAAGAGAAAGAAGTCTCATCTCCTGACATGTTTACTGCTGATTCTTTTTCATTTTCTTTTTCTAACTTGCTCTCTTGTAGACAATTATATTCCATATCCTTCCCAGCATCATCTGTTTGCAAATAAATTATTCCATATATACTGAGAAATCTGCAGCACACTGGATTGATTTCAAGATGCTCTCAAAACACACTTATTGCATTCTTTCTTGTGTACCTCTGCCTCCTCTAAGTCAGATAGGGCATTTTCCTCTTGGTTTTGTAATCTATCCCACCCCAACATTTGGTATTTTCACAAGTTAGTCAGACCAGAAATTACCTTTCCCCACACCTGTTAACCATTTGCTCTCACTCCTAACAAAAATGTTCTTCTCTCCTTATGGTGGGTACAAATATTAGATAAATGCTGCTTGTTTTTTATTTATTTATTAACATTTGTTGACCGGGAGTGTCCGACTGGATGTAGGTCCATTTTCAGCGGAGGCCTGGGGAGAAAAGCTCCACAGTTAAAATATACAGACAGTAGTTACATTGGATTTACATAGCAATTAACAATTTGATCAACATACCAATTAAAAATTACATAGTTACAGATGAAGAACATAGTACATCAGTAGACAACTAGAATCTGTAATTACATTTTGACAAATGTAATGTTTGATAGTTTAGTCCCTATATCTTACCAGTGTCATTCAGCTATTTATAACAATGACATCATAAGATGACCCATGTTATTGGTGCAATAAGTCAAGAGAGATTCCCTACAACCCAAGTCCATATCTTGGATTTATCCATGTTTTTTCTGGCAAAATAAACAGTCTCACACAGCCTTTCAGGCACAATTTGTATATCGACTTTCAAAATAGTCTCTGATTAAAAAAAATATATATATATCTGTTTAGAACATTGTGGAACAGTAAGATAATTAACAATGCTTCTGAGGTGAAATCAGACTTGGTCTGGTATATTAAAATTGGATTTTACTCTTTCTTTCCTTAAGTTGTGGAGATTCAATACTTCTAGCACTGATAGTAGCAAAGGAAAAATGTACCTGCTGTCTTTCCCTTAAATCACTTTCTAGAAAGTCCCTAAATTTAGGAGGAGGCCCAGCTTGCTCCCTTGCTTATCTGCAGTCAATAAAAAGTCCACAAAAGTGACAGTGTGGATCAATTTTTTGTTGCCTGACTTCATGCCAAGAAACTAAAGTAGGACCGTTCACATATATGCTGGCTTGCTGTTTATGGGCAGATTTCTTTTTTCTTCCAAATGGCTGACATCTAATGGATTGCAAGCTATTGCATGCAGAGCATTAAGAAGAGATTCATTTTAGCCGCACCTTAGTCTTGCAACAAGGAAATAGTACATAGTATCAATATATTACTCACTGATGAGATTAGACTGCTTTGTTGGAAGTTTTGGTGTACAAATGTCATGAAAATATTTGGCTATTTGTTAGACAAATGTGACAGAGAAAATAAAAGATACTTTATTAACATGAGAACTGCTTTATTTCTTTTACAATGCAATTTCTACTTTCTCATTCATATTTCTGAGTTAGTAAACATAAGGTAGAGGTTTGATGAAGTTCTTCAGAATAATAGTTTACATGACACTGACTCATGTGAAGCCGCATCAGGTTCAAATCCCAGCTGTCAATGTAATAACATATTCAGCCTGTTCTCTGTTCAAAGCTGGCATATTTCATCATGGGTAAATGTATCAATCAAATGGTCCACACTGCGGTTAAGGTTTTTTAGACTTCTGTCAATGTTTCTATGCTTTCCACTTCTTTATGTGTGGCAATGGGTTTCTCCTCTTTTCCATGTCAGTTTCCCCTTTGGCCACCGACATCTCTTGTCCTATTAATTAATGCACTTCCATGTCATTAACCTCCTGCTTGTATTCCAAAAACATCAGAGCTTCATGGCAGTTGTAATTTGATGTATAAATTTTATATTTTCTGTCATAGGATCATAGGACCGTAGGATGTTACTAGGCTATTGGCTTTGAGGACCTTATAAGCCTAGCCAAGAGTTTAGCCCCTGCATAGACAAATCAGCACTTGATACCCCTGTCTAGCAGGGACACGGGTGGAATTCCAGTGATGTATTTTCTATTTCCTATCCAGTTATCCAGATTGCGCTTAAAAAAGGGGTAAAGAGGTACTCTGCTTGATGTGAAGAGGGAGCCTATTCCATAGATGGGGGAGTCTCTGGGACACAAATCTGTCCTGCCAGCAAGTCCTATTGATGTCACAGACCCGGTTGAGGCTGTGTGTGTGGGTTACTTGAGTGCAGCTTGATTTGCATATATGCAGCAGTCCCATCTAGGTGGAGTCTGAGATTACCTTGTATGCCAGACATAAGTCACCTCTGAGGAGTCTGTATGAAAGAGAATAGAGGGATAGGGCTTTTAGCCTGTGTTTGTATGGTAGATTTTTGAGAACCTGGGTTTTCCTGGTAAGGACCCCCTGTGGTCTGTCTAGCTGCTGCATGTGCTTTGCGAGGTACATGCCGAATGGGGCATTGTACTCAGTAATGGGCCTTGTAAGGGAAGAATACAAGGATGTTATGACCTCCTTGTCCCTGGATGAAATATCCTTACTTATAAAGTGGGCCATGTAGAATGCTTTCCGTACAATGGAAGCAACATGGTGGTCAAAAGTCGGGCTACTATCAATCTGGGTGCCCAAATCCCTCACAACTGACTGTGTGCTTAGAATGTTGTTATTAATGTGATAATTTGTGGGGATATCTCTCTCCTCAAAGGGGATGATGATGCATTTTTTTGTATTCAGCTGTCCCTTAAAATATTATCAAGAGTATAAATGTGCTTAAACAAAATAAGTAAGCCCTAGATAATTCTGAAAGCTTCTTCTATAAGTAAAGGAGCCATTATGCTACACAATGATCCCACTTAATGATATTATTTCCCCTAGACCCAATCATAGCCAAACACAAAAAAGTACCTCAAAGACTGCAACCAGTTTATTATCAAATAATTTAATACATTCAGCAAACTCAGCTGATAACAACAAATACATTAGGAGTAGTGTAGGAGAATTCTTGCCTGTCAATACATGATAACCCAACCAACCTTAATATTCAAACAAATCTCATCAACAAATACATTTTGGGGCAGGAAGATAGAATGCTCACCTTGCATGACTCAAATAACCTAAACAACCCCAACCAACTTTATGGTAGCATGGCACAAAAGATCACCTCACCTGTGCAGCAGCAGCATCCTGGACCACTCAGTAATCATTTGCAAGGTTCCTCATACAAACCTCAGTGACAGAAACTGGAAGGGGGGAAGAAATGGGCCTGCTTTTCACGTTCAGGAAATGGAGTCCCTTCTTCTGTACAAGGGGGAACACTGGTCTCCATGCCAAAGAAGTTAAGCCTAACTGCAAACACTGTCTATTAAACTGAAAAGTCAACTATTGTTTCTCTGTAGTACATTATGGTAATGATATAAACTAATGAAATTCTTTTAAAAGTCAAACTTAACTAGACTGTTCCTGATAAAGGAAATTGTCCTGTAATAATCTATATATGAATGGAAAGATAAAAGGGTGAGTCTTCCTTTATATGATATTTGATAAAGTTCCTCTGAATTATTTCCTGTGTTCTAATCTCAGAAGTTTGTCTCACACACACACACACACACACACACACACACACACACACACACACACACACACACACACACACACACACACACACACACACACACACACACACACACAAACACAGTACGCATACAGAGTTGTTTTCACTTGAATTAACCTTACTGGACTGAGTCTATTTTTGGGTGAAGTTGGGGTGAAATCTTATTACAAATTTGGTTGCACAGTCATTAAATTCAGTTTAACACTGATTAACAAATGCATAAAGTACAGTAGTTTGCGTGAGTATAACCAAAAGTAACAAGTGATATGTAACTTAAATGTGACATGTTCATATAATATCATATAGTGTAGTACAAATTAGCTCTTAAAATGGTATAGTGATGAAAAAAGTAGGAGCAGTTGTTGAAGAAGGTTGGCAACATGGAATAAATTAAATAAGATGACAAATATGTAACAGTTTATGTCCATATTGTAAGGCTAACCAACAATGGTGAGCAAAAAAGTGAAAGCAATATGCAGTGCATTAATTACAAGTACACTTAGGTGATATTGTAAGAGCTATGATGGTTAGGTTTATTAAGGATGTAACTTCTTCAGAAATGGTATTACAACAACCAAAAAAATATACAGGTGTTCAAGAAGATTTTTAAATACAAGGAACAAAGTATCACATGATCAAAAACCACCAGTCAGATAGAAATACCACTGGTGGGAACTATTTTAAGGAAACAATGTAGGCAAAATGTTCACATTCATCCCACAGTTAATTTAAAACATAAAAAAATATCCATTATTGTACAATCACAACTTTCACACATAAAACTAACACTCAGTAGTGAATACAGGTAGTAAACAATGTATTCTAATTGTAAAATAAAAAAAATAATAAACACATTTAAAAGTCATTCTAAATAATTAATGAATGACTGCAACAGGTAACATATTATCTATTTAAACTCTTCAGTTTCAATAAACAAGAAATATTACAAGCTTCATTTAAACCTGGAAAATAAAAGGCATTTAACAATAACTGCCAAACTAATTCACGTTCCTCTAGGAGCAAGGCTGTAGGCCCACCCCTAACACCAGGTTTAATTTGATCAAGAGCTTTGAAACTGAATTTATGTCCACCACTAGAGTGGGAATGTTTAGCTAAAGCATTTTCACATTTATTTTTATCTACGTCATGTATATGTTCGTATATTCTCTCACGGAACTTGCGATCCGTCTTACCAACGTAAAACGCCGTACAGTTGTTACACTTTGCAATATATATCACTAATTTAGATTCACAGTTCAATTTATGGTTGAATTTGAAATTTTTGTTATTAATGGTGAAAGAAGCTCCTACTTCAATATGTTTATACATTCTACATGCACCACAACTAAACATACCTACATTTCTATTATGATATGATGAACCATCAGTTTGTAACAAATTCTTTAAGTTAGACCCCCTTCTAAACACTATACTAGGGAATTTACCTAACTTTTCAAGAAGAGAATTATCTCTACTAATAAAAACCCAATTTTTATACAGTATAGAACATACATTTGTACTATCTTTGCTATAAGTTGTCATAAAACTGGTGTTATTGTTAGGTTGTGAGATAACCCTAGAATTGATGTATTGGTCAATGTTGGAATTAAAATGAAAGTTACTGGAATGGCAAGTAGCAGGCCAAAGGTCAAGTATGACCTCTCTCCTACATAATATAGGTTTAAAGTAGCCATTGTACCGTTTACACTGTATCTCATCTATCAATGAATTAAATAAATCAATAGGGTATCCCCGCTTTTGAAACATACCACTAAGAAAATTACATTCATCAAGAAAGTCCTCGTAGATAGAAACCATCTTTGCTGCCCTTATAAGTTGACCTTTAATAATAGACCTTTTTTGTGCAAACGGATGTCTGATAGTAAAATGGAGAAATGAATTACAGTAAGTGGCCTTCCTAAAGATTCTTGATGTTAACCTTTTATTTGTTAGGACTTTAGATAGTTTAACATCTAAGTAGTCGATCGTATCACCACTGAAGTTAAATGTAAAGTTGAAAAAATCAGTGGTGCTATTTAAATAATTGATGAATGTATGTGCTTGTATATCATCGCCTTGAAAGACGATAAATATATCATCCAAAAAGCGGGTATAATACACCAGGTTCGCCATGTGTTGAGGTTTACTGAAAATAAATGTTTTCTCCCAGTAGGCCATGACAAGGTTGGCCAAACTGGCACCACATGGCAAATCCATAGCCACACCTCTTTTTTGGAGGGAACATTCACCATCAAATATAAAATAGTTGTTAGTAAAAATAATATCTATTAATTCTTCTATCAAGTGTATTTCTGATAACGGTGCCCCTTTATCTTTTAACATTAGGCTCACCCATTCAACTCCCTCAAGGTGGGGGATGGAAGTGTAAAGATCTATAACATCAATGGTTAAAAAGGCTGCTGTCTAAGACTTTGCTGAGGTATTAACACTGACTGATGATCTCTTTGATGCCTGTTTATGCTTTAAAAGTAGAAAAGGTAGATTAATTTTTACTGCCTTTGAAGTTTTCCCCCCAAGAAGCATGATTGTTTTTTTCATCTAATATTAATTTTATTTGGCAAAAACAATGAGACTAGTTGATTGAAGAACATTTGTATTTCTAGAATGAGTGCTTCTCAATTACTTGCAGAAAGATTAGTGCTAAATCACTGGCATATTGCATGATACTGATTTCTTTGTTTATTGATTCATTGTTCTTTCTGCACTGATCTTTTATTTGAAATGTCAGGAGGTTGTGTCTTGTACCACTACGTTATGAACTATCATGCAATTATGAAGTAAACTATGCAAGAGCATTAGTACTGCAGCCTATTAATAGTATTTTTTGAAACGGGACTAAGTGGGATACCACATGAAATGCTTTGGAGAGGTCCAAGAATATTGCTAAGGCACATAATGTCTTAGTTCCCCATAATTCTTATGTGTATTGTTTGCTTTCAGAAGCATCTTTGTTTTACAGTTAATTTTATTTCCTGTTATTCTCCTCGTGTTAGGGTTGCAGATAATTTTGCTAAAACTGAAGATTTTACAGTGCCATTTGATTTTTAGTTTCATTGTTTACTCAGGGTTTCTCTATAACCAAACCCATAAAATGAAATCATGGTAGTTAATGGGCAACGATGTAACTGCAAATCATTATGGGCAATGAAAACCAACTTTCCTGTCTAGAGAAGCAGCCTTTTACTTTGAATACTACATCATTACAAGTTCATTTTCAATGTGTGGTGTTCCACCTGCAAGAACTTGTCAACGTTTATTTCTAGGAAGCAATAAACTACTGGTCATGCATGTAGCATGGAAATAGATTAGGCTATACAATAAATTAGGTAGTGAGGCAGTGTGGGTTCAGTCTTTCCTGATGTCATGGCAGAGGTTTTCAGCTCGGATAAAGAAAAAATCAGGGAGCCATCCATATCAACAAAATAAAATGCAAAACCAACACATTTTTTGCATAAAAATGCATAATTTGGTATTGTATATGGTAAGGAGGTTATATCCAAGTCTAAAGGTTTGTTGCTTACATTTAACCCAGAACAAGATCAATACACTTTAAGAATGTAACAGTGAATCTTTAAAGATTATATGTGAAGGTGCAAAATAGAATGCCATATCTACATTCCATTTAAACACTGTTGGGAAGATCAGTTGTGGTTAGTGGATGTTCTGGTTCTATTTTCACATAAAATAGTATTTTTAAAATTCCACGCTGCCATGAATCACACTGCTGCATTTCTTGACATTAATCTGTGAAGACTGTGACATGAAGATGTAATTTTTTTTTGGGGGTGGGGCAGAAACCCCTTCCTCCATAGTGTAATAATTTACATGTCTGCTAATGCTTCCCTAAGGACACATCTCTTTTTCCCTTTTAGAAGTCCAGGAACTTTGTCACAAGCAGAGCTCTCAACCTCTTACCTCCATAATCAGGGGCAAATCTAGAAATAATCAGGGACACAAAATATAAGCACTATTGACTTGAGAATATGACAGAATAATACAACATGAATTAACAATAATTTTCTGAAGTAACAGAAGTCTATAATTCTAATTATTGTCATTATTTATGAAGTGTAATCTACAGCATTTTATCCCAAATTGCCAGCTTTAAGAAGGATTAGGAAGAAAATCAGGGACAGCTGAGAGGTGTGATCACAGGGTATGGGTAAGTTTTCGTGGGGTACTTTTTTTTTTTTTTTTTTTTCAGGCTATGTGTCTATAACCATTTTCCAGATTTTAAACCAGAAGCAAATCACAGAACGGACAGTCTGGCAATATTAATATTTCATGACTAAAGTTGCACTTCCGCAGTTATTTATTGAGTATTATTTTTTTTCCAAGAACTAATACAGCTTTTCTGTAAATTAGCTTTTTTTCTCATTTTGTTTCCATTACTTTGTAATACATCTAGTGAAGCAGATTCACCCCTCAGATTATGTTTTCATGCTGCTAGGCATACAGATGTGTACCAAATAGGATGCAAGGTAGCCTATTTTAAATTTAAGCAGTAACCAATGACATTGGTCTGGTATATTAAGATTTACTCACAGTTGGTGTGGTTTAATCACAAGGGCAAAGCCCGATTGATTAAATAAAGCCAACCATGGATAAATCTTAATATACCACACCACAGAGTTGGTTATTGCTATTATACAATGACATTATTTAAGAAAAAAAATACTTACTTTTCTTAAATAATGTCTTTGTATAATGCTTCCCTTCCACATTTTTCTGGTATCCTGGGGCTTTTTCTGATGTACTGTGCATGCGTATGGAACTTGCATTCCAATACTTACCCAATACATCAGAGATTTTGGAAAGGAAGCAATGGAGGAAAAAAGTCTCCGTTGCTCCTTTTTTCTTGTTTTTTTTTTAATAAAAAAGGTTTCAAACAGTTTAGGGGTAGGAAAGAGAGAATGGAGGAAATACAAAGAAAATCAGGTATGTGTCTTTAGTTTTAAATAACGTACCTGATTTTCCTAGTATTTTCTCTATCCTGTCTCTCTCTCATATGTCCGGAGTCCAGATTACAGATTTTTTTTTTTATTTTTGTTAAAAAATAAATAAAACTTAAAGAATATAACAATGGAAAAAAGTCCAGGCGACCAGACTTTTTTCCGTTGGTATATTCTCGGATTTACAATGGGCATGGTGGTTGGGATGGCCAATCAGCATGCTCATTTTAGAATATTAATGGTCAGTCATTGTATAATTATTTTTAAACCTGTAACACACATTTTATATATTTTTTCTGTATTTTATAGCATAACTGTAAACAAGAGCCTGCATGGACAGCAAACTGACTGGAAGTTTAAAAAGACAGGGTAGACAAACTTTTGTATTTGATCTTTAAGTAATATCCATTTGTAGTAGTTTGTGTGCAGTAAACATAGAGTATAACAACACTTTCTGACAAATTGTGTTTATGATTCAAATATGTTACAGCGTGGATACACTTATTGCAAGTATTCAGTAAATATGAATATATTAGTTTGTTTTAAGCTTCTGTTTACTTTTAGCTTTTTTTAGAAAATGTATTTGCACTATTTTATCAGACATCTTAGCACCAGTCATAAAATAACTGAAATTAAACAAGTTAACCTAATTTAAATAAGCTGTAGAACATATTGTAATACCAAGAAGTCATGGCTTGTTGTGGAGCTTGTCCTTAAGACTAATCAGTATGTGATGTAAGTAAATTCCAGCATAACCCATGTGCACTTGTGATTAATTGCTATATTTATTATCGTATTGCTATTGTATTTTCTCCATAATTGCTTCTAGCTCACACCTTTGTTCATAGATACAGATATTGTACCTGAATATGTTTCTTTGTAACATTCATTCTCAGTAAGCAACCATTTTTTCTTTCACATTTTATTATTTTTTGGTTAATGTTTTACCAGGTGCCACTTGAATAAGTCAAGACACATCTGCCAATGATTTAATTTTGAGGATCATATTTTTGTATTTGTTGTATATTAAATGGGCCATTAGTCTGTACTGTGTTATCCTCAGTACGGCATGGCAAAAGCTACATCTTTAGCCAGCGGCTGGCGTCTGAACATGCCTCCGTTATACTACTTCCTGTTGGTTAAAGCTTGTCATACCACACAGACTACAAGCTTGTAACAACAATAATTAAACTCTGTACTTACTGAGGAATAGAGTCATTCATCACTATCAGGTTAAAAGGAACACTGAGACTGCACAGATGTTAGGCGATCCTAATTTACAGCTGCACAAAAATACACTTGATGCCTGGTGTTGTTGTATAGATAATTCCTGTGTTTTGGAGCCATTCCATGTATCATGTGGTTCTGCATGAGTGGACCCACTAGAGAAAGAAGCTTTACTTCCTTTCCCATCATTTGTCCTTAGTTTAAATAGCATCCAACAACTAGTACACAGCTTCATTGCCTTTTTCCTGCTGTGCTTTAAGTATAATAGACTGATCATCATGCTATTAGACTTCTTTCCACAGTTACTGCAAGAAAACAGGAGTACGTAAATAATAACATAAAAAACAACTTTTTATATCCTTTAAGTATCGTTGACTGTTCTGCAGAAAGTATTCTCAGTGAAGTATATAACCTCATTTGCTCGTTTGCATAATTAAGAAGTCATTAGATCTGTCCTCTTTGTTTAGGTCAGTAAGGAGAGAATGTGCTATCAGTAATATTTCTGTAGGATGGATACTTTAGTTACTAATCTGGTGATTTCATGCTATAAAACATTATAGAAATGCACTTGAACTAGAGGCAGTGTGACAATGAAATGAAGCTACATAATATAAAAATGTTATAACTGTAAGTGGATGTTGATTGAAGGGGTCTGTGAACTTGAATTGCTTTAGTACAGCACACTAGACACTGAAGCATCTACAAACAGATTTTTATTTCTATGGGCCACTTTCATCCTTTGGGTGGGGATAAATGATACAGAAGTGCGGTAACAAGACTTTAGCAGTTAAATTGCTTTCAATTTCTTTCCAGCTTGTCGCATCAATCGTGTTCATCAGCTTTGGAGTAGTGGCTGCATTCTGCTGTGCTATAGTTGATGGAGTATTTGCAGCAAGACACATTGTAAGTATACTTAGAGAAAATACAAGATGTCTGAGCTTTTTAATTTCTGAGCAGGCATATGCTATACAAGTTCATCTATTAAATGACATTTCAGTTTTGTTGACACAGTGGATTGCAGTGGCTTCCAACCCCTTTTGAAGGCAAAACCTGTGGTGATAGTTATACTTCGTAAGAAAAGTTCATGCTTGCTTGACAGTTATTTTAATGTGTTCTTTTCTGACCACGCTTACTGTGCTGTTTGTTTCTGGCCTTCATATACTATAGCATTACACACAGAAACATGCCATCATGGGAGCTGACAGCAGGAGGTACTTCTTGAAAAATGTGTTAAAGATTTCTGCAGCCACACGGATACATCAGAAAGATGATAGATGGACTTTGACATTAAGAAACATAATGTATTTCAGCAAGAGATAACCCTAAAACTTCTGTTATACAGTGTAAAACAGGATGTCTTAGTATATGTATGATTCAGTGTACAAAGGTAGTAGCAAGATAAAGTAGCATACTTTTATGCAAAGTTGTGGCGTAAGCTGCAAAGATGCATTTATTGTACTATTATTGAATACATTATTGTTAAGTCCTTACTGGAAGTCTTAATTTTAGAGCCCATACTTAAAAAAGAATATTTCACATAGGTAATAACTACTATATTTTTATAAGCCTATTAAATAATCAGGAATATGTTATACTGGAGTATGTGTAATATTTTCAGAAATAATAATGCAGAAATATAAAGTAGAAATGCAAAGGAAATATGAACACAGATAATGGAGATATGGAATATTGTCCAGATTCATGAAAGAGAGGAAGTGGACACTGGATTTAGAAAGAAAACAGGTGGAGACAGAAGAGGTTACAGGTAGAAGAGAGATAATTTAAAGCTGGGAATGTGAACAATACTTGTAACCACACAACTATTTATATATTATTTTATTTATTTGCATTTGTTTACCGAGATGGTCCAGCTGGGCCAGAAGTGCCCATTTTCAGTGGAATCCTAGGGAGATGAGCTCCACATATAAAGACACTTCACATACAATTCATAATTTACATTAATAAAGACACTTAGTACATATTATTGGCAGCTTATACAATTGGTGGAAAAAAAAACAAGACATAAGTAATCATTCTCAAATAAAACATATTAGACAAGCAATACAGAGTATATACATGAGAACATTCCATATGAGTAGTTTTCAGCTAGCAGAATTTATATATAGGACACTTCATGCAGTGGCTGCAAAGCATACATAGGAATTAGTTAGAGACTAGGTACTTAAACTTTTCACATGTTTAGGAGGTGTAATAGCTGAGCGATATGCTATATGAGTCCTGTTGCAGGAATCAGCAAAGTCGGTGGATATTGTTGCAGATATAAGTGGTGGTTTGATATTAAGGTAGGCTGCGAGAGTGCCTGAATGTCTCGCCTGGTTCAATGGTAGGTCTTTAATGGTTAGGAAGAGACGGAAGTAGACAGGAGGGATCAATGGTAGGACAATGAGAGTTAGTAGAAGAGGGGAGTGGACAGGATGGAGAGGTGGAGTAAGTAAAAAGACAGGTGGATGTGGAAGGAGGATGGCATAGTAGTAGAATGGGGGTGAGAATAGCTGTGATAGTTGAAGTTAGGTTATATGAGATGTGGTGTTAGCACATGTGCACAGCCAAGATGAGGAGAGGTGATGTTTCAGAGATGTCTTAAAGAGGGTTACTGAGTGGGTGGATCTAAGTGTTGGGGGGAGGGAGTTCCAAAGTTTTGTGATGGTAAAGGAGTAAAGCATCTGGCCAGTGAAAGTTTGGGTTTTTCTACATTTACGAGCAGTTGGTTGTTGGATGGGAGTGGTCTGTTAGGATGGTATAAAGTAAGTACAGAGCAGGGCACATGGATGGATTATGAATGAGTATGTGAGATGTAGTTAGTTGGATAAAGGTAATAGTTGGGGAGTTCAAGCCATTTTAGGTTGTGTAATGATAAGCAGTGTTGGGATGAGAAGGAAGCATTAGTTACAAACTTAGCAATTTTGTTGTAGCATGAGTCTAGTTTGGACTTCAGAGAGAACTGAATGTTGGTGAGGAGGAGGGCACTGTATAAAAGAGAGTTTAATGGAAAAGAAGAGGCAAGGGATAGTCAGGCTGAACTACTTCCAAATCAACACAACAAAGTAGGAAGACATGTTTGAAGTAGAAATTCAATGTTGAATTAGGAAACACTGGGGCACAGTGATGTATACAGTAATAACAAGTCACATTGTCCATTTACTCTGCCTTTGTGTACACAGGTTGATCCAGGATCCTTCTTATCTTGTGATAAATATTGCTTTCCAAATAACTTCTTTGTAGTTTTTCTAACTTAAAGTGTGTCTACATTTTTTTCATGTAACCACTGCTAAAAGAATGACCAGGGGTCTATCCATATTTTAACTGTCAGATTAAGGGCCCAGCCTTCTCAACTTTAAGTTAAAACTTTAAAGACACATGATCTCCATACAAGCTCAGTTACTGAGCACTGTGTCAAACTTTCATGTGTAGGACTGAGCAAGTCCATATATTTCTATCTAGCTCATTGCTTCTTCGTGTAGAAAGCTGCTGTTAGCCTGAGCTTGGCACCCCTCAGATTATTGTTAATAGCACCATGAAGATTGTCTGTACTATCCAATATGCAGTGGTTGGGTCTATGAAAGTTCTGCTGAAGTACCACAGTGACCCAGCTGTTACAGTGCATAGCTGAGTACACTAGAGCCCAACACTGTGGAGTTGAACTGATTTGCAACATTGTAATGTAATCTGTAATGAGCAGAAGGAGTTATAAACTTAATATTGTTGACAGTTTATCAAGTCTTTTTAATAATTCAACTTCCAGGATTCCTATACTTTGATCATCACTGGTTTATAGGATGTGTGCACAAGTTGACACTCTATTGAATTTCAGGATGTTACACTTATGGCCATAAAATGACTGCACTGGTCATCTCATGTTTTGTTGATAGTTAAACAGTGTACTGGATTTTAAGCAGCTTACTGGCTATTTTGTCTTTTTCTGACATCTCTATGGTCTCAGTTCAGTCTTAATCAACAGTCATCTTCTTGGTAAAGTCAATATGTTTTCTATATGCCAGTGTGAATTTTCTCTAGTTACTGTCACTTCCATGCACCTAAAGCACATTGGTTAATTGGCTATGTTAAATTGTATCTCTATAACCTTCAAACTGTGGCAGGGACCATAACTGAAAGGGGCTGTAGGAGAACAAATTCTGTTAACCTGTTATCAAACAAAAGTAAAATTAAGTCTTTGTTTCATGTTTTCTGATTGCCATTGTCTCTTGGTAATATTTTTCTGTTATACATTACTTGCCTGTGCTGTTTTTGAACAATGTAATTGAGAATTGCTTAATTTTTATCACTAGTGTCAATTTATTCCAACATTTTATTTGCTAGACATCAAGTCACTTCCATTTTCTGCATTTATATGAATTCTGAAGCAGTATATTACTGGATGTTTAATGACGCTACTCATTATATATATTGCAATTACAACTTTCTAATTCAATTGAGTCAGACATGGTCATATGTACCACATATGTATCACCTCTAAATCATCTGTAAAATGGAGGGCAGTTCTTGTTCATGTAGTCCGTAAGAGAAGCTTGTGTATTTCATTCCCTTTTCATTCTGTTAAGATTCTCTAAACTTTCTCAATTAGAGTAAAGTGGTTTGCTTGTAAGCTACAAGATTGTACTATTATATTTTATAGTGGCCTGATCAAAGATGAATATAAGTGCAAAGTTTGTTCCTTCAGGCTGCTGGTTGTGCTTTTCAGTATGACATGTACTGCAGAGTAAGTCTCTTTAACTTCCACTGGAACACAAAATCAAAGTTTAATTTGTTGTCTATAATGAGTCTTAGATCTTTTAGTATACTGCCTGTTTTAATGTTTTCTTGTCAATGCTGTAATCAAAGTATATAGATTTTCATCAAATTTGATATTATTACACTTCATTTCATTGAGAATGAAGCTGTTCCTATTGCACCAAGTACTAATTTTGTTTAAACTGTTTTTAAACTTTCTGAACCCTTAGTGGAGCTAATTAACCAATTTCATTGTCATTGGGGTATTATGCTAACTACATTGCAATACCTGTAGTTCGATCCATGAAAAAAATTAAAATTAGGTGTGGTCCCATATTGAGCCTTATTGGACTTCACTGGTCATCTTAAGAGCCTTATATCTTTGTTATTTTTGATTATTTCCCTTCAATCAGTTATTTTCCTGTTAGATATAAAATTGTTAATATTGAGATTATTTTCTCTACATCTTTTATAGAGTGTTTTGGTAAATCTCATGATTTCAATATGCTGCAAACTTCAATACATTACTAAGGCCATTATTTAGTTTCAGTTTGCTCAGTCAGTCTTCATGTTGTAGGCAGTAAAAATGTGGCTGTCTTTGCATGAATGGAGTTATGAAGGCAGGAAGATTACTTTTACTGCATAGTCTTTAAAAAGATCATCAGCATGTCTTGCCAGAGCATGTATATAAGAGCACTCAACACTCAACTTCCATTAGCAGTGGGCATATGATTTTTCCTCAGAGACGAACACAATGCACATGTCCACAATAAGCTATAATTGAGCTATCACTGTAGGAGAAATAAAATCATGTATATTAAACCAGAAGATAGATACTGTGTCACTGCAAACATGGCCTGACAAAATTCCAGCTACTGTTGAGTATGGTGGAACAACGTCGAATAGGGCAATTAGCTTCAGTTAATTTCAACCCTGAGTTGTCTTGAAAACACAAAAAAAAAATAAATAGCAAACAGGTTACTTTTGTACCTGTATATGATTTTGTATTTTTATGAAAGCATTACAAAAAAATCTCTTGTATGTGAATGACATATAGCCTTTCTACATACACATCCAATATAGTTTGTGTCTATATATTAATATGGTCTGCATTATACTCAGTTTATTTCTTTTTTTAGTTTCTGCAAAAGGTTTGGTTTCTAATACCATGAGACCCCATTTCTGAGTCAGGGCTTAATTAGACTTTATGGAATCAGTATTTCTTAAGTCTTTGTCCTTTGCCAAGAGTGATCTTCTCAGCAGCCACATTGTATCTTGAATTGCTTACGTCTACAGCTCATACAGAGTTACATGCATTAGAAGCATTTGAGTTACACTTGAAAAATCTTTATTAGTCATTGTGACACCTGTGCAGTGGCCAAGCAATCAAGGAGCCTTAATCCTCACCACTAACACCAGTGAGGGGCATCCACATAGGGGAGGATAACAAATACACACACGGTAAAGTACAATTCCCCTTAAGAGCACACAGAGATCACAGTAAGTCTGGGTCTGGTTTCTCCATTTCTGTCCAGATCCCCAATAAGACTCCCCACTGGCACAGCTATAGGGTCCAGATCTCAGCCTAGTAGGCAAGCTAAAACCTCCAGCACCCTCTCTGTCCAACCAGTGTTTTGTGTCCCTGCCTAAGTAGCTGACACACACACACACTTTGAGATATGAGTTATATACAAACACACAGACACTCCTGGGGAAGGCTGGCACAGATTCTCCAGCTGTGCCCCTTTTCTGCCCAGACTATACGGTAGTATCAGCTGCCACCACCCACTAATAGCAACTACTAATAAGGCCCTTATCAAAGGGTGTCCAATTATTACTGTGCAATATTATTATCCAACTGGTAAGTGTGACTGAACAGCAAGGCTTATTTGGGGTGGCTTGGACAGTATCACTATATACATGCAATGTACTATAGAGCTTAACTTATCTCTAGCCACAGTTGAAAGGTTTAAAAATATTTAATAATAAATAATAAGAACACAAGACAATACTTCTTACTACACAGTGCTAGTCAAGAGTTCAGAGATCACAGAGAAATACTTAAAATAATACAGTAGAAAAGTTATGACATTAATACAGAAAAAAACACTAATCTAATCTTCCTATTTCCTAGCTATATCTAAGAGAAAACACAGTTCTAAAATAAACTTACATATAGAGCAAAGGCTGTGCTGGTGAGTTGGATGTTCTCAAGACAAATGCAAAATGCTCTCTGATTCTCTCTCTTTAAATTGATAACACAGTGCTGCTTCACATTACATCATTCTTAACAATTTTCTGTTTTCCCAGGCTAACAGAAACTCAGAGGTTAATAGCCCTTTTGATCATGCAGCTGATCAGGAAGCCAGAGCAATAAAAGAAATTATACATGTAAAATTCTAGCCATTAACTCTGGCCTCAAAACAATAGGAAGAATTCCTTCATTTAGACATCTCAGCTCCGAGTTTTGATACCAAGCAATTACACAATGCATGATTTATCAGCTTTCCTACAGTAGAATTATCTACAAAATTCTACCTGGCTAGGCTGGCAGCCTTCACCTATCTTCACAGTCATATTAGCCCTGCTACAATTAGAACTGTCTGGGTATCTTATCACAGATTACTCTAGCTAGAGCTTATACATCCTAGTATTTTATAACTTTGACCCTCTCAGTAAGCAGGACACTATAATCATTAGGTTTAGCTGTTTCTGTGATTAGTGATATTTTGTCCTTTTATCTTTGACTACTATATCTGATTTTCTTCCTTCTATATTCATAATTGGAGGTGTCATATGATCTCATATGATCAGAACTTTCTCATTTGCTAATTCTTTTGTGTCATATGTTTGCAGTATTTCTGAGCTAGCTACATATTGCAGTGTTTACACAATTACCAATGCAACAGTCTTGCCACATTGTTATGCCTTTCAGTATACAGACCCTTAGCCATGACCATATCATGGCCAGTAATAATATCTGCTGCATTTGTCTATATCTCTTACCTTATCCATAGACTTTGTAAACCAATGGGCATGTATCCTGTTATCTTGAGCTACCATTATTATTATCCTTTCGTTTTTCGGTTTAAGTTTACCTCTGCTGAACCTTTCATGCTTCAAAGCTTGATCAACATGTGGTTGTTCCTGGGGTTCTCTATGCATGTCACTGTAATTGTAGGGCTTTCCATTTTCTTTTATTTTCTTCTGATCTTGTTCTTTATATTCTTTCTTCTGCTTTTTGGCGATTTCTGTTGCTGCCTGATTTTGATTTCTATTCCCCCTCTTATCTAAAATGCTTCTGCTAATCTGAGCAAGTACATCATCTTAAACTTGTTTTGTTCAAGATTTAGAACTTTTACTATGTTTGGATCTGATGACTGTCAATGAATGCATGCAGCAGTCCCATGATTGTAGATGCCCAGTTTCAAGAAGGTTCATGCCTCATTCAGACAGAAGAATATATAATCTTGCAAAAATGAACAACCAACTTGAGTCACCAGGGAAAGTTTGAATATTTACAAGCTTCCAATCAGCTTTCAGAAGAATGCTTTATTAGTTGTCAAATAATTCCACAATCACCAGACATGTTATTTAACTTCCATAAATCATATGACATTAAAATCTAATTAAGTTTGTTACTTGGTAAAATTGATATCTTAAAAATAATACATTATTAGCTCATATTTATGAAACATAATGGACCAAAAGTGTATATATTAATTAATATCAATTCCTCATGTTTAATACATATTCCTCATTTTCAGAACTGGTCTTAAACTAATCATGCCATTCAACCCAAGATGAATGTCTGCTCTAAGTATATTAATCCAGTGATACTCAGCATTTTCCATTCTAATGACTAAATATTCACCCTTGTTTTCAGAGATTATTTGTAACACCATACATTTAAATATATGTGTCATCAGTCTCAGAAATATGCTTAAACAAAGCATTAGTAGTAATTCTCCTTCTAATGTCAAAAGCATGGATACAAATTTGTACTTTTTGTTTATGAATGGCTTTACCTACATAGAATGCTGTACAGCGATCACAACTTGCTAGGCAGATTATACTTTTAGCATCACAGTTAGTGTCTATTTTACATAAGTAACTAATATTAGTAATAGGATGTTTGAAGAAATTATCTTTGAAATATATTTACAAAAATTGCATTTATTATATAAGAAAATATCAGAGCCCTAGTTATGCTATGAAACATGTGGGGTAGTTGTATACTTGCTCTGTGAAGATAAATATTTTACTAACATCTTTTGTATATAGCCTAGTATTAATTAAATCAGTGTTAGACTTACCTAATAAAATATCAAGAAAAAAGCTCTCTGTCCATGACCATGACATCTTAAATTCCAGAGAATCTACAATAGGCATTAAATAATCTAGAAATTCAATCATCTCTCATATGTTATAATCTCATATAATAAAGAAGTCATCTACAAATCTCTTGCAGAACAACATACTGGTTCAACAAACAATACAATCCCCAACTAGAATAGATAAACACAGCAATAGGCAGTTAACACTTGATTGGACTTTAATCAACAAGCCATCACTGGTCCATCTATCAGGTTGCCTCCTTGACAGCCTCAGCAACCATCTACCTATCTACTTAGGCAAAATCTTTATCCTCCAGAAAATGCCATACATAACAAACAAGTTGATAAAAAACACTTTTCACCTCATATATTCATATCACTCCAACACTACAACTGGTTCCCCCATAAAGCATCTGCCCTACAATACTTAAATAATTTCTTAAACATACTAAATAAACCGTCTTACAACTCCAGGAATATCTGTGTAAAATCAATCTATGTGCCATGGTTATGTAAAGAAACCAAAAAGCTACTAAAGCTGAGAGACAAAGCCTGGACACAATATCACGTCAACAAAAGTCAAGCCACCCTAGACTATTACCGCCAACTAAGAAACTATTTCAAAAAACAAATCAAGAATGATAAAAACATACTATATTAAGATCCAACAAAAATACCAAAAATATCTGCAAAAATTCTGTGGTACTCTAAAACAACTTGTACTACCTGGCCAGTCCTCAACTCCACCCCCACCACCGCAAATACTAGTAACAGCATAACTACCCAGTTTAATACATATTTTACAAACACTATACTATCACTAATCAAACACAACAATACTCCCCTGTCCATTCCTACAAAAGCTGAAGCAACTGCCAATCCATTCTTCCTAAAACCAGTCCAAACCAGCACCATAAAAAAATACTCAACAAACTTAAACCCACATCTCTTGCAGCAGATCAATTTCCTTTCAAATATCTCAAACTAGCGGCAAATGCTGTCTCTTACCCCATCTCTCTTCTGATCAACTGATCTATTACAGAACAATATAATCCCGCGCTCTGGAAAATATCCTATATTACCCCTCTGCATAAAGTCAGTACCTCAACAGACCTCTGTAACTACGGACGAATAGTCGTATTATCCCCACTATCAAAAATACTAGAAAAATGTATGCACACTCAACTCATGTACTACCTTCTAAGCAATAACTTACTTACTCCCAACAAGGCTTCAGACCCATGCCAGTCACAGTACAACAACCACTCTTATAAGCTTGACTAGCACAATCAACCAGCTCAAAAATAATGGACAAGTAGTATCCTTCATGTTCATAGACATGTCCAAAGCATTCGATACAGTTTCCCACCATAAACTCCTCAATAAACTTGCATCCCTAAACTGAAGCCAAACAACACTCTCTTGATTTCATAGCTATCTATCTGATTGACAACAAACAATCAGATGTCAGGGATGTCAATCCTCACTGTCACAGCAGGCATACCACAAGCTTCAATTCTAGGGCCACTCATCTTTACTCTCTTCATCAACAAAGTCCACACCACTACTAACCTAGCCACTATCATTCAATATGTAGATGACTCCATTTTCATCTATGCTACTCCCTTCCTTCCCCAGCTCCCAAAAATAAACCAACAATCATTCTTAGCCACTGAATCCTGGCTCTCCAACTATCAACTTGTTTTCAGTCCCAGTAAAACTAAATTAATGCTCTTTGCCAACAACAAATCATCTTATCGTGCATCCTCCTTTCTCATCCTTTCAGCAAACAATACCAAAATTGAACCTGTCTCCCACACTAAATTGCTTGGTGTCACTATAGAAACAGCTTGAGATTCAATAAACACTTATCACTAGTCATCAGAAAGACCCCTATAAAGCTTGGCTCCCTCTATAGAGTCAAACCATATCTCACTAGCTCCACAAAACAAACTATTGCCAGAACCCATCTACTACCTACCCTAATGTACGCCTCACCCATCTTCATCAACCTTAAGAAATCAGACCAAGCTAAACCTGAAGCCTGTTGCAACAAAGTTGCCAGATTTGCCACAAACTCATCATGCATATCCCACCACTATGCTGCCCTTCACAAACTAAACTGGCTAAAACTACCCAGCCTCCTATCCTTCAATCAGCTCATGATAGCCCATAAGCCCATAACATAGTATACCAACCTAACAAGTGCCCCTCTCTTCAAAATATCCTAGAACCCTACTCCAATAATAAAACCCTAAGATCTTCCAATAAATTGCTATTAAAAATCACAAAATCTAACAACACTTTTGGCAATTCTCTTTACTGCAATCATACATCCATTGACTTGAATGCCATCCCTCAACATATCCGTAATATCACCAACCCATCCAAGTTTACACAACTTCTCAAGGCACATTTAACTGACAACTGGCTCTGCTCATGCACAGCCCCAGGCGGATGGGCCATAAATTCTGTTATCTTTCCTGTATTCTCTACCAAACTTCCCTGTAAACCCCTTTCTTCTACACCATTTTCCTTCCCATTTCAACTCTTTAACCCCTGCTAGTTTATCCTTTTCTGCTTTCTAGCATCTATGTTCTACTCATTGTCCACTGTAGAAATGCCTATAGACCAATTTGTAGCTGATGTAACTTCACGTATATAGTATTCTCTAATTCTATAGGCATGACTGTTTCATTGTAACTGATGTGTAACTACATTGTATCTAATGTGTGCTTGTTAAATTGTATTTCTGAGCTTTTCTCCCTGGGCATCTGCTGAAAACGTAACCCAATCAGACATTCCTGGTAAACAAATGTGAAATAAATAAAATAAATAAAATATGCAACAGTTTCCTGCTCTAAATATTGATTTGTGAATTTATCAAGATCGAATGTTTTTATAACATCTGAGAAATTTGTAACTGTTTGCAGTTGTGCTTTCAGGTGTTTGTGCCATGAGCTATACAATTTTAAATCATCCTAATAAAGTAAGTGAGATGTGTTTGACCAAGACTGGCTTTTGGAAATCAAGCTTTTACCAGAGCCTAATGAGTACCTCAATTGGTTAAGGACAAGGTGAAACAGCTGTTGTGCTTAAGAATCACCCTGAAATATCCTGCTTTGGATTCTTATCCCTAATATAATAATTTGTCCTTTATCATAACTCAGTTATAAAGTGGTTTTCCATTGTTGCATAGTAGATGCAATGTACTTTATCAGTGCAGAGTGTATTTTGTACATCTGTAACCATACCATAATTCTTGAGTGTCAAATGCTTTTTGTAATCTAGCCATGTCATACTTACCTTCCACCCTTTCTACAGCTTTCTATTCTATATTTGCTTAAAAATAGGTGATTCTGGGTCTGTGTTGAGCTACCGAATTTTAAAATAAGCAAACTGTGAAACAGCAAAACATAAACAGTGAATGGGAAAATCAGTGAACTAGAAAATCAATGAAAAAAACAAACATCACATGCCCATAATCGGCCAATATCATACAGACAACCAACCACACCCCCCAACTATATATACCAACTCAGAGATGACACTACAGTGGGAAAAAGAAATATTTAAAAGGTTTCCCTTCACTTACCTGATATATTGCTTTATTGTAATCTTCTTCTCTGCCACGGTATCAGCTTCATTATCAGATTGATCCTGCAACACTTGATCTGTCACGGTCCAGCTCACATACTTACCTTCATTTGATTTTCCTTTTTACATTATGTTCTCCAATATCTCTGTATCCAAATCTCCATTTTCCAAAACTCCATAACTATGATTTCATCTTGCTGCAACTCTCTCTCTCTCTCTCTCTCTCTCTCTCTCTCTCTCTCTCCCTCTAAATTTTTAAGATGGGGGGTGGGTAAACTAGGCATTGTGGATGGCAGAAATGAAGTAAAGAAAAAAAAACATGTAGTGCTGTGACTTAAGGAACAAGAAGCAGCAGGGAAAAAATACCAGGGATAAGATTAAGAAGTAAAACCACTGCTCTTATTGGTGGGAGTGACATTCTGGACAATATTACATTGATATTAGGATTTACCTTAAAAGATAGAAGAGCACTGATATATTTGAAGTCAGAAGACTTTTATGAAGTAACTTTTGAGTCTTTTTGAAGTGCAAAAAAAATATATGGGTGAAGTAGAAAAAAACTAATAACATATCACCTTGAAAAGAATTCATTTTGCAGAGCTTTGACCAGCAGTTAAAAAAGAAAACAATGCAATTCAGAACTGCAGACATGGCAAGATGTGAATGTAAAGCTTTTTTCTCACAATATGTGATGAAGTACATGATGTAAAGAAAAAATATGATTATAGAAATGTATGGCTAGTGGGTTGGAAGGGTACTTTACACTAGATGTGCATCATGGAAAATTATGGAATATTTCAAATAATAGAACAGAAAATGGAAAAGAATAACTGTTAGGTACTGGGGCTAACTGAGGGCTTGCTTTTATTGTGGGGATAAAAAGAATATTATGTTCAGGGATGTAAGAAAAGAAGATGTGAGCTACCTAGGGAACAAGACCTTACTGTTAGAAACTGTACAGTCTTTTGTAGGAAATGTAATGAGTCTTGACATTTTTGACTTGACTGTCCTATGCTGGAAAAACTATGGGTACAAGATAAAAAAGTGAGAGAGAGGAAAGACAACATGCAGAGAACAATATTCAGGATGAAAGTGAAATGGCTGACAGCTTCATAGTTAAGTACTACTCTAGCTGCCCTTGCAGGCCATTTTAAGCCTAGCCAGTTTCTTTTTTGGTGTTTGAATCAACCTATACAGTTTGGTGTTAGACTGGCCTTATCTATCCCATGGTCAATAATTATATATTATCCCTACTGAGAATAACTAGAATCAATATCCTAAATAATTTGAGGGGACCCATGCATGGGATAAACCATTTAGGAGCTGCCTCTGTCTATTAGTAGTACAAGTGGCAGTCCAAGTGTACGTTTTCTACTACCCATCCACAGATCCAAGTTGCATTTGGAATTGGATAGGAATGACCTTTGTTTAATGTGGGTGGGAAGTCTGTTCCTGAACCGTGGTATCCTTTGCAAGATATGCCTGTCACTCCAAACCATGTTGATGTTGCAGAAGATGTTTGGTCCCTAGAATGAATATTTCCGATGATGCATGATTTCCTGATTTTCACTGGGTCCATCAATACTTGGTTGGAAGATACCTTATATACCAGAGATAGGTAATATCTTAGCAGTCTGTAGGATACTGAATATAGTGACAGAGCTTTGAGCTGACATAAGTGAGGAAGAATGTGAAACAAATATAACTGAGAAAAAGGAATGACTAATAGTAGAAGAGACTCAACTACAAACAGAAAATAGGTATGATGGGTTAGCAAGTGAAGAAGAGGAAGATGGTGACTCTGAAATGTAAAGAATAGGGGCAGAAAGAAGTTAAGTCTAGTAGTTGAAAGGCAAAAAGGAGAAATGGGGAAGTAAAGATGTAAATGGTTAACTCTGGTATTTTGGGACTAAATGTGAACCGTATAAGAAATGAAGTGAGAGGTTTAATGGTTGTTGAATGGTGCAAATAGAAAACAAATTGATGTATTTTGTTGGAAGGATACAAAATACGTTAAAAGAGAAAGAGAAAAAATAAAGATGTATGGGAAAAAAGGTTATGTGATCAGTAGGCTTTTAAATGCGTTCTGGGTTAGGGGTATAAATAAGAGAAGATTAAGTATAAATATTAGATGTAACAAATGTGATACAAAGAAGGGTGATGACATGTGAATTGTAGAAAAATGGAAATTGTGTGAGCCTAATAGTAATGTATATGTATACAAACATGTCAGAAAGAAAAAAAATGTCTGAAGAATTAAAAAATGTGATAGAGAACATGTGTATAGTAAATATCAGGAACTTTAACCGTATGGTACGAAAAGAAAAAGGAAAATTACGCAAGATGTAAAGGTATTAAAGAAGTGATGTCATGGAAACTTGAAAATAGGGATAAGTATAGAGTGGACATACAAAATGGGAATTTTTAAAACAGAGATTCTGTTATGCATTTAGGTGAAATAAAGGTGGCAGGAAGGGTAGAAGAATTAGATTTTTCTGATCACAAGGTAATATGAGCTGTGTGAGGTGATAATGAAGAAAGAAGAAAAGAAGAAAAAGGAATAGAATGGTTAACAGGAGATGTAAGTAAAAATAAATTTTTACCCCGTAGTGCACAAAGGATATGGGATAGAGACAACGTCATTGGGCGTAATACCCTCTCAAAGAAGTAAAGAAACTAGTTTGGACATGAACATTAGATTCATGACCACATACTCTCTATATTCTAATCTCATTAGGGATATTCTCACCAAAAATTGGGCTTTCATTTTAGAAGACAATGGGATTAACAAATCCCTAGGTCAATCACCACAGTTTACATTTAGAAGGGGTGCAAATTTGAAATGTCTGGTTGAGAAAAAGAAGAAAAAAACAGTAGGAACTGTATTGGTATGTCTAAGTGTGGTAGATGTCCATATTGCAAACATTTTATAATTGGTAACAAAATAAAGATTAGGGACAGAGTATACACAACTGATGGGAAGTTTAACTGTGATACTCAAGGAGTTGTTTATGCTGCTTTATGTGAAGTTTGCGATGCATACTACATTGGTAAAACTGAGAGGAATGTTAAACAAAGAGTGTATGAGCATCTCTATAGCATTCACAGGAATTTAGCTACCAATGCCCTGGCCAAACATATCATGGGGCACCCTGACTACAAAATTTTTTTTGTGGTTTTACAGCAAGTTGAACATAATATAACAAGTGGCCCATGAGATTTGAAGCTAGAGGAGTGCGAATTGTGTTGGCAAATTCGCACATTAGCCTATGTTTCACCAGGCCTAAACGAATATGTATCTAGTAAATGTTTGCTTAAATTAAAAGCTCTTACTAGGTAGTTTGCAATAAGTAATTATTGTTTTTTTTTTGCCTACTTGTATATACATATATATGTGGATTAAATATTTCTTCCAGTTTAGTTTATATATAATAATGAGAGTCCCTCTGTTTATATATTTATAAAGAGGGCAAGGTTCAGGTAACAACTATCAACCCAGTAGTTTATATATATATATATATATATTTATATATATATATATATATATATATATATATATTTATAGATATCTTAGATATATTTTGTATATATTGTTATGCTGTATTTTTCATTAACTTTTAAACTCTGTTTGGGTTTAATATACAATGATTCATGTTTGCATATCCATTAGGAACATCTTGTTCGCATCTAGTGGCCCTTTGTATGATTTAGTTGGACCGTGTCAGACGGCTATGGTTTTTATAATGTTTTATAATGTTACGTGATTCTTTATGAATGTTTTAGTTTTTAAAAGTGCCTTTTGGTAAGAACTTTGATGGATTTTTCTTGTTGAATGCAATTTGCTTATAACACTAAGGTTTTATGACTTGGTTGAAACTTTAACGTCGATTGGGCTTGGAGCCTACCTAATTTGTATGATTGCTTGATTGGCTAATTGTTTATAATATATAAAGCTTGTCTTTTTGTGCTAGAGTTTGTCTGAAGAAGTTGGAGTATCTACTCTTACGAAAGCGCTCACAGTAAACAGCAATAAATTGTGGTTTGTGTTCCTGAAGCCGGCTCATTTCTTTTTTTACAAAGTTTTTTTGTGTGAGCAGTGTTAAGTAAAAAGAAAGAAATAAAGGGAAAGGTAACAGACCATGGAAAGAAGACATAACCATGAGGGTATTTTATAAAAGCTAGAAACAATGATGGGCAGTGGTTAAAGCAAAATCTAAAAAGACTTTTTGGGAAATAGAGAAAAGTGTAAAAAAAATAAAAGAAAACATGGAACATAAAAATACAGGTTTTGATGAAGATATTTTGTTAAAGGAATGGAAGAAGGACGTGTTAGACTAAAAGAAATAGAAAAAAGTCTGAGGAAAAATAAAGAAAAAATAAGACAATGTTGTAAAAATAGAAATACTTTTATGGGAAAGAAAAAATAAGTTTTGCACTTTTTATTAAAGGAGGTAAAAAGAAGGAATAGTAAGATTGATGGGATATAAGATGACTATGGGGTTGCAAAATCTAAAGAAAAAATTATAGAGATAATAGAAAAAATGTAAAAACAATGTATAAGAAGAAGAAAGTTGAATGGGATGTTGGAAAATTGAAAATTTCAGATAAAATATAATTCAAGTTAAATGATTGAAATATGTTATAAAAGAGGTGAAGGAAGAATCAGCAGCAGGCTTAGATAGGCTAAGTTATGGATATTCTAAGGGAATCACTATAAGGAAAAAAGAAGCTTTTATAGAAATACTGAATGAACAGTTGGAGGAAGGGATATATATATATATATATATATATATATATATATATAAAGATATGTGTTAGGGTGATTAACTTTATATGGAGGTAAAAATGGCAAAAAATAATAATTTGATGCCAATAACATTGGAGAATATGATTATGAAATCTTTATGAAAATAATATAAAACAAATGGGCATTGTTTTGATGAAGAGATAGGGGGAGGGGTATAGTTATTTGTTTACTGGGAAATTCCAACTGAGCACAGGTCTTTTTTCAGTGGAGGCCCGGGTATATGGTGTAAAGGGAAAGCAAGCAAAGGATATGTTCATAACAGTAGAAGAAGAAAGGGATGCTATTTTTAAGGAAAAATAAAGTTTGTTTGTATGTGATGTAGTAAAAGTATTTGATTCAGTAAGTTATGAGACAATACAGGATATTTTGGAGATTATGGGCTGGAAAAAATAAAATTATTAAATAAGTGTTATGAGATGTCTTGCATGAAGGTTATAGTAAACAGATAGCTAGGAAAGGAAATAAATATTGAAAAGGGGTGAAACGAGGGATGTCCAATGTCTGTGTGTTTATTTGTGATAGTAATGAATGCAATAAAATAAGCATGCACTGGTGAAATGAGAGAAGCAGGATGGAAAATGTAATGTTGTTGTCTTTCGGCTTTTCTCGGTTAGGGGTTGCTACAGCGGAACTCCGGTCCGCTAATGATTGGCAGTAGATTTTCATGAACACCGATGTGCCAGCTCGACATTCAACCTTCCACGAAGGCACGCCCATTTACTCATGTCTTTCGAACGCCCACCAAACTGCAGGTAGGACATTGTAATAAGATGTAATAATAGCTATATATCTTTCATAGACAGTTGATTTAGTTATTGTAACAAAACATATAGTATGGATGAGGGAAACTGTGACAAAGATAGAAAGGGGGTTAAATGCATCTGGATTAAGTAAAACTGGATCAAGGTTAAATAGTTCAAAATGCAAAGGGTTTTGGTGAAATAAAAATCATTGGAATATTTTATTTATTTATTGACATTTGTTTACTGGGAAAGTCTGATTGTGTCTGTGTACCCATTTTCAGCATAGGCCTAGGGAAAATAACTGCATAAAAAATAGCAATTAAGCAAATCACAATAATCAAGCATTTCACCAATGAATAAAAAATACATCAGAGTAAAATAGGCATATGCAGTAATGCTAGATAATTAACAAAAATTCACACAGAAGAAAAGCAAAATAAAATTTCTGAATTCAAATAGTGTACAAAATAAAATTATATACAATTTTATACATTTTAGGACCGGTATAAGCTAATAGTTTTGACAGAAAGCAGGATGTACTTACACATTCAGTATAAGGTATATGAATGAAGTAGGAAGGATAGGTTAAAGGATGAAAATTTAGGGAGAGGAATAAAGGATGTAGAGGAAAGTATGTTCAGTGAGGAGTAAAGCAAGAGCATATATTTTACTAGAAATTAAATAAGTATATTAGAAATCAGGTTTGGCAAAACAGAAAAATTCTGGATGAAATAAAGTTAGTGGAAAACTTTCTATTTAATCTTTACAAAGTATATTTTCATATATATATATATATATATATATATATATATATATATATATATGTATATATATGTGTGTATTTATATATATATATATATATATATATATATATATATACATATAGGGTCTATATTAGATCACTGAATGCTTAGATAAGTGAACAGTGATTAATTGACCCCATGTAAGCGAAAGCTTACAAAACCGAACTGTCAGAACAGCAATTTTTTTTTCAAGGGAAAAAAAATCGCTGTTCCAACAAAAAAAAAAAAAAGAAAGAAAACACTTTAAAATATGACATTAAGTGGGGGGCTTAGCCCCCCACACCTCCCGACATGGGGGGGCTATGCCCCACACCCCCCCTACTGAAATATACCAACTCCGAGACCACACTACAGTGCCGAAAATGGCAAAATACCGAAGCGGCCAAGCAAATTCTTTCCCAGGGAAAGAATTCCCTTACATGCTGCTTCGATATTTTGCCATTTCAGTGTTTTCAGTTCGACCAAGATGCATTCGGAAACATGCGTCTTCAGTCTGCTGATAGGAACCCTATATATATATATATATATATATATATATATATATATATATATATATATATATATATATAGACACACACACACACATATATAGATATATATATATATATATATATATATATATATATATATATATATATAAATATATATATATATATATATATATATACACACACACACACACACACACACACACACACATATATACATAATATATATATATATATATAATATATATATTATATATATATATATATATATATTAAGAAAGTTGGAATATTTGGAGAGAGTATATATATGTGTACTGGAAAAAATGGGAAAATAATTATTAGAGGTTTTTTTTTAGTTTTATTTATGGATCAAGACTCAATCCAGTCAGACATGGAATTTTATATAAAAAGAAAGAAGAAGAAGGTTTGAATTTAAAAAAATAATTTGTGTATTTGGTATTGATACACTTTTCTGAAGTATTCAAATATTATGGAGAAGAATGGCACCTTCATACGGAAGTACTGCATGTGAAATATGAAGAAATGGAAAAAATGAAAAGGGGAAAAATAAACGACAGGAGATGATAAAAAGGATATAATTATAAGATAAGATTATGGAAAATTAAGAATTATGAAGCTGTAAAAGCTATACAGTAATGGTCTAACATGATAATGAGTGCATATTATTTAATATATCCATAGAATGGTCATAAGGATGACATTTAAAAAAATAATAAAATATACGGGAAAGGTTTGAAGATGAGGCTGACATTTTTGTAGAGATTATTATTAGATAAGCTGTTTATAAAAATAGCATGAAACATAAAACACTGGAGGACAGAAAATGTAAAGATTATAATGAAGAAGAAATGAAAAATCATTTTTTGGACAGTAAAAAGAATGAAGACTTATGGAAAACAATTCAAAATGAGTAAATGAGTGGAAGAGAGACTGGATTAGCAATTCACAAAGAAACAATGGGAGAATATATGTATGTCTCCCAAATATGCAACAAAATCTAGAACATTTAGGATTGTTGCTTGGAAATGTTTACGTAGATATATTTGTTCCCCAAGTAAACTGCAGATAATTTTTTTCCTCAGGTAGACAGTGCAAATAGATAACATTTAGATTTTTTGAACAACTAGTGACAGTCCTCTGGTGCTACCTGGTACTCAGAAAGAGTAGAGAAAGCTCCCCAGTGTCCTGGCCAAATTTCCTCCAAGTTAATGTGAAAAACACCTCCAATCTCCCCTGAAAAGAGACTATTGGCCTAGTGAGACTAACCTGGTCAACAAAAGTGTAAATAAAATTCATTAAATTAAGACATAGGCATACATATATTAATTGAAAAGAAAAGAAAAAAATATTAAACATTTCCATTTACATGCATTATACATTGCATATAAACAACTGTCATTCACTCTGTTGTATAGATTGTTCAATTCCTGCCTTCCCCTAAACCTCACTCCTAACCCTTCCTACTCTTTAGCATTATACTGCATGTATTGTTCCCACAAATGCATTTCTATGTAAATTGTTTCTTTGCCTTTTCTAAAGATCCCATCCCCAATTCTTTTTTTCTTTTTATAATATTCAGTATTTCAATTGCAGTTTGTGTAGATTTTGATTTCTATTTCCTAGTAATTGCTTTTGGCAGCCAAAAGCATTAAAATTTGTAATGCATTAGTAATTTAGATCATGTGTCCCAAGTGAAAATCATAATTTTCTTAGTTAAAGCTGTTTACTTCTCTAACATTTCTGACAGACTACTCTGTAGGGAATTTCTGTAAAATTGCCAAATTGTTACACACCAAAAAACATGTTCCTGGTTACCTCTCTTTCCCATCACACCTCCAACATTTGCTGTCTTCACAAGGAAAATTTTTCTTAGGTCTGCTGCAGGTATAGAAATACCTATGCAGTCACTTCCAAGCGAAACCCCTAAACTTTCTGGACTCTTTTGCATACATGGGAGCTGTACAGATGTCTTCCTATTATTCCTTTGTAAATTGCCTTTCCATTCCCTCTTCCCAATCTTTTCTAACCTCCTCCAATTGATTCTTACAGATCAGATATTATTTTATATGCCACACTAATTATCCTTTTTTAACAGCAGCTTCTGTTGCAGACTTTACTACAAACTCTACCAAATCTAGTCTGTGACTTAGCACTCCCTTATCCTTTTCTCTTTTCCTATAGTCTGATATCAAGCCTTGGTAGGGAAGGCAGTCTTTAACCTGTAATCCAGATTTTTACTTGGCATTGTCTATTACCTTTCCCTGTATAGTTATTTGTTCCCAACACCTCTCTTTGCCAATTTTCTAGAATAAATTCCAGCTCCCCTCTTGCCTATTTTCTGTACCCCTTCAAGTCATCCTTTGTGCAAGATCTTCTTTCTCCATTCCCATGTTAATTTAATTCTTAGAATACTTTCCACTGCTTTACTAAGATAATATTCTAGCTGGCAATTTTTCTAAAGGATCTACATCCAAAATCCTATTCTCTTCTTGTTTCTCAAACATCCCCCCCACTTCATTCTCATCCCCTTTCACTTTGATAAACTACCTTCTGCTTGTGTTATGTATGTGTGACTTAATTGCATATTTCTAAAATATCCACTCATATCACATAGTTCTAAACACCTTGATTTTTGGATAGAAGCATCTTGTCCTATTTTACTCTTGTCTTCTTTCATACAGACCTTCTGTTATTTGTCTAGCAGGTCTTTCTTTTGGAAAGA
Organism: Protopterus annectens; assembly: GCF_019279795.1. Taxonomy (NCBI): domain Eukaryota; kingdom Metazoa; phylum Chordata; order Ceratodontiformes; family Protopteridae; genus Protopterus; species Protopterus annectens. The sequence goes on from NC_056735.1 coordinate 869,576,376, forward strand.
TCCCTCCCAAATATATTCCATCAACTCTTTGTTAATTACCATCCGTGACCTTTCCTTTGGTATATAAAATATGCCTGACCTGTATATAAAACTAAAGGGACTGCTGGTATCTTAATATCCATATCCACAATTAAAAGCTTCCAGTTTCTCAGTTTTTGTTTTATACTTTTTAGTTTCTTCCCACATATCTATTTTATTTATTCAGTTAAATTTGTTTTTGAAGTGCCAGTGTTGAGTCTTTATTTGCTAATGCTTGTGCACTTTGATGGACACTTGTAACACACACAGTGCACAAACACACACACACACACACACACACACACACACACACACACACACACACACACAAACACATGCGTGCATGCGCATATATATTTCTGTCACTGCAAACATGTCATGAGTTTTCTTAAATACAGCACTGGGTTGCAATGGAATATGCAAGACAGAATGATATTCTGTCTTGCAATGGAATATGCAAGACAGAATATCATTCTTAAGAGTATGGAGTATCCAGCTGTAAGTTTTTAAAGGTGTTACCATGAACTAACAAAGAAGGACTAAAATCTGGATTTTTATGCATAGGTACTAAATGTATAACATTATAATTTGTTTCAATCATTGGTAGTATGACTTCTGATGGCACAGGGCTTACAAAATAGAAAAAAAGAACATGCCTAGTTAGTTGCCATTATATATGAGAAGTAGAAACCATATAATTCTCAAGTCAATGACACTGTTTGTAAATATAGCTATGTCAATGTGAAAACTCCCTGTTCTGTGGAGTGATGGAGCAATGCAGTATGAAATGTGGTATGGTGAGATTCAACAATATCCTGCATTAAATTTCATATTAGAATAGTAGTAGTCTTTCACACTCTTTATTGTTAAATTTTCCATTATTGTTTTACCACAGTTTTTTGAAAGCTTTGTTAGGAACTTTCTAAAGGATGATTAATATATCCTATTATTCCTAGACTCAGATATAAAGTTTCACTGGCTTTCCACTTTGCCAGTGCATCATATTGTTTTATGTCTGATTTCCATTAAGGATAAAAATGTCTTTTGATCATATTGTGCAATGTTACTCATATCCAGGAAAGATCTTATGTCAGAATTAAATAAAAATCAGATATGTTTCTGCTAATCAAGGAACGTTTCCTGTGCCTAGGGGAGGTAGCAATGTAGTGTAGTCACATTAGCATTGAAATGCAGTAAAATATGTGCATTGGGTACTCAGCTAACCTATTACAAGTTCCTGAAATGTTTGTTAAGAGCTCTCAAAAGGTTCTGATATTTGACCTTTCAAAGATAGTTGCAAAATGTAGGGTTTTATAGGTACTTCCCTGCCATCATTTGACATGTTGCATTGTGTTCTGTTTCCATTAATTGTACATATATGATTTCTACTCATGCTGAGGAATGCAAAACATGTCTAGAATATAAATTAACTGAGTTGACATTACATCAGAAGTGAATATATTATATAGTTTTCCTGAATTGTGATGTTTTCTGTTACTGGATTTTTAACTGCCTCCCCAAACCACATGAAATTATACTCACTCCCACATCCCAAAGACATGCTGTAGGTGGATTGGATACTCTAAATTGGCCCTAGGTGTGAGTGTGTGCATGTGTGTGCCTTCAGTGGAAGGTTGGGCATTGGGCTGGCAACTTGACACTGTAAAACTCCATTGCCAATCATGAGCGGATAGGTGATCCACTGTGGCGACCCTTAACTGGGAAAGGCCGAAAGAAGAAGAAGAAGAATAGACAACATACATGCCATAAAGATAAAGGTATGTATGTGTAATCTGAAACCACAACGAATATAGGATCATAGAATCACAGGAGATCATAGGAGATTACTAGACTATCGACTTGGAGGTCATTTTAGGCCTAGCTGTTTCATCTCAATGGAATACTGTAGAAATGCTAGTCAATACTCAAGATTGCATTTAATGATGACTGCCCATGTCCAGGAGGGTTTTGGGCTCTACCCCCAGTAAGAAGTTATGGTGCCCCATCCACTCATCCAGGTTACTCTTGAACAGTGTCATAGAGGTGCTCTGTTTCACATGAATTGGTAGCCTGTTCCACATAGTCATGCTTCTGTGAAAATACAGTATACACACCAGGACAACCAATGTGCACAGTTTTATTAAAATTGAAACTTTAAATAAATCATTGCAAATTCATGATGGCACAACATTGGAAAAGAACAGATATAATTTATCACAAATATTATTATGGCAGCATTTGGAAAGAAGGCAATATTTTGAGAAATGCAAATGAGAATTATTTATTTATTTCTATTTATGGTATCTCAAAGTTTTTATGTAGTAGTATCCCTTTAAGAGTTAACATGATTAATTAATTATTTTGATTTGATGTCTTATTTGTTGTAGATGGTATTTAAATGGTTTTATCACAAACTGTATTTATCATGAAGAAGGCCTGTAAAGGTCAAATGCACTAAATCATTAAAAGGTCAACTTGTATTCCTTCATTGTTTTCTAAGTGGTATTTCTTATCAGCATTTGCAAACACTCACCAGGCAAAAGAAATAACATCCAACAGTATACAATCAGTTACTGTAATAAACCAAAAACATCCACGGAGCAGTATGCCACTGTTCCCCTCAAATTTAAGCAGACAACTCAAAGAAGGAAAGGGGGAAAGAGTGTTTCACCTCACCAAAGTAAACCCCCTTTAACACCACCCAAAATAAACCCTTCATCTAAAGCCTAACGCTATAGCTAAATAAAATGTGTGGGAAGGGTGGGTTTCCACCAAACACAGCAAAAAGGCCAGCACACCGACAGACCTATCTATAAAGAACCCTCCCTTTCCTAACCTCACATCCTCTCTGCTTGCCCCCTGACCCTTCACTTTCTACTTCTAATCACTCACTCACTCAGTCACTCACTGACTCTCTCCCTCTCTCACTGCCTTTCCTTAGAACTTCACCTATTATAATACCAGCAGACAGGTTAATATGGTGAAGTACATTTGCCTGGCAAACTACAATTGTCCATATAGCCCTGCCCCCCACAAAACAAAATAAATGCATCAAGATAGCTTATGTAGCCACTTTTGTTACAATCCAAACATTAAATAAACCACTACAAATTCATAATGACACAGCAGTGGAACAGAGCAGTTATAATTCACCACAAATATTTCCATGACAACATTTTAACTGTCCAATAGATACTTCAAGCCGCATTAAACAACCACTCAATGTAATAGACCAAAATAGCCCTGTCACTGATTATCCTAAGCTTAGGCAGCTGACTCAAGGAATGAAAGGGAGAAAGAGGGGTTTCCTTCACCAAAGCAGATCCCCTAATACTGCCTACCAGCCTTTCCTAAAGACAGTTTGTTCCCCCATTTCCCTAAGATCCCAGTGGGTACACTAAATAAACCTAAAATCCCTCTACTTGGTCCTTAAATAATATCAAAATAGGAACACGAAACAAATCAAGCCCAATATCACTCACGTGAATCCCATCTGATATGAATATGCAAGATCCATATCACAAAAATCACAGTGATGTAACATCACAAAATTCAAAGAAGTGAGTCTTGATACCCTTTGTTTAACAAGATGTCTATGCATTTCCACAGCTTTTAAACTTGCAGTTCCTCTAAACACTAGCCTGTGAAAAATTACAGGCCATAACAGCATTACTTCAGGAAACCTTCACTTCAACACACCCATATCCCGAGATAATAGCATTATTTTTATACACTACCTAAGATACTCCCCTATAGGTCAATTACAGTTATCCTAAGTGTGCCTGGAGCTCATTAACCCTGTGTAATAGTTAGTTCCAATACACTTCTTTAAAAAAACAATACAATCTCATCTCATTTTAAAGGATCAAATCCTAAAAAAAGAATCAACCGGGTCTTAATCCTTCTTGTCTTGCTGCCCAGTACTCAAATGAATGGCCCAGAAGAAGAATCCTGCTGCATTCTGCAAAAAAAATACATAATTATGACTAGTCAAACTACAGACTTTGCTTATCCGCCATCTAAAGTAAAACAAAAATGCATCCAAAGATTACCTCCCTTCCCTTTTTATCAGTTCAATAGATCTGCCTTCTAAATCTAGGTCAGAGGCTTACCCTGTGTGAAAAGTACGAGATATAAATCCGTCATGTGAAATACTCTCATTTTCTAATACCACCCTTAGTTGTGTAACAGGCTCTCTTGCTGAAACTGACCTACCATCCAAACCTTGAAAGAAAAACAAATTACACCCTTCTGACCTAGACATACACTTCCACTGAATGCAACTGCACACATCAATACACCAGCATTCCACATTAAAACTACCTGTTAACATTACTCTATCTGACTGGAATTAGAACTTTGCAACCAAATTAAAGCAGTTACATAAATCTTTCCAGATCAGATTACCTAACAATTCACTCACTCTAAATGCCTCTTCATACATAAAAATAAATACAATTGCCCACAAAACATATGCATTATAACTCAAAGAATCTGCATACAAACTTCTCAACAAAACCGACAACTACTACTTGCTTAGAGAAAGTCTCATCATATCCTGACTCGTTCATGCTTTCCCAACTTGTCAACATTGTGACAATTGCCCAATGTTTAGTAACATCCCTTAAACCTATAAACCTTGCTGGTGCACTTGAGTACCACCAAAATGGACCCTCACTGTGTGCACACTTCACCTAACTCCCACCTTTTTACCAAATATCTGACAGCTATCCTAAATGACCAAATCCTACGAGGTCTAGACAACTGTTCCACAAAAGACATAAAATAAGCAACCACAGAGCTATATGCTTTCCTCATTGCATCTTGTCCAGAACGACTTCACCCGTCAACTGTCTACAGCCTACCAGCATTCCACACCTCCTTGGACACTGCCACAAGCTGCCCATCTGCCTTTGGAACCAATGAATGAAACCTGTGAAACAGAAAACAGGACAAGCTATCAGTTACCACACTCAATCTGCCTGGAACATGCTTAGCAGGAATACTAAAATTAATTGACAAACACTGCAACAGTAACTTTCTCAACATTACCTGTACTAAGTTCTACCTAGCAGATTTCTTTGATAAAACGTGCACCACAGCATTATTATTTCAATGAAAACTACTTTCTTGTGTCTTAATTCCTCCTGTCACACCAATAATGCTGCCATTATAGGCATCATCTCCAAAAAATGTGTCAGTCTTCCTCTACTCACCAGGCCACTTTGCAGGCCCTCACACCACTAACCAACTTCCTTTAAAGTATGGTCCCATTCCTGAACCACATGTTGCATTGGTATAGAGCTGCAGATCTTCAGATGATAGTCATTCTTCTTGCTAGAAGGAAATTCCATTGAACTTTAAAAAAAAGAAATGGCCAGAAGAGGAAGATCGTGTTTGACATCACTGGCAGTTTTGTACTGTGAGGCTTATGCCTCCTACTCTCAACAAATTAGCAAAGGATCTATTGAACATTCTACAAGGACTTACCACCCTACATGCAAAAGTTTAAAAACCTAACAACTTAATAACTTCCGTAACTCTGTCTTTTAATTTGATCTTGCAATTTAACCTGTCCCCCACCCCCCAGCAAGCAAAAAAAATAAATAAATAAGCTCAGCATTCACTTTTGGCTTAGAAAATTTAACTCCTCATTTGGGCCTTCCAATTTTTAATAAGCTAATTGAATCCCAACTTTATGATACAACTCAATAAAAGACTTCATACCTTCCTGAGCCAGTTCCAGACCTTATATGATTAGCAGAAAATCACCCTCTGTTGTGGAACCCATCATTGGCAAATCCAATGCAGAATTTCAGAACTTCTCAAAATTAGCAGACACTACAGCACAACCTATGAGTATTGCTTTACCAAAATAAAACCTACATCCCCTCAGATAAATACCCAGCCAAGGCCAGTCTGTTTTCCATATGAATAGAACATAAAAAGTACCTTCAGTATCCAAATTAACTAACCAGAGGTCTTTAAAACCCCTAATGAGTCTGACTGTGTCATCCAGAGATGCATACTGCACTCTTACATCTGCCTTATCTATGTACTCATTCAACAGCCCCTCTTCTAGAAAAGAAATGTGATAAATTAAACCAAAATTCCCCAGGTCTCTTCTTGGATATTAAACCAAATAATGAGATGCAATGTACTGGAAATGATGGTATCTCAAACGGACATAAAACTTTACCCAGCTTTACCTCCTTATCCACCAAGCTCTGTGCTACTTCATCCCTATCCCTCATATATTACAAATTCTGAACTACTAACCCACTATGTTACCAGTGATAAGTGCGTTGAGAGATATGATCTTAACCTTTGCCACCCCTTTCTTCTTTTGTTTTCAATTTTTCCAAGCATCAATGTCTTCTCAATTAAATCCGTTATTCATATTATGGGACCAAGGTATTTGAGGCTTAGTTTTACTTTCTAACCCTCCAGTGAATGGTCTGGATTTATTTCCTTAAGTATTGACTGATATGATCTTCTTGCAGTCCACTGACTACTCAAACGTTCCCTCCAGCATCATTGTTTAGTAGCTGAAATTTTCCAGCACATAGACTTTCTTATAACAATCATGTCATTACTGCTTAAATAATAGCTTTTATTATATGGACATTTGTTGGCAATTGTGATGTATTTCCTCTTTAAAGTCATATCCAAATTTATCCCAGGTTTCCTTCCAACAAGCAAGCACCTTTTAATTTAATTCTGCAATCAGCATCTGTACATATCATCAAATCCCAAAAAATAAAATCTGTCACTACTTTCATTTATTCCCATCTATCTGCCAAGAATTGTGAGAACTAGATTACATTTTTTTTGGTATAATATGAATATGTGAGGTTGCTAATATTTCTTCCTATACTTTTTATTCAAGCATGTGATTTACCTAGTCCATCATTTCACATGATACATACAGCATATAAATTAAGTAAGCAGAATGACAATGTAATACAGCCTTGTTGTACCCCATCCCAAATTTTGAACCTGTCAGTTGTTCTATATTCTGTTTTAATTGTTGCTTCTTGTTCTGTGTACAGATTTATCAGGAGGCAGAAGAGTGACCTAGTATACCAGTTTCACTAGGAACTTACCATACTTTGTTACATTCCACACAATCAATGGCTTTAGAATGGTTAATAAAGCAGCAGTACACACTTTTATGGAGTTCCCTTTCTCTGAAATCCAGTGGATGTTGGCAGTTTTATTTCTTGCTCGTTTGCATCTGTTGTGTACATCTGTAAGTTCTCAGTCCATATATTGCTAGAGTTTAGCTTTCTGGATCTTGAATATTACCTTAATAGGATGTGACAATGTGCAATTGTTCAATAATGTGAACACTTTTAAATATTGTCCTTTTTGGGGAATTAGAAAATAAACTAACCTTTTCCAATCTGTTGAATGCTGTTGTGTTTTTCAAACTTGCATACAAATTGCAAGTAATACCATAGCAGCATTGTTTTGCAAGATTTTAAGAAATTCAGCTAGATTTCAATCACTTCCTGCAGCTGTCTTATTAACAAGATTTTGTAGGCCCATTAAACTTTACTCTCGAGGATCTCAGGTTTTAGGTCAGAGAATGTGCTAGTGTATCTGTGATATTGGGATTCTTGTCATGCAGTTCTTCATACTGCTGACTCCTCTTGTTTGCATTTTCAGACTATGCTAAGCCCATACCATCATTGCATTTGCATTTTATCTGAAAGGTTCCCTTAATATCTCCGATTTATCTAAAGTGAGATCTTGCCTTTCTCATTCTGTTGTCTCCTCCTTATTCTTTGCACATCTTATTCAAATATCCCTTCTTATATCTCCTTGCTGTTCTTTGAAACTCTGCATTCTGTGTGACATATTTTGCTACACCTCCATTGATTTTTTGTTCTCCTTCTTTCGTCATCCACTTTCGAATCATCTGCAGGCAGTAATTTTTCGTGTTACCTCCTGGACAATGTCATGAACTTGTGTCCTTGGGTCTTCATGTTCTCTAGCCTCCTAATTTAATCCCTTAAATTGGTCCTGTTATTAAGCTGGCATCGAGATGGCCTTGATTCTTTTCTGGTTTTCTTTAATTTAGTTTTATGATAAGAAGCTGATGTTTTGATCTGCCGTCAGCTTCAGGTGTTGTTTTTGATAACTGTATTCAGTTCTTGCATCCATGACTGCAACATGTATAGTCAGTCTGAATTTGGCATTAGCTATCTGATGATATCCATGTGTAAAGTCTTCTCTTAGGCTAAAAAGACTGTTTTCCATGACCAGTGAATTATCTGGGCAATTTGTACACCTTTAGTAATTTTTTTGAATTCAAAGTTACACCTAATGCAGTGCTTTTGTATGAAGACTTAAAGCACCACGTCGGGTTGTCTCTGTGGCTGTGCAACATGCTAATGAGGCAGTCCTAGGGAGAGGCATATGCTAATTAGCTAGGTCCTCTCACCCCCAGGAACTGCCTCTGGAAAGCATCTGGACACCAAGTGATCCCAATCACTTTACTATTTAGGCTAGTACAGCCACTCATTGCAGAAGTAAACATGGCCAAAGGCCAGTATCCAGCCATCAATATAGAGGTAAGTGCTGTGAAGTTTAGTGGTAAGGAAGGCTTAGGAGGTGTTTGCATGAGTGTATATAATGGGTTGCATGTGCAAATGTATGTGTGAGTGTGTGTCTGCCTGGGATATAACCATATATAATCATAGGGGACTTAGTGAGGGAGCAAGTTAGGTAGGTGCGTGCATTAGTGTGTGTGTGTGTGTGTGTGTGTGTGTGTGTGTGTGTGTGTGTGTGTGTGTGTGTGTGTGTGTGTGTGTGTGTGTGTGTGTGCATGTGTGTGCGTATGTGTGTTTGTAGCTGAATGGATGAGTGTACCTGCAACAACAATTGGGTGGGGAGAGAGCGGTTTTGTGTGTGTGTGTGTGTGTGTGTGTGTGTGTGTGTGTGTGTGTGTGTGTCTGTGTGTGTGTACATGTGTGTGTCTGTATGTGTAAGGGTTGGTTGGAGTGGGTATCATACTTCCACACACCCCTAGACTAATATACAGAGCCTGCAACATTGGGTGGGGAGAACCACTGGACCCCGGGGATAAAACTTGTGTCTAAGCAGCACTTAAACAGTACAGGGATTGGAGTGGGAGGAAACCACTAGTGACCATGGCTAACACTCATGCCTGAGCAGCATGGAAGCAGTTTAGGGATAGGGATTAGAAGAACACTAGACACCAGAGATTATTTAACATCTCATGCCTTAATGGTGCTTAACAGGCATCATTGGGAAACATTAGACAGAAGAGTTATTTGTTTAATTATACATATCAGGGGTAACACTAGGAATACTGTTCTGTACCTGGTTTTCTTTGTAGGTTCTGAAATATGTGTTTGCACTTCTAAGATTCCTAAGGCTTGCATTTTATTAATGGGACTTTGAAGAATTCTTGAGAACCTCACTCACCATCCATTTTTGTATAAACATGTACATCTTCTTGTGGAGTGTTGTCTGCTGGGAATTTAGCCTCTATTTTTATTGAAAAGTGAAAATCTTTCATTGAACATGTTGCAGTTCTTTTACTGCCAAAGGTAACTGTCATCTATGAGGTCTTTAAATGTAAATTGGTATGCTCCTGTAAGGTGTACATACTGTTCCCTTTTCCCAGAGTGAGATAAGAGGCAGTAACATTGCTCATTTTTACAGTTCATATTAGTTATTATACTGAGTAAAAGTTAAATGCCATTGAAGATGAGGTACTCAGATTTATTTACAGATTGGCCACCAGTATATTCCCTCAGTACATTGTCATTGGATTAGAATAATTTCATATTTTCAAATATCTTTTAATTATACAATTTCTAAATATCACAAATAAACAAATGAAGATGAATGTAGAGGAGTGGTAAACAAAGGTATAACCAAGCATACAGACCATTTACAGTATATACAGAAATACATTAAGCAGTATTATTTGTCATTATGGTGACCTTGTCAAAATCAATACTGCGTAACTTTAAACATCTGAACTTTTTATTAGTAAATACTGACAACATAAATTCAGTTTGACAGGAACACAGAGGCTATGTATTTAGCAATACAAACTGTTTAAAATTACTATTTGCTTAAAATGTTATATAACAGAATCTGCCCTTGCATCTGCATAAGAATCAGATACTGTAGTTTTACATTATCTTTTAATTAGTACATCTAGTCCAAGCTTATTTTTAAAGGTGATGAAATCCAACACATGGAGTTTTGAGGAGTTTAGCAGAGAGTCATTTGGACAAGGTAAACACCTGGGTATTTTGACACACAATTTTAAATGTAAGATCAGTGAAACCTGTTAACTACAGATCTACTATATGTGCCCAGGACACATTTGCTTGAGCTACACATCCTTGCCGGCACTCATTCATTCTGGCAAGTGCTCAAAATCCCACTAATCCATCTTCAGTATTGTCAACTGTTCCTACCAGAAACCTTATCTTAACCCTAAAAACTCCTTCCCAGTGCCTAACCCTAAATATCTCAAACCATTTTTAAACCTGCTCCACTCTCTGTCCCCCTTCTTATACTTAAAAGCACCTTCTTGGCTTCCCTTCCCCACTTTCCTGGTCTGAGACAAGCACTTGCTTGTATCTGTCTCCTAGCACATGCTCAGATGATGCTGCAGCTGTATCACTGAACTCGTTCAAGTCTGAGCATACGCAGGTGGTCAGATGGATTTACAGCTATTCAAATCCCCAGTTGTGAGTTTCTGGAGTTCAAGCAGCTATAGAGTGCCCGCTAACTACTGTAAGGCAAGAAAAATATCATCATTTACCTGAAGCAACACACTCAAACCTACTTTCACCATTTAAAAGTACAGGTCCTATAATATTTGTAAATTAAAACATACTGAGTTTTTCCAAGCTACTTTCAATATTTTTGTTGTATGAAACTGAAACAGCACACATTTTATGTATACTTATTATAAGAACATAAACTGCTAACATATTTGTCAGCTATACTTAAAATAATTGTCATATAAACATAACAGAGTATAGTGATATAAATGAGTTGTTATAATACATTTTTTGTTTAAATACGTTTCCAAACATTTGAAGTTAATTTAAGTAGAAGTATTTAAAGCAGATTTGAAGTTGGTTTGAAAAAAAGTAGTTCTTATAAAACATTACTTTAATAGCAAGTGAAAGCACCAAGGGGATTAATATTTCCTATTAGTATTTAAAATTGTAATAAAACGAATTTCTTAACAGAAATGACATCTACTACAATTCAAGCATTTAAAAGCATCCTTTCCCGCAAATGTATTTTGTTTTTGCACGTGTTTAGCTCTATTGAAATATTAATTTAAATTAGTATTATGCAAGGTCACAAACTAGGTTGTGTAACCAAAATTCCACAAACTTGTTTTGGAAGCACACAGACTCTGTCACTTTAAAATTTGCTTTCCAGTTGGTAATAGTAAGTCCAGTAAGTAACTGAAATATCATCTGCAATTGTAAAATTTGTACTAATGTATAAAATCATATTCATTTATGACCTGACAAATCTCAAAAAGTTATTAGGCAGGTGCTTAATGTTTAGAATGTCTTTCTTCAGAATACTTTGAATTTAGACACTAAAAATATACCCAGTTTCATGATATTATTGTATACATGCAAGTATCCAATTATTTTCATCAGTGTGACTAATTTTGGGGCAGTTGTAAATTGTTTCAAAGAAAACACAAATTAATTTTACGTACGTTCAATATGTGCATCTTTTTTCTGACTAATAGCAGTGATTTACTAAAGAAAGTATGGAAGTTCTTATGGTTTTATATAAGACATGCACTAAGGCTTCTAACTACATTGCTGCCTGTTAAGGTTTCTGTATTGGTAACCTTTTCTTAAAACTTTTTTCAACCAAAACATCTGGAAAATATACACCCTCCCCCAAAAAAATACACAAAAGAGAAAACAAATGCTTTGCCGAGGACATGCATTCTAAATCTCTGAACTATCAGAAAGATGAGAATATAACCATATTTCTAGACAAAATCATATCACACACCCAATATAATAATCCATACTCTCAGTGCAAAGCAACCTTAGTCACCAGCATACAGCTATATAAAAATCTATCAAAACACTCTATCAAGAAAAAAGTCTTGCAACACATAGCCATATCATCAGCTTCAAAAGGTATCATTTTGTTAAACAAGTCACAGAAGGAAATAACAAGACATCAGTTCAATATTTGTCTGCAAAATGAAATGTACATGTCTTTATTTCATCACAAAAGCACATACAGTGTGGTACAAAAAATCTGTATAGTCGTACAATTGTGCAACACCATCAATTGTTAAACATAACAGCATTTATTATATGAAAGTATTTGTATATTCCAAGCTGCATATAGGAAGTAACAAGGCTATCTAATTTGATAACAATATAGATAGCATATTTGTTATAATCTAGTAAGAGTTTAAAGTCTAACTCTTGATATCAGAGTGTGGTGGTTCACCTTGAATATGTTAATCTCTGAAATACTGTGACTACATCATCACTTTCTAAGGAGCATAGATTACTTACAGATGGAAAGTATATTGAAAGTGTATGTTGACTCTTATCTTTCAAATATATGTACATTTTTTAGAGTAACATATGTAGGAAACTCTGTATTAGGCAACTTTTTTCATTGCATCTAACACAGAGCCAAAGATTGAAATACTATACTTCGGTATTTGCGACAAATATGAAAGTAATAAATAACTTAAAATATATATGTATATATGCATACACACACACACACACACACACACACACACACACACACACACACACACACACACACACACACACACAAAGAAAAGGGAGACAGAGAGAGAGAGAGATTGGAAATTAGATACTTATCACCATTATGTATGAACTGCAGTCTGTCAAAGAAAGACATTTGGAATTTGATAATTATTTTGGATCAGGCAGGCACAAATTGTTAGTTTTTGTCTTTCCTATTTATTAGGTAATGGGATATCTTGCAGAATTTATCATTTTTAATCTTCCTAGGTATAGTCTCTTTACAATTTTGCTGATTTTATTATAGCAGGTACATCCTGATTATTTAACATTTTCACATACATTTGTCTGGTTAAGTATGAAGGTCTTTTAGCTCCAAAGAGTTCCTGTAATTGTAAGTTGTTTGCCAAATAAGGCTGTTCAAGTAGAGTTAAAAAATATTTTGGACTGATAGTTCAAATTTTTATTGGGAGACCTCTTCTGAGAATAGCATTTCTTGCCCTGCAGTCTTCTAAATCTAAATGTTTTTCATTGATACTAGATATATCACAAGAGCATTTAGCCATATTTTACAGTTTGAGGATTTTATTGTTATTTTCTAAATTTTTATGAGATTAGGTCATACTTTCAAATTTTCCTTGCAAAATGTTATTTATTATGGAGCACTGACTACATATATTCTAGTACAAAATTTGACTCTGTTTTTGGAAGTGAAGACTTATTTTCAATTATTTGGTATTCATTTTATGCCTTTTGAAATAAGTATCCTTTTCAGGAGCTCAGCTGTCAAGATTGCAAAAAAAAGGTAATCTTTTTGAATTCAGAGACAGCCCGCCACAGTACTGCACCATGCTCCAGCACAAAGACATGCAGCACAGTGCTCTGTAGCCATGCAGTATGCTAATTAGGCAGTCTATAGAGCAGCATACGCTAATTAGCCATGTGTCCTCTCTCCCAGAATTGCCTCCATGAAGGCATCTAGATGCTGAACAATTCAAGAAATCACTCAGACATGTAGATTAGCATACCTGGCCCCACCACATAGATTCATAGATTCATAGCTATTTACCAGGCTAACAACCACTGGGCCCTTTATGAGCCTAGCCATGCAACCCAAATGTATCCCATGTGCTATTTTACCTTAAAGGTTATTTTAAGGAGTTTATGTAAGTTAGGATATGTTTTAACAGCTGCCTGTCTCCATCACAGACATAGGTGTCAGACTGGAGGTGAATTTCCAATTTCCCATCCTCTTGCCCAGGTTATGCTTAAGTAGGATTAGGGAAGGGCTCTGCTTCACATAGATGGGACGCATATTCCAGAAAACTGGAATTCTCTGAGATACAAACTTGTCCCTCCAACATGTCCTATTTAAATCACAAGCAAAATCTAAATACTTGACTATACTATTTCTGATGCTGCTCATTTTTTGGATATACAAAAGGTATATTAGGGCAGGATCCAAGGATGCCTTCTATGCCAAGCATAAATCCCCTCTCAGAAGTTTGTAGTAAACATAGTATAAGAACAGCACTTTGAGGTGATGTGCATAGGGCATTGTGTTTGCACCCTGTATTTTTTGTCAGCAACCTGTGTGGGCATTCTAATTGTTACATGTACCTGTTCAGGTACATAGTGACAAGAGTGTTATACTCAATGATGGGTCTGATGAGGGCTAAGTATAGCGGCCCAATAACTTCCCTGGTCCTACATACCATGCTTTTACTTATACATTAAGGGACATAGAAGGATTTTCTTAATACCTCGGAAGAGGATGGGGATTGGAATTCACCTCCTGTCTGACACCATGTTACTGTGATGGAGACATGGCTACCCAAATCCTTTAAACTCCTTAAAATAACCTTTAAGGTAAATAGCACATGGGATACATTTGGGGTTGCATGGCTAGGGCAGGGTAAGGGGTTGTTGGTTTGTTAGCCTGTAATATATATATGAATCTATGTGGTGGGTGGCCAGGTATGCTGCTAATCTACATGTTCTTGAACTGTATTTACTTTAAGGGATGTTTTATTGATGAGATAATTTCCCAGGGTGGTGACTTCCCCAACATACTATTATACATTTCTTGGCACTGAGATTTTAGCAGTGGCTTTGGCAGTTGTCATTTGTCTGTGTTAGACCTTCCTATAAAATGTTAGTATCTTGTGGAGTTTCTTGAATTGCTCCCAAGTTGCACAGTCTTCTGCAAACTTGGTAAGCCATAGGCTCTTGACATTGGCCTTGACTTCTGAGAAATAGATACCAAAGAGGACCAGAACCAGAGTAAAGCCCTGGGGGACTCCACTGGTGACCAGCCTCTTTGTGAAAGTGGTCTCTCTCTAATCCAAACTTTCTTGGTACTCACCTGGCTAGCCATCAGGTTACTTAGGGGTTTATGCCTAATTTCATTTGTTTGTTTACAATGCCCGAATGAGGTATTGTATCAAATCCCTTAGTTTGGTTAAAGTATGCAGTATGTACTGTTTTCTCCTGATCCATTGCCTTGGTTACCATCTCAGAGTAACCCAGCAGGTTCAGTAGGCATGACCTGCCTTTGACAAAACCTAACAGAGTTGGGTTCACAGTCTGAAGATTTCCAGTGTCATTGTTAATCAGTTCTATGATAATTCCTTCCATGGCTTTGCATATGAGACTGGTCAGACTAATAGATCTTGTAGTTCCGGAGTTCTGTTGATGGACTGCTCTTGTGCAGAGAAATGACCATTGCAGTCCTCCATATGATAGGTTCTAATGGCCCTGATAGATCATATTTCACGCTACTTAGGAGGCATCATTTGATATTATTGGGGCCCATCAAAGCTGTATTTTAAGACTTTCTCCCTACTGATACTCGCTGTGTCTTTCAAAACTCTAGATATTTTGCTTAAGCTACCCTTGAGTTGAGATTCTATTCAGATGAAGGCATGCTCTGTGAAAGACAAGGCAAATTTTTTGCAGTCACTACACTTTTATCTTAGTCTAATGACTGATAACAGCAGATGTTTATTTGTGACATTGGATATAAATAGCGTATTCACAGTTATTCCTAAAGGCTATGGGTTAATGGCCATAGAAAGAATTTTTAAGTAATGATACTGGTTTAACACCTATTCAAGTTAAGAGGATCATTGTATTGTTGAAATGTGTTTTAAGCAATAACATCTTTATGTTTGCTGATGATATATATCGCCAGAATAGAGGGGTAGTCATGGGCACCCTCCTGTGCAAACTCATATGCCAACCTTGTGTTGGCATACTGGGAGAATCAGGTTATTTTGACAATATGTTTAGATGGCAGCAACAACTGAAGTATTACACACGTTTTGTTGATGATGTGTTTTTATTATGGGAAGGTACTAGTGATGAGTTATATGACTTTGTAGCCTACTTGGAGGCAACAACAGATTTTTTACGATTTAAGGTGACTTATTCTAACAGTAGTATAGATTTTCTAGATGTTCGTTTAACTAGAAATGATCATGATGTAATTGACAGCATGATATATAGGAAGGACTGTTGGCGTAATGCGCTTCTACCCTACGATGGCATGCATCCTAGGCATGTGTTTGATAATATAACCAAGGGACAGTTTTACAGAATATCTAGGCTATGCACAAACGAAATGTGTTTTAAACAGAAGTCACTAGTGTTAAAGGATACTTTTCATGAGAGAGGCTACAAGGATGATAAAATAAACTTAGTCTGTCAGGAATGTACTAACAAAAGACGAACTAAGGCTAAACCCTGGTTTTCTGGTGCTAAAACTGTTTACCAGAATAATACAGGGAGTTTGAAACAACCTTTAAGAGTAACTTTGAAGTATAGTAATAACATAGGAGGTATTTGTGATATCATCAGGAAAAACTGGGGTATATTACACACAGATGATAGATTAAAAGAAATTGTAACTCACAAACCACTGTTCTGTTAAACAAAACAAAACCTTAAAAGATCTGCTATGTAATGAGAGATCTAGGAGCTGTACCAATAATATTACACATCAGGGAACTTTCCCATGTCAACATTGCAAAGCCTGTAAATATATTAGGAAGAACAATTTATTTATCCATCCTTTTACCAGTAAACAATATTCATTGGCATCATGTGCAGATTGTTATAACTCAGATGTTGTCTTAGTTCAGTGCAAGGACTGTTATTCGTTCTTTGTGGGTAAAACCAACTGTAAATTAAAAAATAGAATATTGCAACCTTTATCATAGGTTCATAGGTTCATAGGTTCATACTAGGCTATCTGCCCCCGGGGCATTACAAAGCTAGCCATCGATCGCTTTCCCTTATACGCCACCCCCCAGTAGAACTATACCCAATTATTTTGTGCCTTTGTCGTCTCCTCGACACTGAGGTGACACTGAGGTAATCCCTGTGATCTATCCCATCCATTATCCATTGGTTGAACAAGGCCAGCGCCCAGCAGTGCTCTGCCTCACATGTGATTTTGTTTGTTGGATTTTGTTCCCCAGCATGGATCCATCCCATGAATCTATCCTCGTCCTATTAATAGTGGTGTCAAGGTCAAAGTCTCTGTCTCCCGCCTGCCTGATGGATCCTAGATTTTTTGAGGTGAAGCATATTCCTATCAAATCTGGTTGACATGGGGCAGGCATTTTCACCTCTGAGCAACCGGTGAGAACTTGTAAGCGACTGAGTAGGAGCTGTGGAGTCAGCAGCATAGGACAGATTTTGATTTTTGATTTTTTTGAGGAACTTTCCTTTTGTGGCCTCTCCAGCTGCTGACACAGCCGAATGTGGGCATTGGTCAGATACACCGAGTGGATCATGATTGGTGATGATGAGGGTGATGAGACTATGACCCTTGATGATCCTGATCCTTTCTCCCTATGTGAGGCCCTTAGAAGGTCTTCGGGCAATGTTAACTACTTTAGCACATGGGTGTCGACATGACAAATTGACATCAACCTGGGTCCCCAACCTCAGGTCCCCTTCTGTTTCAGTGGTCTGTGACCTGTTGCCACCTATTTGGTTGGTATTTTAACGTTAGAGATATTGGCATTTTTTTATCATTTTTTCTTTATTTTTTTTAGGTGGCCGTGGCTATCATCTTCTGTGATGAGTTTCTGAATCTGTGTTCTAGCAGTCTTGTTTTGTTTTATATTTCTACCCAGTATGCAGTCATCTGTTTGTCATCACAACCCATAACTGGGTCCTGTGGTACTGTAGGAAGAAAAAGAACAGCTTGTATAAGTGGGGGTCACCCAACAACAGAGTGGGGAAACAGGACACCCCTGTAGGTCTGACATGAGGCTGAGGCCTGACCCCTGACCCTGAGGCTTCTGTTCCTGTGTGTTGCTCACCCATCTTGTGATGTATGGGTTGACATTTATGTGATATGTTTTTCAATGATACCTGTGGCCGGGCATGCCCTAGGCCTTAGCCAGATTGAGGTAGTATGGCTGTATTTTCCCTCATCAATGGCTTTAAAAGGACTTTTGAAAAAAAGTGAAAAAGTGTAAAGAAGTTTAAACTAATTCCTCTCAAGTAAACAAAGCCAAAGTGCCAAAACTCAAAGATGGCTAAGTCTGCAAATTCCCTATGTCATTATCCATGGCTTTGCAGATGCAGATTTATGATGCTTTTTAGCCTAGCGGTAATTTGGTTCTTTGGGCAGGGGGAGGATGTGTGAAGTGGAAGTGGTACCACGCCTGCGTGGTCCCTAGAGATATGTATCCACAGTTGTAGACTTGGGAGAGTCTGTCAGTAGCTGTGGCTGGAGTATTAAGCCGCTTCAGGTTGGGGTTTAAGGTGGATTCCATCATGGATGGATGGATGCCGGGTGTTTGCAGTTCTGCTGTTAGATGATATGTTTGCTGGGGAGTAATACATACAGGTAATACCCACAATGCTCTATATCAGCATGTGAGTGAACATGATTTTATGGTGTTACAGACTGTTAAGTTATCCAGGAGAGGGGGGTAACATAGGCAATTTGAAAGAATACTATGAAAGTAAATGGATTATAGAGATGTGTGCACACAGACCACCCAGGATGAATGGGGTTATTCCCATTAAACCTGCCCTCAAAATGAGGAGGGCCCAATATTGACTGTGATTGGCTACTTTGTGTTTTACATATGATTCAGTTTATTTGTGAATTGTCTGATGAAGGGTATTTCACCCAAACGTGCTTATGTTGAGTGTCTTAATAAATAACTGGTATTTTACAGACAGTGGTTTGAATTTTGTTATTACTTTCCTACTGATATTTGGAGGCATGATGTTAGATGGTATTTCCTGGGAGTGGAGGGGTTGGAGGTGGCGGTTAAAGTTAGAGCTTACTTTTTCAGCCAGAAAATTTGCTATAGCTCCTGGTTCAATGAACAATTTGGCATACTGTTGCATGCTGCCTTTGACATTCCGACATAGCCAAAGAAGGCCTTATAGTTATCCTTTGGCTGGAACACTATCTTTACCTCTAAATTTGCTTTGTTGTTCTTAATTAGTCATCTTAGTTGTCTAGTCAGTTTAACAAGAGAGTTTTTTATCATTTTTGTGTTACACTTCCTAATTTTAGCCATTATTTTTTTTTTCTTTTGTTGTACAAACTGCTTAATTTTGGACTCCAGCAGGGTAGTTTGTATTTTGAGTTAGTTTTGGGCTTACTTCTGGTAGGCACAGACTTCACTATGCAGTAATTGTCATTATTGTACTGAGCTTCTGTGAATAATTCTGCATGGGATTCTGGGTTATCTTATTTTGGAAGGGTTTAAAATTAGTAGTTTGCCTTAGAGTAAATCCTAACTGTGACAGGGTTTACTAGGGTTACAAAATTGATTTTTTTTCTTTAAAGGAGACTGCTTTGGGTCAGATCTTACAAAGGGTGGGGGCATGGGGCAGCATTCTCCCATATTTGTGAATACCAGGTCCAATATGTCTGGTGCGCATATGCACTGTCTTGTCCAGGATGTATAAATTTACAAAGACTAGGAATCTCTGCAAATACCATGCTGCAGTAGTAATTTGATCGTATGTAAGCCCCGTGTTTGCACAAGGTTTGGATCATTTGATTTATCCAGAGCTGCTTATCACTTGGCAATGATACCAGAGACATTAAGAGATTTTGCTAACATCTGAAACCATCCTTCTCAAGAAAAAATGTGACTATCATTTTGTACTTGCATTGCTTATTTTCAGTATAATGAAGAAGTTTGCTGTGCTATTTATTTATTTTTTTTTTCACTTTTTAAAAGTTTAAAGTTGCATTTTCAAACTGCTGTTAAAAGCTGCTGTTCTGCACAGAAATACATTGTATCTCTTCTTTCTTGGACAGTATTAGGGATCTGTTTGTGGTTCCTTAACACTCTGGCTCCAACTCAGTCATTTTAAATTAAAAGGGTTAAAGTCTGCAATCTTGTGGCAGGAGAGGATTGATTTCACCTATCTGAGCTGGGAATTGCTGGTTGAAAGCTCATTGTATACTTACCTGGTTGTAATTAGGACATAGTGTATAACTTATTTTTTTTCTGATCATATATAAGCCTTGCATTTGCACAAAGCTTCTCTTTATGCAGCAATGGTTATTGGTGCCTTGTATGTATGCAATCACCAGAAGCTGAAATATCCATATAAAACACACTTCAGAACTTTACCTCAGTCCTGCATTACTCATGGGGCAACTAGTTTTGTGCTGAACAGAAGTTACACATTTGGTTAGGACTATTTAGGTTTACCTTGTATTACCTTATTGTGGCACCCAGGAGTATTGCTGCTCAGAGAGCATCTGGCTTTGGGGGCTGGGCAGCATCACTGGTTAGGTTAGCTACAGATTACACAAAATAAACACCCTTCCATTGACCAGTTACCAACACCCTACAATCCTATCCCTTGCAACTACATATTAGGACCTGCAACCATGGAGGGATACTTTTTTGCTATCTCTGTATTCAGCTTGGTGGACATGGACAATCTAAGGCAATAGAGCAATTGCCTTATGTACACTGTTAACCACTTAATTCTCGAACAGATAAATACAGCATGTGACAAATGTGGTTACACGTTAACACTGGAGGCTAGACTCTCACATACAGACACAGAAAGCAACAAACAAATTGTCAGTGACTCACACACATCACTCAGCACACCACAAAGGACCACACACACATAGACCTACATATGCGGAGGTGCTCACATGTAACTTATTCAAATGTTAAAGGCCTCTCAGGCACTGTCCTCAGAATCTCTGCATGCACAAAAACAAGACAGTTCCCATCACAACAATGTGTACAACAGAACAAAAAGTCCCTCATTAGTCTAAACAAGCAAATCAGGGAACTAGTCAAGTCTCTGAAAACAGACATTGAGGTAAAAATAACCTGCAAAACTAAGCATAACCATAAGGCATGTCAGCAGTGTTAACGGCAACACCAAACAATATGTGGAATTACTTGCAGAAGGCATCACCTATGCTCAGCCCAGAAGATACAGATATACTGCTAGCCAAAAAATTAATTGCAAAGTTCATCCCCATCTCCCCAGTTCTGTCTCAAGAAATACCCCACCACCACTCCACCACAAAATATCATCAAAGAACAGGTTGCCACTGCTCTCTCTAAAACTAAAAACATGGCTTCAGTGGAGCCTAACGATATAACTGATTGCCTCTTAAACAGCTTAAATCAGGACTTATCAGGCCCATTAGGATCTCTATTTAATCACAGCCTCAGAACTGGCTTTGTCCTGATAGAGTGTAGGACAGGAACAGTCATCCCTCTCCATAAAGGAGGACCATCTAACAACTCAGAAAATTACAGACCCATAAGTTTGACTAGTCTTATATCTAAGGCCATGGAAAGAATAATCATAGACCTGATAAATAATGACATAGGAGACCAAAATCAACCCGACCAAATTCAGCTTTGTCAAGGGCAGGTCTTGCTATATTCCTATCTATCTCTAAGAGAAACTGTGTTCTAAATAACTTACTTACAGAGCAAGGCAAAGTGCTGATGAGATGTTTACAGGTCCAGAACAAGATACAAAATGCACTCACTTTCTCTCTGAGATAGTTCTTAAGTTAATAATACACATTACTGCTGAATCATCTCAGGTTACATCATTCTGTGACACCTCTGCCTAAGTTTCCCAGACTAGCAGGAACTTAAATTTTAACATGTCTCTTAAAAACAGTTAAGTCTGAGAAGCTGACAATTCTCTCTTAGAAGCTTGCCTGAAACTGAAAGTCATAAAACAATTATCTTGGAAACCTGTAATTATCTTTGTTTCCAGACAATAGAAAAAAGCCCCTAGCCTAGACATCCTGTCTCTTAGCTGAGCTAAACTAACTTTATAACGCATCATAAAACTCTTTACTTATCAACTTATTTTCTTTGAGTTTTGCAAGTTAACTCTGTATATTCCGTTTACTATGAAACCATACATTTGCATTGGCATCTAGTTTCTACACATTTCTGCTTTTTTCCAGCAGGGTGGTTGTAGTACTTCTAGCACTGATTATAAAGTACCATTAGTTGAGTAATTTGACTATAGAAATAAATTGCAAAGTCAGACTTAGTTGGTTCATCATGCCTGTGGCATGTTGCTTTCTTAACAACTTGTTGAAAACAAGTCAGACTAGAACTGATGCAGTTTAAATAGCTGGCTTCCACATTGCCAGCACCTGTTAGCCCCTGGCGAATTGATTTAGAATATTTTTTTAAATGGAGTGTAAAACCATTTCTCCACTTCTCGTTTTCAGGGATAAATGTTCTTTGTCTTGTCAGGAAGCTTAATAAATAACATAGTCACATTAGTTTATATTCCGGTGTATTTTTCCAACAACAAGGGTAGACTCCAAGTCATGGTAATAAGTGTAGCTACCTTATTCAAGTCAAATCTACATAGGGCCATGTTATATTCTCCTGTTAAAACAATAAAATACATTAATCTTTGCAATAGCAAATCATACTGATCACTTAAAGTTAACCATAGCAGTTCATGCTTGGCAACTCTTGGGTTATTTACAATGAAATGAAATTATTAAGCACAGTGGCTCTGTAACATAAACAGTTAAAGACTTCACTATGACCCAGCTTACAAAGTTTGAATAATGGCTTGGGACTTGAAGAGCTGATGGGATAGTAGTAACGTGTGGCTAATTTCAGCTTTCCTATCCTAGGGTGGAGAGATAGAGTTGTGACTTTGGGTCAGTCAATCACCAGCATGCAATTGGAGGCACTGTGGCACAAGAATGACTTATATGGGGAACATGGGCTTGGTAATCCAAACACAGAAGCCATTATCTGGATATGCAAAGAAGCATGTAAACACAAAGGAAGGGTATGGGATATCCTACAATGATCAAGATGCTCACATCACTCAGCGAGGAAGGAGTTAAAGCCTTATAAGAAATGGCTACATTGCTGGGCACAAACCACCTTCATTATTGCCTATTTGATGGCTCTTGCCTCTCTGCTATGGTTTCCCAGTCTGGAGGATGAACTGGTTTAAGAGTGATAGTGGTAGGCTTGGTGGTCATCAGCCATGAGGATAAAAACATTCAAAAATGTGTACAGCGAAAAAGACACTTTCAGTAAAGCAACTTTTCAGTCCTTCAGTCCTATTTATCTCTGAAACAGTCTATATAGCTTTTGGATTTCTTACTCTCACATGTCTAGGGAATTTGATAAGACTGCTACATTAGATGTCTGATCTTTCTTGCTGCAATACAACATCCTCTGGAGACACATTTTCAGAAGTCTCTGTGGCTCATGACTATCACAATTTTCGCAGTCTCTGTTTTTTCTTGCAGCAGGAATAGTCACAAGACTTGTTTTTTCACCTTTTTGGAACATTCATTATGTATTTACTTATTATAAATGTCTTCATGTTCTTTAGTATACCTCACCAGCTTCCTGATGAGCCACAGGTAATCTGCTTTGCTACCACCATTTTCATATTATATTTTAAAGATGGAAAATAAGTAACTAGTTTTGTATGCACTTCAAAACTGATTTTATGTTTACTGTTTCATTTTCAGACTACTTATTGTCATTTATCTGTTTCCATTTGTTTACCAGGAGAGACTAATTGGGCAAAAAGCACCCTATTTAGAGGAGGCCCATAACATACAGAATACTCAGGTAACATTTAGCAGCATTACATGCAAAGCTCCATTAGAACAATTTATAGTAGGACTTACAGAACATGTAGAATGACCAGATAACATTAGCAACATTATATACAAAGTGACAATGAATAAAGTAGATAATTTTGAAGTAAACAACCATATTTTGTAGCAACATAATTAGCATTGGGTGTAGCTAAGTAGTTGTATATTAGGTCAGATATAATTATATGCACTTTTTTTATCAGAAGAGTAGAAGACAGAAAATTAAGACAGAAAATAAAGTCTCTGATATGTATGTATATGTAGGATAGGTAATTAAGGTATAATTTAACCAGAGGAATAGCAGGGTCATAACCAGGAGTCAAGCACAAAGAGTTTTAGTTTAACTTTGAAGATATGTGCATTGTTGAGGAGTCTGATTGAAGGAGGAATTGAGTTTCAGGATGTTGAAATGGAACTGGAGCAAAAAGCATTTCCTGCTTTGTTGTAAACTTTGCGAACTGAGAGGAGAGGCTGTGTTTGTGGAGTGGAGTTGTAGTTTACCACTTAGGAGTGGGCATTTTTCAGGGTGAAAGACTAATCTGTGTGCAAATTGAAGTTGAGAGTAGGTGAGGAGGTGAGGTAGCTCAAGCCAATTTAGGTGCCTTAATGCAATACAGGGATGTAGGGGTATGGCTTATTAGAAGCAAATTTTGCTTCTTTGTTGTAGCATTGCTCCAGTTTAGTTGCTGAGGAGAGGCATACAGATGTGTAGGTAGCAGATAGGTGGATGTTAATGTTATCCAGTTGCTTTCAGTCAGATATTTTTTGACTCTACGTAGCAGACCTAACTTCTGTTGTGTTTTTTGATTGCTTGTTGGATGTAGATGATGAATGTCATGTTGTAGTTAGCTATAACCCACAATAATTTAGTATTGAAGATTACCTCGTAATTTGTATTATTTGCAGAGGTGATTTGAAAGTTAGCTTTGCTTTTGGTATGAGACTTAGGCATAAAAAGGAGAAGTTTTTGCCTGTTTTGGGTCTGATTTTGCTAGCCAGTTTTCTCTGGAGGAGAATGAATTTTGTTTGAGCAGATGGAAAAGAATGGAACTTTCGGCAGAGCAGATAAGAGTTGTAGCATCAACATATTGCACTAGTTTGGCATGATTTGAGACACAGTGTAAATTATTGATAAATATATTAAACAGTAGTGTTCCTAGTAATGGAGCCTTAGAGAACACAATAACAGTTTGGTAAAAAGGTAGAGATGCTAGATTGCCATTTAACAGCTTGGGATCCATCAGCTATGCAGCTGAGAAACCAGGAAAGAGACGACAGTAGGACAGATCAAGAGGCTAGCAGATGGAGCAGTTTATTATGAGAGACATGTCAAGGTCTTCAGATAGCTCCAAGAAGTGGGCAGATACAATATTATCTGATAAATCCTGTTAGAGAAGTCTATTAATATAGTTGTGGTACTAGGATTTAACCATGCTGGGTGGAGGAGAGGACACTATTAAGAATGTGGTTGAGTAGCTGAGAATGCATGCATTTTTCTAAGATTTTTGATAGGGGAAAAGTATGGATATAGGTCTGTAGTTTGAAAGACAAGCTGTATTTCTCCCTTTGTGAATGATGAATAATTTCTTCCATTGGTTGAGGACAGCTAAGGCAGTAGGTTTAAGTTTTAGGAGGGGCTTTTTAATGATAGAAGTTTGAGCAGCATTGATGGACAAAGTGTATCGGTTGCTACTGACTTGGATGCCAAGCTGAGATGAATGTTTACTGCCTATGTTAAGTAGTGATTTCATGGTATCAATGAAGTGGGAGTTAAATAATGAAGTAATATTATCTGAGTGCATGTCTGGGAATGGATGGGGCTGCTTTATTCTACCTGGGGAAAAAAAGATTATTGATGGAGTGCCAGAAAGTAACAGAATTTTTTGCTGATTGTTTTGTAAGTAAAAATGATGATTCATTTATCATTTTAACTTTTATTTTGGTTTGATTGTGAAGGTGCCTAAAGTTTTGGAGATTTTTTCTACATCTTGTTAACTTGCCATATTTTCCGTGCCTTATCTCTATCCTGTATTAATTTATTTGTTGCTGCACATAGCCAGGGAATAGTGTTTTGTTTGACCCTCTTTCTGCATATATGTGCCAATTTGTTTAGAACATTGCGGAAGATAATATTAAATAGGTTAATTGTGTCATCTAGCAGAATGGTTTTGAGAGAGAGTACTCCAAATTATAGAGGAAAGACTGGCTAAGAATGTTTCTTTATTAAAGTTTGTTAGATTTTGTAATTCTTTTAAAAGTCTTGATTTGAGAAGTTATGCGGCTAAGGGCAAAGATTGGTAGATCAATAAATGTATCTGGTAAGGTGCTTGAAGATGACATTTTATCATTTTGGTTGTTAGAAACCAGTCTAGCATTGATTTATTTTTCCTATTTAACTTGTTGAGCCTAGTTGGGCTATGAATGAGTTTTGAGTAACTGCAAAAGTTTAGTGACTCTGCGGGAGAGTCTGATATGAAGGAGAGCCAATCGATGTTTCAGTCACCCAGGATTAATGCTTCGTGTTGAATAGTTGATGTACTCCAGGAAAGGACGTTTTCTAATGTGTCACTGTTATCAGCAGGTGGAATATATAGAGTTTTGATACAGTGGCTTTCCTGTCATTTAGTCTAAAGAAGGAGACATTTTTGAAGGTGGGAGAAGTATTCAGGTAGAAAAAGAGTTCCAGAGTATTAGAATACATTACAGTTAGCAACCACGTTTTTGCCTTTCTCTCAAGTCTATATATCTTGCAAACTGGTGAGCCGATATTCTCATCTTTGATGCCTAGCTTCAGCCAAGTTTTAGAGATGGCTAGGATGTCAGAAATGTGTTTTTAACCATGCATGAAGGTCCGTTGTATTGTTACTGATACTTCTGAAGTTGATATGATAGAATTTTGTAATAGACTGAGCTGTAGACTGAGTATTCATATGACAGGGTAGAGAATACCCAGGAGTGTTCATACTAGACCCAAGGTTAGGGTGAATATCACCTAAAAGTTGCATTTATTTAAGGGAGAGGACATAGGGGAATGGTAGTTTATGTTTTAATCTGGATCTGGAGAAGGGGTATGATTTGATAGGTGAGTGGGGAGAATGGGGTAAGCTGTAATTACTCAGGGGCATTTAAAGTAGTCCATGTAGGAGCTATTATAGAGGGTTGGTGATACATAGGGGATATTGGTAGAAATATTGCTGGCAGTACTGGAAAATGAGTGGAGGGAAGGTGGATATGGTTTTAATAGGAGTGTGTGAGTATTACACACTCAATGGTATATAGGTAGGTACCATGTATATGCAGGTAACATGGAGGGGAGGATTGTTGGGAGGTGAATATGGACAAAGACAGGGACTGTAGTTGATGGAATGGATGCAGAGAAATAGGACTGGAATAATTTAAGTGATTAGATTTGCTGGAGAGAGAAAGTTATAGTGGTGTGTATATTTTGTAGTGTGTGAGAGAGAGAGAGAGAGAGAGAGGTCAGTGAAAGATGAGCTAAAACACTGCAGTAAGGAATATAGGAGGGGCAGTATTTAATAGGTGAGTGGGGAAAATGGAGTAAGCTGTGATCAAGGGAAGGCATGGGGTCAGCTGGTGAATATAAGGGAGGAAAGAAGTTAGAGACCTAGATGTTGATGTTGGTGATGTTCTAACATATTTTAATGACATAGATACATCAGACATATAATGTACAAATTTTGCAAGATACTACATAATGCCTAAAAACTCGTTGTAATATCTATCTACCTGCTGATCTTGTTAATAGCATCTTTGCTCAGATATTTGTTCTTCATTAGACTTTAGATGGTATGGCATTAGAATATCACCTCTATTTCTGACTCTCACTTTAATTTTTCATTTATTCATATTTGACTCCAGATTCTTTTGTCTTGGTATATTTAACAGCTTTATATGTCTCTCATCATGTTCTACTTGTGTATGGATCTGCACTAACATATTGCCTTTCCTGCTTACAACACTTCCCAAGCCATTGATTTTTTGGGTAACAGCTCTTTGGAATAATGTTTGTGCTGGTCTGTACCTTCCTAGTGTTTGTTTGGTGCTTACTTTGCATGCTAAAACCTTGTTTTATATCTGACACTGAAAAAAAAATTATCACTTTGCATTCTTCAGGCCATTTCTTTAATTGCAAAGTGTGTAATGGTGTCCATTAATCACTCTAATCAGATCTTAATGATCCATATACAAGAAAACATTGTATGTTTTTACAGAAGTGACTGAACTGTTTACCCAGCCTAATTCCTTCTTATTGTCATGCAAGGTTTCCATTCTTTTTCATCTTTGCATCAGAGTGCTGCAGGCATTTTCTAGTAGCATGCATGGTTGTCACCACATCAGTTTTTTTATGTGCATAATATTCTCCTTACAAACATCCTAATACCTGTAATTGTTGTGACTTTGCACAGTATCTCAGACATCAGTATGGCACTATGACTGTCCCTTTATAAGTGTGATATTTGTTTTTACACAATGAATGTCTTATACTATTCCTAGATTCCCTCAAGGCACATAACCACTGTATTATTGAATGCATTTATTTATGTAAATGTTAGTATTTGAAAACGTTGGGAACAGATGTTTGTACTCATTTGTCAGCAGTGTTGGACCAAATAGTTTCAAATGGCAGCCAAAATAAATTAACAACGTATGCTCTGTTCTCTTTTCAGAAGCATTGAACCATATCTGTTCAACATTATTTTTCTGACATGATCTTGATCTCTGTGTACCTGTATCTAGTTTGAATTCTCTGTTCAGTTCATTAAGTATCAGTATCTACTGATGGCAGTTTCACTTGCTGTCCTATTTCACTGTTTTAGATATATTTTCCAATTTCATACAGTTAAATTTCTTTTTATTTTCATTGTGTCAATAAATGCTGTTTTCCCTGATTATTTTCATATTTATTTTCAGCAACATGAAGATCCTTTTGAAACCTCTTGTATTTCAATTTGCATATTGTAAAATATACTTTTCATGACAGATTTTGCAGGATTAATTTACAGCTAAGCAATGTTTGCTCTCATGCTTATAACTACACCTACTGGAAGTCTTAGTCAAAACAACAGAATGCTTTCTGTAGCCTCTAACTTGAATTCTGATATGGATTTATTCTCATGTCCATTAATTTTACAGCATATCTTGCCTTTATTAGTTTTCCTTATCATACAGATCATGTTTTACCTCACATGCTTGTATTTTTGTGCTTAATACTTTTTATATGCAATAGTAATGTTGCTTACTTTTCACTCAACCAAAGTTTCTGATAAGGTCAGGTATATTTTTCTTAAAAAACTACCCAATGTTTAATTTCAAAGTACACACATTACTGTAATCTATCCTGCCTCTGTTAAAAATGTGCCCCTTGTTTCATCAGCATTTCTGACACTATAAATTATTAGCTCTCTTACCAGAGAATGTTCATTTCCTATACTGTAAATATTTCTGTTTATATCACAAATATTTCTGTTTCCTTAATGGAGAATGATAAAATTCACAAAATTCACAGTCTTTGTCTGTCTTCTTCAGTTTAGCAGCATGAGTATCTATAGTGTCTGCTGGGCCTTGTGCTTTTTTAAAAGGACAAACATTTAATAAGTGACAAATTCTTCCATGCTCACAATAATTCCATGTTTTTCTATAAGTGGTTTTATTTTCTCCACATCAAGAAAATTAAAAATGATAATTACCTTAACAGATTTTCAGCCAGCAACCTGCAGGAACATACTACTCTGAACCTTTTCAGATTTTTCAATTAATCCATTTATAGTAAAGAACATGACAGTTGTCTTAATTCAAATATTCTACTTTTTGGCTAAGTTTCCTTTTATGAAAAAAAAGCTTTTTGGTATGGTTCTTTGTAATGAACATTTAGATGTTTTAGCTAAGCCATATTTTTATTGTGAATAATACTTCTATAGTTAGAAACACAGAAACTTTTGAAATCAAATATATATTTTTTCAGTTCTGGTGTATAATTTAGCCTTCTGGTATGATGTTATGTCAGAAAATTTAATAAATAACATGCAGCCACAGTAAATAAGGTTCTAACCATATTAATGATTATACCAAAGGATCTCTCTAGAAGCAAGGTTCCAGTACATGACTTGGTTAATAATATGGCTTAGCTAGATGATTATCAGTCAGACTATAGTAAATAGATACCATACATAACAGCTTTCTTCTCAGTAATTTTATTTTCATTTTATTTACATTTTGGTTGCCAGAGTAGTGCATAGATCACAGCATGGCCAACTTCTGGCTCAGCTTGGGTTACATTCAAAACAGTAACAACAAAAATATAACAAATGCAAGCAACACTGGAACACAAAGGTAATACAAATGGATATAAAATGAGATTGTATGTACAAATTATACATCAAGCTGAGGTGTACAGCATGCAGCCATTGAAAAGTAATTGCTGTCTTTATGGGGAGTTCTCCCAGGATATGTAGAAACTAGAGCTAAAAATAGAAAGAGCATAGTTAAAAACATTTAGGTCTAACTCCAGTCAACAATCAGTAGATCTTTTGGTTGGATACACTGTATACGTATGGAATCCTTCAGTGAAGTATCATGAACTAAGCATATCTGTTTATATCTGCACTGTCCATGATTCTGTGAAATACAAAATCTAACTGAGTTGGTTTTGGATAGCCTTTAATGATACCTAAGTGGATTATTTTATAGCTCCATACATTTAGTAATTTAGATTTTGTTTTAAAGAAAAGAAAATGATAATTAGAATGGCACCATTAATCAATCTCAATGGCACTGTTATTTAAAAGCTACTTCACAAGTGACTACATTTACAGATTTGGCAATCCAAGTTTCCATAAAATGTGTCCTTTACACTGTTACAACAGAGAGCAAAACAACAGCTAACTCAAAATGAGCTCAAGTATATGATTATTACAATACCTACACATAAGCATTTTCCACAAATTTCAAATAACACAAGCCACAGATAACATAGATAATAAGTTAAAAAAATGCCATCAAAACAGAAATAGTGCAAGGTCTGCTAAGGAATGCTCTAACATTGTAATCCAGATAAAATGCATGTAACGTAAGATCTGTCTTAAAACTCTTAAATACTGTTAAATCTATCAGATGCCCTAACAGCAGATTCCAAAGTTGGGGTGCATAAAAAAACTAATGAATGGAAACTAGAATACTCTAAGCATGCCATTGGAATCCATAGTAAATACACACAGTTGCTGAAAATAGGGATGGGAATGGTCAAATCCATGCCAGCGAATCTAGAATGTAGGTTGGGGAAATTCAAGATGTTGATGACAACATAAACTGTAACCATAACCAAATCCTTGTAGATGATTTGTGGTCTAATAGGCTCACAAACAAAAGAGTAGAAAAAAAAAAACAAGAGATTATAAATATGATTTTTTTTGCCCCCACATACGTCAAAATTACCAGCCTGGCCCCCAGTAACCCACATCCACACTAAGCCTGCTAGCTATTCTCCTACCCCTCCCCCCGAGTTACTTTGGCTCTGCTGGGGCTGGTCATAGATCCTAAGAGCATCCTGGATGCTTGTTTTGTTTGTGTTTCCATCTGGGGTGAATTTTTGTTTATGCTCTACCTACTTCCTTTCCCCAAGTTCATTGATTTCACTTGGGAGTATTTATCCTCCTTGATCAACACCTCCCTTTTAGGGAATATTTCAACAAAAGCACTCCCACCTAGGATGGGCAGATCAATAGCCCTCCCACCCACAATTACCTCCGTACCATCATGCATCCACTTCAAAACTTTACTAAAAGTGCACCTAAAAACATGCTGGCTATGCCCTTGCAACTCCCACTCTAATATCACCCACCCCATGCAACCACTAACTTTCTTTCCACTCCACTAACTACCTTGATCATAGCAAGCTCAGATGCTCATAAGCCAAGTACTTATTATACAGCAGGAACTTCTTATTGTAATATTTGTTAATGTCTGTTATGTACTTCACAGATAAAGATTCTAGTTGTCTACTGATGTACTATGTTCTTCATCTGTAAATATGTTGTAAGTAATTGCTATGTAAATTGTTAATCCCTATGTAATCCAATGTAACTACTGTCTGTTTATTTTAACTGTGGAGCTTTTCTCCCTGGGTCTCCACTGAAAATGGACCTACGTCCAGTCGGACACTCCCGGTCAACAAATATAAATAAATAAATAATATATAAATAAATAAATATTTTCCCTGCTGCTCCATCAGTCACCCTAGCCACTAATCATACTCAGGTTGCCTGGGTTGTAGTAAGGGCTTTATTCCCCTACATCACCCTCTTGCACACAAGTATTACATTTTGATTCCTTTCTCACAACATTCTTTTTTAACAGTCTCCTTTATTGCTGTCTGTTTGACAGTGATCAGGCCACAGTCTGTTCAATCAAACTTCAGTAATTATATAATGTAACTTAAAAAGTGTTTTCTGACATCATTACATTTTAAAATACATGAAAATAAGTAGACATCTTAATATTGCCTGTAGACTTTAAGGCCGCAACCCGTGATGCACACACACATTTATTTTCAAAACTGAGTAAGCGCAGTAGCTCAGATTAACAGATCACATAGTTTCCACATTGTCAAGTTGTTGTATACTTTACTCCATCCTGGCTTATGCCTTTGCTTCTTTTACTAGGTTGCCCAAGTCATGTAATAATGAACCTCTGTCTTTTCTTACTCTCTAGCAGGCTAATTCCTTTTAAATTATGCATAACATCTCACTTAGCTTTCCATCATTATATAAGGTATAAAGAAACTCGATAAGGCAGAAATAATGAATTTTAAGAGCCAGACATCTTTACCCACATTCTGTTACA
Organism: Protopterus annectens; assembly: GCF_019279795.1. Taxonomy (NCBI): domain Eukaryota; kingdom Metazoa; phylum Chordata; order Ceratodontiformes; family Protopteridae; genus Protopterus; species Protopterus annectens. Next base: position 869,609,172 of record NC_056735.1, read on the forward strand.
CTACTGATCTTTCATCCTAAATAATATTTGCTTTCATTACTCATACAATGCCTCATCAGGACAGAATATCAATGGAATATTCAAAATAAGTACAGCCGGTTTAAAAAATGTAATTTGCTTCCATCTGGCCCACACATATTTTGTTCATGTTCAAGTTGTTATCATGCTCAGGATCCATACAACCTACCAATCAATCCATCCAATTAGATTGAAAAACACCCATTACTTTGGTTATTTGACTCAGTCAAACAACCTTTAATTCTGACAATAAACCTATGTCCCTTCAGACTTGGTGCTAACAGCTTCCTTAAATTGTACTGACCATGTTCTAAAGCAAATGTAAGTAACAAACTTTTGGGTTGGCTATAACCTTTGTACAATAAGCAACTCTGAATTATTCAGTTTGGAATCAATAGGTATGTTGTGTTTGCATTTTATTTTGTAAAAACTGGAAAAGGGGTTGTGGATGGCTAGATAGCCCCCTGAATATTTTTCTCAAAGCTGAAAATCCATGCCATAGCATCTTGGTAGACTGAACCTAGAATTCCCCACTTCCTAAATTAATGTATAGACTACTGATCTTGCAGCTGGAGCACCTCACTGAAAATGAACATGTGGTGATGTAGTAGTGATTCAATAATGTATGTAAGAAGCAGATCTTCTAACAAAGTAGGTTGCTTTCCAGTTACCCATAATGTTTTGATGTTGTATGTTAACCATACCTTAGTACATACCATGGCACCATTTTGTGGGCGCGATTGTAGAGAAAAAAATGAGTGAAACTAGAAAATCAGTCACAAGCTATAATCATCTTTTTACCAAATCGCTTGCAACTTTATCATTAGGAGTACAATGAGAAATGAAATTAAAAGCAAACAGCACACCACCGAAAATACAAACTGGGAGGGACAGTGTACAACAATCCAAGAAAAGTACCAGCCAAGTCAAAATAAAAATACTAATTTAATTGAGCACTATCATTTCAAATGTGAAACTTCTTCAGAATAGCAAACCAGCACTCTTTTAAGGACAGGATAAGGGAACATATTTATAGTATTGGTAAGAATGACTTTAACAATGCCCTGGCTGAACACATTTCTTAATTTTCTGAGCATTATTTTTTTATTTTTTGGTATAGAAACTTCACAACCTAGTCCACGGGGTGGCACTGTGGACCTTTTTTTGAGGTTTGTGATTTATTCTGGCAGATAAAAACAAATGCATGGGTTAATCCTTGTTTAAATGACAACATTTCTAAGATGTACCTTATTTTAAGGTTTGTAATATTAGTGCAATGTTTTTACTCAATGTTTTATCTCTGCCTTTTTGTTTTTCCATTGTTTTTATATTAGTGCAATGTTTTTATTCAATGTTTTTAACTTTGCCTTTTTGTTTTTTCATTGAAGTAAGTTGGTGTGCTGGTTTGCTATTTTGATGAAGTTTCACATTTGAAACAAAAGCGCTCAGTTAAATTAGTATTTTTGTTTTGACTTGGCTGGTAGTTTTCTTGGATTGTTGTAGAGTGTCCCTCCCAGTTTTTTTGATAGTGTGCTCTGTTTACTTTTAGTTTTATATATTTCAAGTGGTTACTGGTTTGGGAAATGAAATTAATTGTAAAACAAATATGCTTCCAAACATGACCATTACACTTTAACTACTTTATAATTATTCAGCAATTTACAAATGTGCTATTGACCGCCTGATCCTATTTTAACTACAATGAAAGAATGTATCAACCTCTAACAATCAAACAGTTTCAGTTACAGAATATTTATTCCTATGCATATAAATTAAACTTTCCATAGCTTTGTTTTACTATTAATTTCACTTTTTACCTGTCATTTATGGGTTTCTATTACGTTCTCGAATCCCTGAAACTTTGACCCTGAGAACATCAAACTCAGATGTTCGAAGTTTCAAGAATTCGAACATAAAAAAATAAAAAAAAATAAAACACCAAAAACCTACCTAACTTTTGCAATCAGGGAGCCAAGCACCCCTGCACCCTCCACACCCCCCCCGCTCTTTAAATATACCAACTCCGAGATCGCAATACAGTGCGGAAAGGGAATATTTCCCTTTACCGCACTGTAGTGCAATCTTAGAGTTGGTATATTTAAAGAGCAGGGGGTGCAGGGGGGCTTAACCCCCTGCTTGCAATAATTTATTCTTTGTATTTTGTTTTTATTTTTTATTTTTTACCATTATCGAAGTTCTGAAACTTCGAAAATAAGGGTTCGACCTTATGGTGTTCAAAGTTTCAGAACTTTGATAACGTAACAGGAACCCTCATTTATCTCCATCAACACAGTCTAATATTAATCTTGTTTATGTACCTATGTTAATATTTATCATAACAGATTTTAAATAACTTTTACTAACATTTTAATACAGCAAACTGTTCACTTTCTTATGTATGAGTTTAAGTTGAATTGACTGCCTTCATAAACACTTCTGTCAAAGCTAGAGATCTTGAATCATAAAGCAAACTTACTGTATAATGTATTTTAACATTTTACCTGAGTTATTTCACCTGTCCTTTAATAAAGCAACCTCCTTCTAAAGGAATCAAAACAGCACCCATCTGTTTTTCATGTCACAGAAATAGCAGTAAACACTGATAGGAAAGGAGAAATGAAAGTTCCCCAGTCATTTCTCCTAAGTCCCCCCTGAAAGGAGGCCACTAGCATAGTGAGACTAACCCAGTTAACAAAATAGGTTCACATATTCATAGGCATGTACTAGGCTACGTACCATTGGGGCCTTTTTAAACCTAGCCATGCATCACAAATCTCTGATAAGTTCTGGTACCCTTTGTAACTGTAAGCAGGGACGTAGGAGATAAAGCATTAACAAGCAGGGGCCAGGGAGATGAACAGGCTGCCTGGGTCAATTAGAGGCATAGGTGCCAAACCAGGGACAAATTTCCAGCTACCCATCCATTGTCCAAGTTATACTTGAATTGGGTTAGGGAGGAAATCTACTTCACATAGATGTGAAGCCTGTTCCAGAGAAGCAATAATCTCTGGGGTACATACCTTTCTCTCCATCAAGTCCTATTTATATCACAGGTAAGGTTAAGTCTTTAGAATGGGTAATTCTGGTGATGTTTGTTTTGTGAATATGTAGGAGGTCCATCGGAGTGGAGTCCAATGATGCCTTGAATGCCAGGCATAGATCTCTTCTCAACAGCCTGTTGAAAGTAGAATACAGAGATAAGGCTTTGAGGCAGTCTGCATAGGACATGTTAGACCTAGATTCCATACCTTTGTTTATAAGTTGCACAACACAGAATGATTTCATCATTACCACAGACATGGGATAGTTAAAGGCTAGAATAGTGTGTACATGTGTAACTAAGTCCTTTACTACTTGGTTGCCTCTTAAAGGTGTATTACCAATGTAGTAGTTAACAGGGGTGGCTGGCTTCTTGAAGTGTGCTATTATGCATTGTTTGGCATTTAATTTTAGTCCATGGCTCTGACATCAGTTATTTGTCTGTATCAGAACTTCTTGTTACAGATGAATTTATCAGCCATTAGGTTTGTTACATCTTCTGGCTTAGTATAGGTGGCTCCATTTAGAATGAGCTCTGCATACAATTGTGTATTACTTTTGATGTTGCAGACATAGTTAAAGAATGCCTTGTGGTTGTCCTTGGTCTGGGAGGCCAAATTTACATAGAATTTGGCTTTGGTAGATTATATTGGTCATCTGAGTTGCATGTTTACTTTGACAGGAACAGTTTTATCCTGCTGGGTGCTACACCTCCTAATTTTTACCATGATTTTCTTCCTTCTGTTATACAGCCTATTGATGTGATTGTTTTTAAGTTAGTTCTGTACTTATTCCTGGTGGGTACAGCTGCCTCTGTGCAACTACTAACATGCTTGTTTAGGATTTCTGTAGACAGCTCTGCATAGGCAGCAGTGTTTTCATGGTTTTGGGGGGGTCTTGACATTTTTCCAGGTTATCACTTAATAGTAGAAAGTCAGCCTTAGAAAGGCTCCTGAACATTTCAGGGTTAGCTGGGCTTCCAGGTTTTATTTTGCTTTAAAGTAGACCATTTTGTGGTCGGACCTCACCACAAAGGATATTACACTAGGGGGCATGCAACACTATTCCATATTAGTGAGGATCAGTTCCAGTATGTTTGCACCCCTGGTCAGCATATTTATACTGTCCAGGGAGTTTGTATTTACAAAATCCAGGAATCTCTGTGCCTGTAGGTATGGTGTTGTGTCTCCCATGACTGTAATATTGGTTTTGATGGTGAGTGTCTCCAGTAAGCTTAAATACATGTTATGGGTTTCCTGGATCATAAATATGTAGCTAGATAGATAGATAGATAGATAGATAGATAGATAGATAGACAGACAGACAGACAGACAGACAGATAGATAGATGGATAGATGGATAGATGGATAGATGGATGGATAGATGGATAGATAGATAGATGGATAGATAGATAGATAGATAGATAGATAGATAGATAGATAGATAGATAGATAGATAGATAGATAGATAGATAGATGGATTGATAGATGGATTGATAGATAGATAGATAGATAGATAGATAGATAGATAGATAGATTGATTGATTGATTGATTTAAGGTTATACTTAAATTTAATGCTGATATTCAACAATTTGAATCATTGTACTCAAATATATTGAGTCTATTCATGTGTGTATTTTCTTTTTCATGATGGTAACCATATCAGGTTTATAGCTTATCTAATTACTCTGACATGTAAAGAAGGAAACAAACTGTTTATATAACATTAATTATATCTATGTTCAAAAGTACAGAAGAAATGTAATAATATTTAATGCAGAGATATAAAGCTAATGTAATATTTCTGTAAAGTAATCCAATGTACTGTTATAAAATATGAAATGTTTTACTTTGTTATTCTATTCCTTGAGCCATAGTCTTATTTTCTCCATCTGGAACACAGATTAAAAATTCATGATCACTCAACTGGAATTATTTTGCCAGCCAAGAATGTATTTGCTGACTAATGTCAAACTTGACATCAAAGGTCTTGTCTTATAACACTTAGTCCATTATCAAACCTATCAGAGATTAGGATAGCTTTATCACCCAGCTGCCCAGTTAAGTAGATAAAGAGTTCTATTCTGGCTATAAACAGCTTCCTACTATACGCATGGATACTATTTTTCCTACTTGACCATCTTGTTCTTGTCATTTATCTTTTGCATACACAAGACTCATGTTCTTGCCTTTTCTAAGTGGATTAATTCTTCCTAAACATCATTATCAGTTAGTTGCTTCAATTCATTCATTTATGTTATCATCAAGTTTCTACATGTATATACCTACATACCCTGTGGAGAAAATGCCTTCAAAATACTTCAATATGCTCTGATAGAGCAGCCTACAAAAACAGAATCAGTAGAAGGAAGGGATTTATACAGCATGATATTACAGCCTGCATGTATGGGAAAACAAGGAGAAGAAATGACATTGCAGCTTTATAAAAAACAGTTGAAATTTTATTACAGCCTGGAAATATAAGACAAGGAGATGAAGTAATTAGCAGAACTGAAGAGAATGAATCATTCACTGACAAGATGTATATATCTGAAGCCTTGTATTTTCTGAGAAGACTCAAGGCCTGCAGAAACTACAAGTGCTGTTGGTGACTCCCCTGCTAGTAATTTGTAACAAAGAAGCAACAAAAGTAAGCTCTTTTTTGCTAAAACTGATAGAGCTGTATTCTGTTTTATCTATTCTATTTTGTTTTCTGTTTTGAGCAATCTGCTTGGCCTAATGCTTTTGTTCTGTGAGGTTGATAGACACTTAAATTACCCAAGCTGCACATTTTTTCCAATGGTTAATTTGTTTCTTGAGTGATACTTAAATACATAGGATATATCTGTGGCCTTGTCTTTTCTGATAATACTCAAGGCCTGCAAAAAACTGCAAGCAAGTTGCTGACTCCCTGCTGGTGATTTTCCCACCCATCCTCTCATTTGCTTGGTGATTTTTAAACTGTCCACCCTTACTGTAAATTGAGCTTTGCAAGCTCCTCCCTTTTTGCACTGCTTTTGATATCGCAAATATATTTATTTGCCTTTCATTGTGTTTATTTAAAAAAAATCATTTTGCATCTCATTGTCTGTTCTATTGATTTACTTGCTCTGTATTCATTATCTAGCTAGTCGTTTGAAAAGAGTAATCTATTTTTACACTCTAGCAAGCTCTTTTCTGAGTTTATACATCAGGAGAATTGAGGATTTTCCATCTAGTGTCTGTGAGTGGTAGCATGCTCTGTATAGGTTGGGAAACACACTAGAGATTCTGGTAGGTAGTTGTTTTATTAATTAGAGGGTTTATTAATCAGATTAGCTTGTTTTTAATGCCTGTATAAATTCAATACAGTTGAGTACCTCTCAGCTCATTTACACAAAGTGAAGTGCTTTTATTGAGCAAATGCACTTTTATAAGATGTTCTTTAAAGTATATGCCTATTGATATCTTGACTTATTTATTGTGCCTTTCCTTAAGTTTAAGTTTGTTTGTGGTAGCGCTGCACTTTGAACCCTCTTTTAATGTGCTTTTACATTAGAAGAACTGTGATTATTTATTTAGTGGCAGTAGGTGTTTGTCTGGTCTGTCTGAGATGGGAGACAGACAAAAGGGTTCTAAGTGTAGTGTTTTTACTGGCCAGAGGGCTCAGTAGTGTTTTCAGTATTTCAAGTGCTGGCATAAATTTGGTGCAGTCACACAGAGCTGCTCACCATGCCTGTGCTCTGTTGTTGTCTTTCGGCTTTTCCCGGTTAGGGGGTCGCCACAGTGGAACTCCGGTCCACTAATGATTGGCAGTAGATTTTCACGAATGCTGAGGTGCCAGCTCAACGTTCAACCTTCAATAAAGGCATGCCCATTTAAGCATGTCTTTCGAATGCCCACCCAACCGCAGGGAGACATGCAGACTCCACACAGAAGGCACTCCCCGAACTCCAGCTGAGAATCGAATGGGAGAACCTCTTGCTGTGAGGCAACAATGTTACCACTACACCACAATGGATTTTTATGCCTGTGCTCTATACAGATGCAAAAATCTAGAAGCAAATTTTCCCTTTAGAATTGCTCATAAAGCAGTACCTGTAAAGCAGTAGGTATAGAACAAATACTTTGTACACTGAGAAGCTTAGAGCAACTAATTTGTGCAATGAGTGGCAATAATGTTAAATTTAGTATTTTATAAACTAGTCTGCCACCAAACACCTCTCCAACAAATTACCCTTAATAGGCTTCTGTTGAGTCCCATATGCCACACCCTTGTAGCTCACCAATTACAGAAATGGACAACATGGATATGTACTTTCCAAATTTCTCTGCAGACTGTTTATTGGATATGGGTATTTTGAGATAATGTAGAATTGCCTCATGTTTACTGACCACTTGATCCTTATTGAAACAGATACACTATGTGAGAGGTGTACATACACAACATCACTGGAGGCTAAACTTTTCCACAGAAGCATGCATCAGGTTGATGAAACCATGCACACAGTACTTTCCACACATAGCACACAACACGCACATCTAACACTGTACATACAGCCTCAATCAGTGTAGCCCAAATACAAAGCTACAGGGCAAGTAAACAAACATCCCAGGACTCTAGTCATAGGGACTCCATTGTAAGATATACTGACGCCCCTCTAACCTGGGTGACCAAGGAGAAGATAACAGTTAGTTGCCTGTTGAGCCAGTATCCACCAAATTACACACACACACACACACACACACACACACACACACACACACACACACTCAAGTCATTACGCCACAGGTACCAGTATAATTCCATCATAATCCATGTAGGTGTAAATGACCTGCGACGTACCTCCCTGGACTGGAGAGACATTATAGATATCTCTGACTATGTGTCTCAGGCTGGTATGAGCCTAACACTGAGCAGCATATTACCTTCACCAAGGATGGTGTCACAATACCAACAAAATATGATTGCTTTTTAAAAATTGGCTGAATTTCTGTTTACCTTCTAAGACGATACAATATTTGTCATCATGGGAAGGCATGGTTAACAGATGATGTTGCTTTGCCAAGGATGGCCTGCACCTGTCCCCTCTAGGCTTTCAAATATTGGCTAAAACTTTATCATCTCTCATAGAGCCTTTTTTAAAGCAATGCCAAATTAACAAACTTACCAGCATAGCAAAATCAACTCAACTGAACTTTAAGGTGATACTGGTTAATGCCAGGCAGCTAGTCAGTCACACCAGGAAACTATGTCATCAAAAAAGCATCCCTAAGAGTTGACCCACTAGCCAGGGATCTGGGAATATATGTAGACAGTAACCTGGCCTTCAACCAACATCTATCCAAAGTAGTAAGTAAATCCTTCTTTGTTGTTCAGCTTATAAGTAAGTGTATGGCATCTAAGTCCAGGGAAGTCCTTGTGCCACTGTACTCTGCCCTCATGAGACCCATCATTGAGTATAATTCCTCCTTTGGCATGTACCAATCCAGACACATGCAGCAAATGGAACAGCCACAATGGTTCCTTAAAAAAGAACACAAGGCATAAACACAATGTCTTCTGTGGCTCACCTAAAAGTCCTACTTCTATACTTGATCTCCTACAAACAACTGAGAGGTGATCTATGCCTGGCATACAAGGCATCCCTGGACACCACTCTGATGAACCTTTTGCTTATCTGCAAAACAAACAGTGTCGGAACTACTAGATCTAAAGATGTACATTTTGCTTGCAATGTAAATAGGGAATGTTCCTTTTCTCTGGAACAAGCTCCAAATCCATATGAAACAAAGTCCCCTCCCTAACCCAATTTAAATGCAACTTGGACCATTGGATGGGAAATCAAAAATTCACCCCACATCTCTGATGCACAGAGGCAGTCAGTAAATAATGTCATAACCAACAATCACCCCCTATATAAACGTCTAAAACATATAACTTGTGGGACATATTTGGGTTGCATGGCTAGGCTTAGAAAGGCCAACTGGTCGATTAACCTAAGGCAACAAAATGCATGAAAAGTTCACCACTTCAGCTGAATTGTAAACTTACTGTCAAGCTAAAGCATAAAGCCGCAAAAATAAAGCATACTATGCGGATGGGTGTTGAGAAGGAGAAATGTAACAATAAGAAAGATCTCATCAGCATAGTTAAGGTGGAAGGGGCATGAACTGCTCAAAGTTTTTTACTCATTTCTGGCAGTATAACATGGAAGCCTGAAATAAGAGATGGCTGTAGGCAACAATTATAAGTAGGTAAGGAGAGAAGTACAGTATAACTGAATATGAAGTTCTAAGGTACCATTTGCAACAAGGGGAAGCAACACAGAAATGGTGGTACTCAAAATGAGGCAGAAGAAGGGCAACTTAAAGAAAAAAAAAGTGAGAAGATGGTGTTCATTCACCCTGCTTTAGAAGAAAAGCAACACAAATGAGAGCAAAATGAGGTGGTAGTGTAACCTGAAAAACAAATATCCTTGAAGGGTCCTAACAGCATTTTATTTGAGCCAAACTACTGAAGCCCAAAACAAAAGGAATACAAGTCTATGCACCAGGTTAATAAAGAAATTGAACAGGAAAAATGCAGTAAAAAAGAGACACTTACTGACCCAAAAGAATACTGGTGTGGGATGCACTTTCTTGTTAAGTAGGCACTGAGACCCCAGTGGCTTTGTTAGTTGGAGGGCAGGCAGTACCATCTATCTCACAATAGGATGGCCATGAGGAAACTCCAAGAGCTGGTTGACTGTCAGGTAAGCAGGTACATTTTTAAGAAAGAGTATGAAGTTGAACAAAAGGTTTATACTTTACTACCCATAGTTAGAGTAATAAAGTGCATTGATGCACAGAGTAAGCCTGCAGTAAGTGATCAATGCACTGCTCTAAATATGCTTACAACTTTTGGTTCAAATACAAAAACATATCCCTCAGAGCAACAAATCAACATCAAAATGACAAAGTGGAGGATCAGGTGACTGGCAAATCCAAGCAGAGAGATAGCCATGTGTTACACAGCTGAACAAAGCTAAAACATCTACCTTACAGGAATTGTGGAGCAAAACCCATAGACTCTCACAAGGTACATGTGATAAGTTAGACATTCAACAAAAACAAGTTGACATGACGGATACAAATATTTTAGACAGTGTGGATGCATCAACTGTGCAGAGCAGCTGTATGGTCAGATGTGAAATTGCAAAGGTTTAATGTTATGATACTTGTATCAAAAGTAAAATTGCTGCTGGGCAGCAAGAAAGATATGTTTTTAACTGCAATTAAAACCCAAAATGATATGTAGTCAGTGTTATTAAAAAGTCATTTCAATGGGCAAGATAAAAGAATTTTGCAAGCAAACAGTTTGTCTTCCTTAATAACAGAGTGCAGCAAATTTACTGACAAACGTAAACAGAATATGCTTTAAATAGGCAGACACCTGGAAGCAAAACACTTTAGGCAGAACATGTAGTGATGCTAGTAATGACTCTCCAGAAACTCTGAAAACTTGACACATAGGGGAGAGTATTCTGAACATAAAAGTGTTTCACAGCATAAAATGCATAATATGGCTGCTGCATTCTCTGTGGTACAAAGCATTTGTGATTCTAGTAAAGAAACTATTACTTTTGTATAACTGTACACTAAAGCTGAAATAGGAAACTTAAATGCAGCGAGTAGTGTTCTTTAGGTTCTAAACTGGATTTTATATGTCACAGTAAACATAGCAACTATGAATTTTGTAATATTTTGCAAACAACTTGCAATATCATATTGTTAGTAGTATTTTGTTCATCTAGCTTAGACCTTTCTTATGAGGCTAAGCAGTTCTATCACTGCTACATGGTTGTTGTGATATTTAGAAAAGCTTGACTTTTATGACAATATAAATAAATATTATATGACCAACAATGAGTATCTCTTTACCTGCACTAGAGACATGTCAAATATCAACACAGCTCCAATTGCCATTCTGTAAGCTTTAAGATGAAATTGGTCAATATTTTTATGTAGCATGATTTTGAAACCATTAATGCAAGTTTGAAAAAGCTATTTTTCACACCTAGAGGTATACGTAGTATGTGTAACTGCAGAAACACCTAGAGGCATTGCCCAGCTGTAATGAGTTGAGTAATTTAAGTAAAGAAAGAGTGCATAACTGAAGTTTGAGGGCTGAGCATTAGTTTAGGTTTTTAGAGCAGGACATTTTTGACTAAGTGCAAGTCAGTTTGAGATAATACTTAAATAAATGAGGTAAACTCGAGAGTTAAACAGAGTTCTTGGAGAAAACTCGAACAGATATTCCATGTCATGTTTCTGAAACTGTTGAAAATAGCAGAAACCTCTGTAGCTAGCTTCATCTTCACAGCAGAAATTAAGGACTGTAGTGAAGAAATAAAACTAATATCTGTTCTTATAGTACAGGTAAATGACACCCCATATAATCCATGGAACATTTATTTTAAGGATGTGCTTTCAGAATGGCCTCATAAAGGATCTGGTTGAAAACCATGATAAGACTATACCAGTGGAAATGTATCGGTTAAAACAGAGTACCTGAGCCACGAAGAAATCCCAAACTGACAGTGATAAGGAAATGGATTCAAGTTAACTAGTAGAGAGGTCACAACACGACTGCAGCAATGCCAAAGTGTCAGTCCAAGGTCCTAAATGGAAATCTGGAAGCCATACTGATTGTGGAAGTAGAGCAGCATTGTAAAAAGTGACAGCAGCCCGTGTGTGAACTAGTGAAACTAGTAGAAAAGTTGTAGAAGGCAAAAACCTTATCTGCACTAAATGGGTTACAAACATTCATAGATTCATAGGTTCATAAGTCAGTAGGTAAAGGGACAGGGTTAGAGGAAGGGGCCGAGTTAAGCTTTGAGTTATCGCTTATTACTAAGGTGGTATAGTGGGATGAAGTAATACTTGCTAACCCTAAGCCTCAAATAATCCTGCCCCTGCCCCAACCCTATGCCGTACCTTAACAAAAGAATAAAATGTCCATAACACTACCACTAATCAGAGAAATTAGAGGCTGGTGTTATGAAGGGGTTTTTGTATAAAGATCATAAAAATAAATTGCTTTCTTTTTGCGATCTATATTATGTTAAAAGCTTTGAGTGTCTGAGGATGTGGTTCTTCACTATATTGTATTGGATGTTTTGCATTCTACATTGTGATATTGTCATGAATCTTGGGACTGCTGGAAACTTGTAAGCTTGATAACAAAGTGTTTGGGCTACATTTACAGGAGACAGTCACAAACAAAAGCATACTGCCTACTTAAATGCATTATAGTGCCCTTTGGGAAATCATCTACCCAAGATAATTTCTTCTTTGATAAAACATCCCTAAGAGTTTTTCTGATAATTAGGGATCTGGGAACATATGTAAAAAGTGATCTGGCATCCGACTAACATGTAGCCAAAATAGTAAGAAAATTGTTCTATATCATCCAACTCATAAGTAAGGGTATGGCATCCAGGTCAAAGGAAGTTATAGTACCACTCTATCCAGCCCTTATCAGAACCATCATTGACTACAGTGCCCCCTTTGTCATGTACCTAACTAGTAACACCTGGGACACCCTCAAAAGCTCCTCACCATGAGAATCCATGCTATGAATACCCTGTCCTACACAAAACACCTTAAGGTCTTAGCTCTGTGCTGAATCTCCTACAGGTAACTGAGATGTGATCTATGCCTAGCATGTAAGACATCATCAGATCCAGCTCTGATGGATCTCTTGCACATCCACAAGACAAACACTAGATTGAAGGACTTGAACTTTGCTTGCGCTATAAATAGAACATGCTGGAAGGACCAATATGTGTCTCAAATGATCTCTGCATTATGAAATAAACTCCCCATCTACATGAAGCAGAGTTCATCTTTGATCCTATTCAAAAGAAACCTTGATCACTGAATGAAAAATTGCAAATTCACCTCTGGTCTGGCCCCCATGTCTGTGGACAGAGGTCAATAGTAAGTAAATTAATCCCCAACTAACATACCCCCCCCAACATAACCCTTAGCTACCTATTTACTAACATACCCTGCCATATAGGTGTCCAAGGAACTCGGGTACAAAACTGGGTTGGATTGCATGGCTAGGCTTGTTAAAACCCTGGTGGTCATTGACTTAATATAAAGCTATGAATATGATCCTATGAACCAAAAAATACAGCAGCTCTTCAAACCATCGTTGTCTAATTGGCTAACACTAGACATTCTCCTAGGCCATAAACAATTTAAATTCTTCCATTAGGACATCGCTTCTCCTCCTGCTTTCAAACTACTTTTATAAATGTCCCTGGTTATAATCTCAAACCCTGCCTTTCAATGCCGCAAAAGCAAAACTCCACTGCACAGCCCACAGTTTTTCAATACCTTCTTCCAGACTTTACTGTTTTCAAGACTGCAGATCTCTCCAACTATTCAAAGTTTAGAGTCCTATTTAAATGCTTCTTTTCTAGACAGAAGAGATGAGTTTACAACAACAAAGGCCATATCACATGACACTAATGGTGGCATTACATCACTCCTCAGTTTGTCAGCCATCACTAGTCCATGCTTCACCTTAAGTAGATCATTTCTTCACAAGCTTAACTATTCCTTTCCTTGCAGTGCACTATCTGACTCTTTAAACACCCTTCAAGCATATAACTCCTGTACATATGTAAATAGTTTTATTGCTTAAATCTGAACAGCAATGACTACTTGTTAAGCGGTTGCTTTAAATGTCTCAAGCCATAAGGCTTTAACCTTTTATTTCTAATAGCAATAGCCTTATTTTTATTATGTTATTGTTTATGTAATAAATGTAACCTTGTTTGTATTCTGTTGATACCTTGTACATATTCCTTCTTTTGGATGAATCTTGTTATTGTTATGCAACAAAGGCTTAGCCTGCAATTGGTCAGTTTGTTCAGTGGTCTACCCCAGCAAAGAAAAGTAAGTAAAGAAGTAATTATATAAATAAATAAACGTTACATGCCATATATGATGTATAAATGCGTGCATGTGAGTGTGTGTGTGTGTGTGTGTGTGTGTGTGTGTGTGTGTGTGTGTGTGTGTGTGTGTGTGTGTGTGTGTGTGTGTGTGTGTATGCATGCATGTATGTGTGTTTGTTCAGTTTGTGTCTGTATCTGTAGGTATGCATGTTTGGGTGTGTGTGCGTAGACATAGGTTCATAGGTTGGTACTAGGCTATCGGCCCTAGGGCCTATACAAGCCTAGCCATAACAATTCCCTGGATATTTCTTCCCACGATATTTACTTCCCTGGCCCCTGTCTAACAGGGTGACTGACATGATCCCCAGGGTGAATTTCCTATCTCCCATCCAGTCGTCCTGTTCCTTTTGAAGAGGGCCAAGGAAGTGCTCTGCTTGACATGTATGGGCAGTCTATTCCAGAGTATGGGGAGTCTCTGGGTCAGGAACCTATCCCTCCAGTATGTTTTGTTCATGTGAGAAAAAATACCAGTAATAATATTATCAGAACAAATCCAAAATACTGAATACTCAGAACATAATAAATTTGAAAAAGAAAATGTCTATTGCAATGTTAAAGCACTGTGGAATAATATTACAAATAAAATGTGCAGTGTGGTGAAGTATCTGTGCCACCTGAACTCAGCAGGTTGTGGAAACACCAGGATTCATTAACATCTACACTAAGTGTACATAATTCTGAGTGAATAGATAACACAAGCATAACTTCCAGATTCTTCCTCTTAATTTTAGTTTTCCTACTCATTTTCTTGCAACCTTATAAATATCAAGGGGGATTCATAAAGTTAGCACAATGTGCAGACTATGTCTGTAGGTAGTCTAATCCTTCTGAGTGAATAGACAACACAAAATGTGGTAGGGATGTTCCTGAATACAGATTGTGTACACTTGATGTACACTTAATGTAGAAGTTCATGAATCCAGAGAAACCAGACAGTAAATGTATTAATACTCAGTTGTTATGTAGCTGAATAAGTATGTGTTATAGTATAAAATAAAGGGGGATTGTAGAGGTCATGAGTGAATCTAGCCCTCACACTGAATGGTGCAGGAGTGTGCAACTCCCTTTGCATTGCAGGTTTTCTTTGTTTAATTGTTTGATTTTTATCATTTTATTGTATTTTTGTTAGAGTAATTTTGTTTTACAATGATTTAACATTACAATATAGTCTGTTACATATCAAATGACCATGGGCATCATGTACATATTTCTATGCCCTGATTTACCCTGGGTGAGTGCTTTACACCCTCTAAGTTCCTGGTTGTGCTATGACAGCATGCACTACCCTGAAGTTACCTTATTGCAATTATAAAAGAGGGTCTGCATTTTTATATACATTAAAGCTGAAATTAACTAATTATAGTAACAATAGTCAGTGTTGTGTTTTTATACATAATAATACCTCCACATAAGGATTGACATGCTTCTAAAGTAATAAAATATATTTTGTCTGTAGTTTAAGTGTGGCTTTTTTCCCCATATGTGATGTTGCCCACAAAAAGATTTCATACATTTTACATTAAAATACTAGAAAATGAAGTTATCAGCCAAGTTTTTTATGAACATAGATGTATTTATCTATGTTTGGGTTGGCAGATGTAAATATATTTTGAGAAACATTCTATATTCCTAGTTTACTCTACCACCTGACAAACTGTGACAAAACAATTACACCATTTTATCACAAAGCTTCATCCTGCATTTGCTGAGTGGAGGTATACAGCTGTTGTAGGAAATCTGTTTTTATGTACTTTAATTTTTTGTTAACCAGGTAAATGTCAGTGCCCATTCATCCTTCTCAGTTGTGACTCTCTCATTGTAAAAGGCAACAGTTGTAAGGCAGCATTTCATGTAGTTGCATCTCATATATGATAGGCTGAAAATGTATTGATTAAACATTTAGTGTTAAGAAAGCTTTCAGGCAGATTCAATAAACCATCACTGTCCACTAAGATGCGTACACAGTAGGGCACTGTTTTCTGTTCATTAAAAGGCTCTACATTGTCTGTAGAGTCACGCAACTACGGTACACACCATGGCATGCTAATTACTGCATAAGCAGCTGGACTGTATGCTAATCAACTAATCCAAGATGGAGGAGCTATTCAATAAACTATAAAGCAACCATGGAGACTCAGTGCTGATTTTCTGTGTGAATTCCAAAACCTACTGGAATACAGTCAGAGAAAGGAGCCTACACAGAAAGAATGTTAGGGGCTGCTGTTGCCTTAATTCATCTGTATGTCCAACAGGCTGAAGTCTATGCTGCTGCTGCTAACGGACCATGGACAAGAAGAAGAGTTTTCAAACCCCATTTAACTTGTCACAGTCTGCATGCGGTGGAAACTGTGGAGCACTACAGGTTGGATAGAGACACACTACAGGAACTCTGCAACCTCTGTCATCCTCAACTTGGACCCACGGCAAACCAAGGGGAATCCATAACAGTGGAGACAAAGGTATGTGTAGCACTTAGAATTTTAGCTACAGGAAACCTTCAGAGACTAACAGGGGACAGGTTGGGGGGGGGGGGCACAGGTATCACCATCCAAGATCCTTCATCAATTCCTGAATGCTTCAACATGCCATTGACCACATATATTTTCCCCATACTCTTGAGAACAGTGCTACAAATATGCAGGAGTTCTACCTTGTAGCACACTACCCTGAAGTACTGGGTGCCATAGATTGTACACATCTAGAAATTAAGACCCTACCCAGAGAACACAGAAGGCTCTACATAAATAGAAAGGGCTTCCACTCTATTAACTGCCAAGTCATGTGTAATGCCAAGGGAATCATCTTGAAAGTGTGGGCTGGCAACCCAGGCAGTTACCATGACTCACATATCTGGCACACCTCCCAAATGTATCAGATGTTCACTAGAGGTGGTATCCCATGGGGTCATTTAACAGGGGAAGCAGGTTATGCACTGAAACTGTGGCTGATGACGCCCATCAAAAATGTGCAAGCACCTACATAAAAATGCCATAACAAGGTACACTTATAAACTAGAAATATCATAGAGCATGTGTTTGGGTTGCTGAACTCATGGTTCCGGTGTCTAGATACATCTGGGGGAGCCCTGCAGTACAATCCACGTACATGTAATGATATATTCACCATCTGTGCCATGCTACACAATATCATCCTGAGAAATCAGCTTCAACAAGATCAACAAGGGGAAGAGGCACACATCCCACCATCAATGGCAAGGTCACCGCAGCCACATGCAGGTGAAGAGTCAGAGGGGAAACCAGCAGCTGCTGTGGGTGTGGATGTAGCCAGACATAGGCATGCTCAATATGCCCTTACATTAGGTAAGAAGCAATGCATAGCACACTAACTCACCACCTAAGGGGATAAAACCTTCATCCTATGCACATACATATAGTGAAATTGATGCCAGGCAATGCTTACAACCTTTACCTACCCATGTAATGGCTGTGTACTGCTAGCATCAGACAGTGCCAGCCCTGAACTAAAATCATTATGACCACTGGATTTACAAGGTAAGTGTTGGACATGAAGTGTATTGTGCAATAATAGGAATGAATGTCATATCCTTGCAAGTTATTACTTGGTAATGTAAGCAATTAAAAGGTGTGTGATTTATACAGAAATGACTGTGAGAGCAGAGACTTATGTGAATACATACGTCCTCTATCAAGTAGTAGGCCTTAGGCATGAAAAATTCACACATTCATACCTTTCAAAAGTACAGATGGTCACTAAATGTTCTCAGTTTGGCATCATACTTTTGTACTAGAAAATCATTAAAGAGAGAGGTTAAAAAGTGATGACACATTTCAGTTTCAGACTTCACAACCCTCAGAAAAGTATTAAAAATACTGCTGCAAAGAATGCTTGATTCTAACGATTAACTTTCTAAGAGCAAAATATGACAAAAGTACAATTAGCAAAGCAACTTCACAAACACAGATATACTAAGCACTAAGTCAGCTATGCACCCTGAGCATCAGACAAAAATAGGTATCCCTGAATCCAAATATAGAACTCAGCTATGCACCCTAAGCATCAGACAAAAATATGTATCCCTGAATCCAAATATAGAAAACAAGGATATGGCACTGTGACAAAGGGAGATACTGCCAGCACACCTATGGAATTTTGTAAATGCAGTAATTATATGTCATTTGTGAATATTAGCATAACTCAGATAAAGATGCTTGTGTTACAACTGTATTAGAACTGTATAGCATGTGTATATTAAACTTGTTTGTACAGACATTTGTGTTGAAAAAAAGATTTTTGCAAAGTGCTTGAAATATATTCACAGTGTGCCCTACTGGAATTGAACAGAATGTGCATGCACTATTGCAACTGTTTAAATATTTATATTTTAACAGTGGAAACTGGAACACAGGAGGTTAACTTTAGTTCAGCAAAACATCAGAAAAATAGCTGAAATTAAATTACTTTAGGACTACATAATAAAAGATGGTCTCTTTAAGTTTCAATGCAACAAGGAGAAACAATGTCTAAAACTAGGGAGCTTTCTCTATTGTCTCTAAAGTAAAATAATTACTAGTCTTGAAATGTGAAAGCATGTAATTGTTATATGACTTCCAGCATCTGCCAAAGATCTGCAGTTTATATATTTTCACAGATAGATGGGAAATACTGTCAAATTCCAGCAGTGGGGTTTCACCTGGGAATAGAGTCAGATGATAAGAAATTATATCATTCTGCAAGCTAACCTAGCAGTAATATTTGAGATATTAATTTAAGAAGTCTCTGAGAGTGAGGCAGCATTCTGTATTCTGTCTTGGACCTGACAACAACTAACGAAGACCCATTCATGACACATCTGCCTTGCTTTCTCTGATGAAGTATGTTTCTGTGGAACAGTATAATTTTCCTGGATATAGTCAGGAATATAGTGAAACATAGTTTAAATGTTTTTCTTTATTTCTTTGAGACTGTCTTGCAATGTTTTAAATATTTCATGTGGTTTTGAACTCTGATGTCACTGTGAATATATATAGATATATATATATATATATATATATATATATATATATATAGATATATATATATATATATATATATATATATATAAGCCCTTAATTTGTTCAAACTTTCAAATGTTTGAAACTCATACGGTCAACACCATATGAGCGAGTGTTTGAAAGGCCGACAAATGATAGCAGAGATCCCGCTACAGTGCGGGCCTGGGAGATTCCCCTTTCCTCCACTGTAGTGTGATCTCAGAGTGAGAATATTTAAGTAGCAGGGGGTGTTGGGGGGTGCATGGGGGGCTTGCCTCCCTGCAGAACACAGTTTTACTGTGTTTACAGGTAGGGAAATGGTGCTATTTCAGGATGTCGGTCTTTCGGAATGTCGATTGTATGGTGTCGGCCATATGAAAGTCGGCATTCTGAACAGTCAACACTCTGAAGTAGACCCATATATATATATATATATATATATATATATATATATATATATATATATATATATATATATATATATATATATATATATATATATATATATATTGTTTTGTCTTGCTCTTTTATTTATTTAGACCTTTCATTGTGGATGATCTGTGTAGAGGTATTTAAGTTCTGAGAGTATTTGCATATTTATTTGGTGACACTGTGTAGGCCACTCCTAAGAGCCTTGCTCTTGGTCAAATTACCATTTGTATTAATTGTAACATTGCACAGTAAGATTGGACACCCTTTGTTATGGGCCTTAAATTAGCTAATAAGGAGCTGGCTGGTGGCAGTGATAACTACCTTATAGTCTGGACAAAAGGAGGCATAACTAGTAAACCTGTGCCAGCATTTGCCAGATGTGTGTGTATGTGTGTGTGTGTGTGTGTGTGTGTGTGTGTGTGTGTGTGTGTGTGTGTGTGTATGTATAAATCAATCCTCAGTGAGTGTGTGTGTTAGCTACTTAGACTGGGACATGAAGCACTGATTGGACAGAGAGGGTGCTGGAGGTCTTGGCTCGGCCACTCAGATAAGATCTCAACTCTATAGCTGTGCCAGTGGGGAGTCTTATTGGGGACCTTGAGAAAGATGGGGAAACCACCCCCAGACTGACTGTGGTCTCTGTGTGCTCTTAAGGGAAACTGCACTTGATGCAGAAAGCTGCATCTGGAAATACTGTGTTTGTATCTTGTCATCCTCCCAATCTACATCCTCCACTGGTGCCAGTGGTGAGAATTGAGGCTCCTTGATTACTGGCCCAGTGGTCGGTCATCACAGGCACAGTTACCATCACTTGCACAGGGTGTTGTGTGGGGCAGAAAGCCTAGGCTGACATGGTGAGTGTGTGTGAGTAAGAAAAAAAAGTAGGCAGATATTTGTATAAAGTAACAAATTGCCAGTGAGATAAATGAGCTTTAAGATTCATGGTTGAACCATGTAACTGCTGTGTGTGTGTTTGTATGGGTCTTCCAGGTGAAACTGGTGTGTGAATGTCTGCAGGAGCACAGTCAAACTCTGTGCTAGCTCTGCATTTTGGTATTTCAGACAGTTGTGAGCCATGCATGGTAGCAGTGGCAGTTCATCATTGTTGCAC
Source organism: Protopterus annectens (assembly GCF_019279795.1). Lineage (NCBI taxonomy): Eukaryota > Metazoa > Chordata > Ceratodontiformes > Protopteridae > Protopterus > Protopterus annectens. The sequence continues at coordinate 869,629,775 of NC_056735.1, forward strand.
CTGACGAAGAGAACTGGTTCTGCCAGGATGTGCACTGATGCATGCACGCTCATGATCAGATGCACTGATGCTACCTGAACATGACTGATGTTTGCTGGATGAACTCCCTTCATGAAGATGCCCAGGACCATGACCCCATGGCCTTCTACGTCTGGGTGTGGACACCTTGACCACTGATGGAGCAGTGGAAGTAATGCCACTATGGAAGCATGATTGGGCACAGCCACATCGGCTAACATCAGATGATATGGCTGACCTATACCCACATGGATACCGTTCCCCTCGCAGCAGATGCTCAGTCACAGGCACCTCCCATTCCAATGTATCATTCATCCGATTCTTTGAACAACCAACACAGCAGAGGCCTAAGCATTTCTGTAGAGGGCCTATAGGAATGTGCCTGCACCTCCATGATGGCCCTAAACATACTTCAAGTGGCACTGGAAGGCACGTCTGTTTTAGGTGCAAGATGGACAGCAGGTCTGCTCTGAGCACCCCTAACAACCCTCCTCTGTGGCACCTTGCCCACACTTTGGCTATGGCCAGAGTTAACAGACACTGAAGCAGCAGCAACCACACTTCCCTGATAGAGTGCCTCACCCTCCACCTGCCCGATATCTGAGAACTCACTGGAATGAGTTGGCATAGGTCTACTGGCTGTGTCCATTGGAATTACAGGGGGTGGCTGAATGTCATGCTCAGTGTCAGAGTCATCCTCTGCACCCTCCAACAGTGTCTCTGTTTGGCCACCATCATCATCAGAGCCTGCTAATACTCTGACATCTGGTGGTAAGAGTCCTACACTTCCACTGTCAGGATCACCCGTGATAATAAGCAACAAACATTGGAAAGACATTAATTCCTACATTACTATAGTCAAATATATTCTAACCAACTAACATTGGTGCCACTACTACAGATAGTACAGTAATACACACAACAATTCTTATACCCACATCATACATGTGGATAAAATACATATTTCTTTGAACTGTTCATCAGTACTGACATAAAAATATTTGGCTTACCGTGTGCTGATGGTCCTATGATTCCTATGGATGATGGTCCTGGAAGAAGTTAAGCAAAAGGTGAGGACACCACCATCACAATTAACAGTAAAACATAGTACAGTAATACACACAACAATTCTTATACCCACATCATACATGTGGATAAAATAAATATTTCTTTGAACTGTTCATCAGTACTGACATAAAAATATTTGGCTTACCCTGTGCTGATGGTCCTATGATTCCTATGGATGATGGTCCTGGAAGAAGTTAAGCAAAAGGTGAGGACACCACCATCACAATTAACAGTAAAACAGGGAGTTAAAACCTTTTGCCCTTTATATGTCCAATAATGATACTTTTAACAAGAACTTGGATGACAAGTTCACCCTAAGCCCATGTGTAATCAACCAGAATGTGTTGTTAACTGTATCAGTCTACAGCTATCCCCCCCAACAAATTTAATGCTAAACAGAACTTAAGTATTGCTGCCAATATTTTACTATATAATAAGTATTTAACAATTGACATAAATAAGCCTACCTGGAATCCCCTCCTGGGACATACTTGTCCTCCCTGAAACAGTAGCACCAACATCAATGACATGCTGTTGTACACTTTCCAGTGAGCTGTCTGGGACAGTGGACAGGAACTCTTTATTTCCTGTTAGTGGTGGCTCTGTAGTAGGCCCCCAGCACCCTTCAGTTCATGGGCCACTGTAACTGCTCTCCTCCGTGCAGATGAAATAATGTCAGTGGCCCTATGGTGCACCTGATCATATGTCCTGCTGTGGCCACCTACTGCATTCACATCTGCAACTATCTGCTGCCAAATTTGCATTCTACCTGACATATCCCCATGTGCACTCTTAAGCAGAAAGACACCATTATGCTTAAATTCTTCCACAATTATGTCATTTTCAGAGTCACTGAAGGGGGGTTGGGAATTGGGCTGCCTGGATGCCATAGTCCTAGGTGCCATAAAACACAAACAATGAATAATATACATAAGTATTATATAAATAAAAGTTCTGTTTTGATATAACATGTAAAAGGTAGCATTTCACTATTACCCACTGGAGAAACATAAAACAGTCAAAATATTCAAATAAAAAAAAATGAATTGTGTGGTTATAAAACATTACAATCACACACAAAGCAAGTTTGGATCCAAAACAAGGAGAGTAACAATAGCAAAAATCTTTTTTGTGCCAAAACAGAAATGCAACTTCACTCCCCCACACCCAAAACTACAGGCAAATGACACATTTTGCTAACAAGCCATCAGTAAAATGCTAAAAGTACTATCAAATAAACTGTTTCTGAAACATGTGTACAGATTTAACATAGAATATTCCATTTTAAGCTATTGCCAGTCATGTCTACCTGTGCCCAGCATTCCCCTAGAGGTGTGTATGTTCCATCATAGATGGCTAAGACCCCTGTGTCATTGACAATATAAGACATTTACATTTCATGGAAATAACAGTAGAAGAGTGTACAGAGAAAAACAGTTGTAACATTATAACTTGTGATGACAGTTAATAAGGTTGAGCATCTGAGAAAGGGAAATGCCCTGACAAACATACCCATGCCATCAGTATACATTTAAGAAATGCATACAGATACAAATAGCATTTGCTAATGCATATACATATATGTGTTAACATATTTTTCTTACTGGCATTTCAGCATATGCATTATATAGCTGAAAATGCAAGTATACCTTATCAAGGTCAATAGTCCTCTGAGCAATGTAGCTACTACCCAAAGTAATATAATCTTCTGTGTTAGCCACGCAATCAAATCTCCTCACCTTCAGGTTCCCTAACTACATGGTTCCCTTTTTATGGTGTAGCTTCAGGGCTGTGAGCACAGTGAAGATGCAAGCAAAATGATAACTCACTAGAATTGCTGAATCCCATGTACTTGGCTACATGTATCCAGATGTAAACATAGTGCAGGCAATCCCTCAGTGTTTGTTGCCAATGGATTGCAACTGTGAATGATTACTGGTAGGGAGAAGGAAAACACAACAGCAATTCAGACTCCCCTACCTCCAGTGGGTGTGTCAGCCAGGTTAGACTTACAAATTGGGAATTGTTATGCCTAGGCTTGTATAGGCTGTAGGGCTAATAGCCTGGTACCAACCTATGAAACTATAAAGTGTAGAAGTAATTGTATGATAGTTTTAAATGTAAGTAAGCAACACACATTTCATAGTTTCTGTTCAGTAATATTCAACTTCCCCTTCATTTGTTGACAACTGCATATTACTGCCATTTAATATCCTCACACATTTTAAGGACAGTGGTACAGAATGCCTTATAGGCTGCATGTCTCAGAGTACTGGTCAGATAAGACAAGACTACGTAACAACCACAGAGAGATAAGACAGAGATGCATTTATGCAAGCAATAGTCATAAATGGTTGTGTGATCACTCAGTGCACTACATCTGAAATTAATACAGGTATAAACAACTGTCATATGTTTTGTTAGTACTGTGGATAATGTTGCATTTGGTTGTATACACAATGATTTCACATCTCTGCTGCAAAGCTGTTTGTGTAGCAAAGAGGGATAAGATACTCTTATTGTGTTTTGAAGGTTCATTGGAGTGAGAGTTCAAATCCAGACATGGATAAAAATATTTCATGTGTACCAACATAAATTTGTAGTGCTTATTCAATAGATTTCTTTTCTTCATTTCAACTAATTTTCCTTTTTAAATGCCAGTGTTTGCACTATGAGCAACTTAGCATAAACAAAGAAAATGGAGAAACACATTGAATGTCATGTTTAGCTGTGCTTATTTCATTTGAATACACTTAGCAGTGTGCAAACCTGGACTAGTGTCCTACACAGTAAGCAGACAGAACACCTGCAGACAGGGTGTAGATGGTGTAAAAGTCAAAAAGGATATATTGTTAGAATTGTTGCTTTCCATTGTGCAATTCTGCTAAGTGAGGTAGCGCTGTGGTTAGCAAGCTTCTCCAGCACCTGCAGCCATCAGACGCCTGCAGACAGGATGCAGAAAGTCAACAATTTAAAATGAATACATTCTATTAATTCTGTTGGGCAATGTGCAAACACTCTAAGCAGCATTGTGCGGTGGTTAACACACAGAACTGAAGAATTAATTGGGAATTATGCAACTATCATATAACTATTCCCATGCAGCACGTGTAAGTCTAGGGTTGTTATGAAGATTGTTTTAGATTCTAATACAGGAAATTGCAACATATTTTTACTTTTGTGACAGTCCAGTGTATAGTATTGAATAGGAAAATATACAAGTGTCATTTCAGTAGTCTTGTGGCAATATATGTAAGTGTAGGGCTTCCATGCACATGGTCTAAGGTTATAACATAGGAAATTCCAAACATTTTTACTGTTGCTCCATTTCACATTATATTCAGTCTCACTTATAATACTTTATATATGATTTTAATTAGTGAAGCGGATATGACTCATATGTATGACGGATAAGATACCCTTACTGTCTTTTGAAGATTCAGATGTATGACTGAGAGTATACCATCTACTATGTTTCTGTAAGCATAATTCTGCTATTTGGACTTGGATGGCCTTCACACTTAAATAAGACACATACACAAATGAATCTTATACAGGTACCTTCTCAGGTCACACACATAAATGGTTAACACCTCAAGCTGTCTGTATTTTTGAATGATTCATTACTATGTCAGATAAACATTTCTTCTGTGGCAAAGATGGCAAATCATGGCTGTGGAAGAGAATATTTTGTCCCTTATGCATAGGTTTGAATCCCACCCTGTAAAAATCAATTTTATCAGTGTATATAAAGCCAAACCAAAAATGTGTCAGGTCATGAAATTTATGGTCCCAGTGTGTCTGCAAAGATAAATCACCTAATAGTTACAGCAGCAGACACCCGTCAAACTAATGTCAAGTGTCCGATTAACCTTCCATTTTCAAAAATTGCTTTCCTCCCTGCTTGGCACTGTTACTGTCTGCTTAACATCATGCAAACATGGTTAGCATCATTTCTAAGGATTGTGCACTACCAGTAAATGCGATAACAGGAATTGATGGGAACCCATCATTTGCCATTGAGCTACTTTTAGGATTAAACATGTCTGATGTTAGAGGGGAATGTGCCCAATTTAGGGAGCAAAGGTGGATGTTCATGAGTCCAGGATATTTATGGGAATCTTAGTAAAGCACCACAGCCAATGGCTTCTGCAGCAGGACTGTTCTGGCTCCCAGTACAAGTCTGAGGCTTGGAATAACTGGCCAAGACTGTATCCAGTACAACTGGCACCCTACACACTGGAGAACAGTGTAGGCACCATTTCAACAACCTGAAAAGGCAAAAGAGAGATACGCTCAACAAGTGGTTGGATGAGTTTCAAACCAGGGACATCCAACAGTTGTGCAAGTATGCTAATAAAAAATGTATAATGTGTAGAAAGTTAAAGATAGGCAAGACTGGTATGCATAATGCTCTTCTGCTCTTTTCTTTTCACATCTAATCCTGAAATTAAGTTGAATTGGCAGGCTCATGCTGATCATTTGGAGAGACTTAGGGAAGGAAGTGGTATCTATACAGCACAAAAGAAGTATTACTGTAGCTTTAAAAGTTAAAGATAGATTTTCTGTTTTCTATACAGTAGTAGTAGTAAAGTGAGCATGCATATCCTAACTGTAAAAGCAAGTATGCATGCATAACTCTGTAGCAGAAATTAACTTTAGGAGCCAAACATACGATTGTAGTCAGAGGTTGTAGGTGTGGGTTCAAATACCACAAGTAACAACTATACAATACTGCAATTCTTTAATAATATTACATAAATTGAAATCTGCACTAGTGGAATAAATGCCCTGCTGTTAACTGTAATCTGTATAATTGGACCAAGCATATGTGCAATATATGCACATTGCAAGGATTGCTTTGAGCAATCCATAATTATAGTTTGTCGTTGTTAGGACGTGTACTTAAAGATAACAGTTCAGATAAAATAGTTGTATACTTGTGATAATGCATTGTATGTCACATATACTGGTGCTAATTGTATCTCTTTTTTTCTTTCACCCCAATACTTATCTCCTTTTTTATTTTCTATTATGAGTTGTCAAAATGTCTCCATGTCATCTATCTATATAAAATCACTAAATACTTCAAAGCACAGAGAGGTAAGCCATCCCCAGTGGGTCAGCCTTCCCCCATGCCACCAGCTTCAGCACTGATGCCCAGCACATCAGGAACCATACCTGTCAACCTCTTAGAATAAGAAATCTCGACAAAGCCATAAATAATGGGGGACAAAGTCACAAAAATAGGGACAGTTTTAAAAACTGCTTGTGCAGTCTTGGAGAATTGACAGAATAACAGGTTTTGCATTAGAATTAATTTTCTGAAGGGTATGAAATCTGACACTCAAATGCCTGTCGTTATTTTCTGACTTCAATCTTCAATGATTTGCTAGAAAACTACAATTCTATGAAAAATGAACCAAAAATATGAGGCAAAATCTGGACATTCTGTGAAAATCTGTACAGTTGAAAGGTATGTCAGGGACCCAGCCTGGCAGCACTGCCTCTGCTGTCCCTGCACTACCTGTGACCTCAGGTAACAGAATTCTGGCAGCTTGTGCTGCTGTACCCTACAGGAGTACTGGCAGAGGTGGGTTTCATCACCCGCCAGAAGATGCCAGGGTTGGTGTGTAGGGTCATGTACTACACCACTGGTGTATGCCTATGCCAGATGGAGAGGCTGATGTCTCTCATCATCTGTAGGAGGAGAATACATTAAGAACTCCAGCAGCTGGTGGAGTAAGGGGACAGTGAGGGCAGTCATGTGGGTTAGGACTAGATTCTCAATGTCTCCATGTTTGATGGGCATGACTTTGCATTGTCCCCTCCCTCAACCCAATCATAATGTCCATCAAACTTTTGTGTCCCTCAGTATTCCTGAGTCTTGTCCTGTTTATCCTGTTTGTTTGCATTTGCTTCCTCACCTACCCAATTTACCTGACCCAGAAATACCAACATTCATTACCCAGCATTCCTCTCTTACTGAAGTAAAAAAAATGTGCACCTGTCCTACAACAAAATACCGTCTCATGCATAGCTCTCCATTTTTCACGCATGTCTTCTTGACACACTTGATTTGGTCCAGTTTGCAAAAAATGTGCACCTGTCCCACAACAAAATATCGTCTCCTGCATCCCTCTCCATTTTTCACATGTCTTCTTGACACACCTGATTTGGTCCAGTTTGCTATACAAGATTATTGTGTTGTTGTCACCCCTCTTTGTGGAGATGACAGTCCAAATGCAGCAAATATCCTGTACATATTTTCATTTTACACTGTTCAAGAAATGGATGGCTATGGTACTTTTCTACCTCCCTCCTTCAAATTCTGATATTGCATTCCTGTTGTTCTTTCCCTTGCTTTCCCCTCATTTCACTACTTTCTTATCTACCCCATTTTAACACCTATAATCTGGTCAAAAAATAGAATCACACACAACACACATAAGTAACAAGAAAAAAAAAAAACATGGAGCCCTTCAGTTTTTGGACTGTATGTTTACACGGAGTTTGGCATCGCTCATCAATGCCAAATGAAAGTGAGTGGCCCTTCTGTGGTGTGGTTACCTCTGTGCAATGTCCCTTAAACATGCTGCATTACATCATAATACAGTAACACACAGTGAAGGTAGAGTAATGTAAAATTTCATTGCATTATCAATATTTATTTAAAAGGATTACATATACCTAGATTCAAACTCTATATAATTTGGGCTCAAAAAGGAATGTGCCAATGCATTTACACCTGCTGCCACAGAGTCAACTAAGCAGCAGGTGTGTTTCATGCACTTAATACTAACTCTCCTAATTTTAGCAATGAGCCTTGTGCTTGCACACTGCTTAACTATGTGCAAACAGGATAAGCAGTAGAAATGTGTATCTCCCATGGACAAACACTTTGCCAGCCATCGTGCAAACCTGCTGCTCACTATTGCACTATGCAAAGTAAATAGTAGCATGTACGGCAGTTAACTGGTGTGTGTGTGTGTGTGTGTGTGTGTGTGTGTGTGTGTGTGTGTGTGTGTGTGTGCACTTGCTGGACATTAGAGAGAGCATTTTACACCATGTGTAACACTGCTATTACCATTTACTCCTCACCAGTCACTGCTGATGTCATTATCTATAGCTGATTTGCAAATGTGTGGTATTCCCATCAGGGCAGGGTCAAAGACTGGCCTGTAGGCCAGGCACAAGTCACGTCATCCTATACAATACAGATTACAGAGACAGGGCTGTCAGTCTATCCACATACATCATGGCATGGTTTGTAGTGCCTGTATTTTCTTGGTGAGAAATCATGGGCCTTTTCTATATGGACAGTAGCAATATTGCAACTGTATGCAACAGACATGTGAGCTGTTAATGCTACATTCAAGACTTTACAGTTGTTAGATGTCCTGAAGAGGTCATCAAGGGCATGCACGATGAGAACACTATCATCCTATGAAACTTGATCAGGCCTAGGCATTTGACAGCAATCCACACTTAGGTGTTAACTCAGCACTGTCAGATGTGGCCATAAATACCTATATCACCCAGTGGCTAGACCACAGGATCACGCACATGACAACTAAATGTGTTGATATGTGAAAAGTGATGTATATCTCTGGTGCAGTGATCAGGTCTGTACATCAGGGCTGTCTGTTAGGCCCTTTCCTGTTCATTATTTAAGGCACAGACATCAAGAATGACATAACCATACTGTTTCCAAACAGCTGTCTGGAGGAGTACAGACTGTGGGCAAACATTGATTCTAACTGTGATATTAGTATAATACACACAGTATCAACACACACCATGATTGCTGCCACAGCCATGACAATACATGAGATGAAACAAAAAAATGGGGGGATTTGTAACATTATGAAAACAAACACACAACCCAAGGATAATGTAGACATCACACCCTATAATCAGACCAATTAGTATGTGACCTGTGTCCTGGGGTAGATGTTATGTGGAACATCCACCAGTATGTGGCCACAGTGGTGAGTACTCCCTTGTATGTAACACAACTACTGAGTATGTACAGGACATCCACATCAAAGGCCATAATACAACTATAGTTCACAGTCTTCATCACACCAGTAACTGAGTACAATGCATCCTCCTTTGTTTACCTCCCTACACATCGTCCAGTGTTACGTAACTGAAGAGTAACTCCTTTGCCACAGTGAACTGCCATACATCTTATTGGCCATATCAATGTATTCTTTTTGTTGCATAAACATCACTGTCCAATGGGGTGGAATACCCATCAAGGTGTTACACCAGATGTATGTGTGATACCTGTTCTGGTAATGCACACAATACATGCATAGCTGTTTGACAACATTGATGGCATGGCTTGCATTCTGACAACATTGATGGCATGTCTTGCATTCATAACAGTGTGGATTGTGCTATATATATGCCATGCACACCACTCAGCTAGTCTGGATTTATCATAATGCCACATACAGGTATAGCCATGTCCCTCCTAACACTTCTAGCAGATATTACATTGCCAGGATGGTGTGTTTGATTACCCTCATAGATTGCTGATATATCATAATAGTTGTACAAGTGTGTTCATGCAGAACTATCTATGATCACTCAGAATCGCATACATTATGTCACAGACGTGTGATTACTGGTGGTATTATTCTGATATTGTGCATGATTGTTAGTGCTTCTTTTACTGTTGTTCATGGGCCTGTAACTGTGCCCCACTTTTTGGAGACTTCTGCTGACATTATACTCATATTCAGGCATATCTGGTTGCACAGTTTCACAATATGTACCCAACCTCAATTGCATATTGCATCCCTGATAGATGTCCTCTCCATTGTTCAAATCAGGATGCTTATCTCACAAAGACATCTTCTCCTTGTTATGTCACCTTGACTGACAGTCACATAATGTACATTTTTACTGTGCAGTCCATACTGTACCATGATGATATGTGATGAGTATTCCTGCTACAACTGTCTTCCATTTACATGTCCTCAACTGCTGTACATTATAATGTTTCACCCATCATCTTTTCCTGTGTTCATTCATACAGTTCATCTGTGTGTCCCTACACAATGCTAACACTTCCCCTGACTGTTTATTTTAAATGGCAGTCCATGTACCCTTACAGATCATTTGCCCAATGTTTGTACACAATGGCTGGAATGAGTTTTTACAATACATTGCACTGTATACACTGTCTTGTACTGTGTTTGGAACATATACATTAGTATATCATAAACCCTGTGAGTCATTGTGGCATTTCTTGCAATCCAGCTAACCTAGATTGCTGTAAGGTAAACAGGTTCACTATCCGTGTTGCTTTACATGAGTTCCTGGCTGCCAACACTCTTGCCAGCCATGAAACTGCACTTGTTTACTTTTAAACATGGTGCACAGTGTGAAAAACTGAAAGGCTGCCAGCCCAGCCAGATAGAATCTTGTAAATAATTCTATGTGATTTGTAAATATTAATATAATCCACAGGCTGGTTTTACAAAAGTAAAAGATAACTATATGTTCTTATTAAACTATATGTTGTACTGAGCTTCAAAAATGTAACCACAGTGCACCCTGCTGGAAGAAAGCTGATAAACTAAAGCATTTTATGACTGTTTGATCTCAGGGCTTGGAGACGGCATGTCTGGATAAAGGAATTCTCTCTATTGTCTTAGGACGAGAGTTAATTGATAGATTTTACATATATAATGTATTTTATGGCTGTGGCTTCCTCCAGGTGCACATTACAAAAAGAAATGTAAATCTTGAGTTTCTGTTAGCCTGGGAAGCTAAATCAGAACTGTTAAGAATGATGTAATCTAAAATGAGTCAGCAGTGATGTATTATCAATTTAAGACTTTCTCAGAGAGAGAGAGAATCAGAGCATTTTGCATTTGTCTTCAGAAATGACAACATCACAAGCACTCTGCCTTTGCTCTGTATGTATGTAAGTTATTTAGAACATTGTTTCTGTTAGAAATAGTTAGAAAATAGTAAGTTTAGTCTGTTTTCTATGTTTTGCCAGACTATTCTACAGTATTATTTTAAGCATGTTCCTGTGTCTGAACTCTTGACTAGCACTGTATTGAATTGAGGAGATTTGTCTTGTGTTTTTATTATTAAGTATTAAATATTTATAAGCCTTTCAACTGTAGCTGTTTTGTGTATAGATAATTTAAGCTCTAGAGTACATTACTTATATATAGTCATACTGTCCAAGCCACTCCAATAAGCCTTGCTGTTCGGCATACTTATTAATTAGATAATAATAATATTGCACGGTAAAATTGGACACCCTTTGGTAAAGGCCTTATTAGTAGCTGATATTAGTAGTTGGTGGCAGTGATTTCTACCTTATAGTTTGGCCGAGGAAGGGGCATAGCTGGAGAACCTGTGCCAACTTTCCCCAGGAGTGCCTGTGTGTTTGTATATAACTCATATCTCAAAGTGTGTGTGTGTGTGTGTGTGTGTGTGTGTGTGTGTGTGTGTGTGTGTGTGTGTGTGTGTGTCAGCTACTTGGGCAGGGACACGAAGCACTGGTTGGACAGAGAGTGTGCTGGAGGTTTTAGCTTGAACACTAGGCCAAGACCTGTACCCTATAGCTGTGCCAGTGTGAAGTCTTACTGGGGATCTGTAGAGAAAGGGAGAAACCAGCCCTGTACTGACTGTGATCTCTGTGTGCTCTTAAGGGAAATTGTGCTTTACTGTGTATGTACTTGTCATCCTCCCAATGTGCACATCCATCACTGGTGTTAGTGGTGAGGATTGAGTCTCCTTGATTTCTGGGCCAGTGCACGGGCATCACACATGGCATAAATATGTAATTACCGCTGATGCTCACATTACAAACACATAAACTCCATGTAGGCTTTGTGATAAGCCTACACAGAGTTTTTTGAATCCTATTTATCTTAAAATCCCAGTTTAGATTTTCTGTGTCTCCATTCTCAACTCGGGAAATCAGTTAATGAAGAAGTGATCATAGATTGCCTTGAAAAGAAGCTATTGCACTCTTTTGAATTTTACTTGGTTTAAAACTGAATAACAATGTAAATTTAGGCTTATAGTTAGGGCAGTTGCCTATCATGTTGCAGTAACATTCAGAAAACTCCAACTATGTAATGCAAAGTTGTAATCCTTCCAAAGATGAAAACTGTTACGCCAAAAGCTATAGAATTTTTATGGCTACTTTGCATTTTAAATGATTACAAAGGGTGTTTTTAAAATGGAAATTGTTCAAAATTTTATTTATTTCAAGATGATATTTTCATCAGTAAAGTACTTGGGCAAAAACACATAAAAGATCAAAAGTATATGAGCTTTTAATATAAAGGATTATGATTGGGTCACCAATCATAACCAGCTTACTATGCGCTGAAGACATGAATGCCATGAAATTCACCTCAAGAGCGATTTGTAGGCATCCATGTTGAGAACACATAATAAAGGGTTATGATCAGATACCCGATCATAATTCATTGTAGTGCATGGTGCTTTATCTGCTCCATGTAGTACTAGTTAGACCTATAAAGGTGCTAAGTGTTTTGCCGGCTTTCAAAGCCAGAAAGCACTTAGTAAGTGCTGTCAGAAAGCCAATGCAATGCATTCTCTTTTATTAACTGAAAGTCAAAAGCAAATCTGGTTTTAATTTTTCCACTGTAATTTTCTTGCCACTACTCAAACAAAATTAAGTTATTACATAAATATTCACAAAGGATTTTGCATCAACAACTGAAGCTGAGAGTGCTTAATTGTTAAAATTGTCTCTTGCACTATAGAAATGCTTCATTGGTTTGTCCATTTCAGGATATCAGAGCATAATCATTGCACTCCATGCACTGCATATCTTTACTGCATATAAAGATGTTATTGCCTGTCTCTTGCTTATACAGCTTTCCTTTTGGTTCATTAAAAAGAATCACGGCAATGTTTTTAGTGCATGTTTTTTCAATTTCCCCATCAGGGTAACCATGGGATGCTAATCACTGAATGTATGTGCTATTCTGCTGTCAGCTATGTTGCTGTTGCTGCTTCAAAAATGTTTTTACATGAACTAGTTCTGACCTTTGTGACATCTTAGCATGGTTCTGTAACTGGAAAATAACCTTTAAACTACCAGCAAGCAGTTCTTGTCAAAACTATGTAGGGGAATATCTTTTAATTTATTTTTCTTTGCTTTCCCAATCAGTGAATGACAGAGTATTGATTATGGAATATTTGCCATGGAATGAAGCTGCTAAATTCTGCTAGCAACAATGTTGCTCTTTTAAATTGTTATAATTATGATAGTTTATGGCTGTTATATAACTACTTGGAAAACTGACAGGTCTGTCTTTACAAAGAAAGTAAAGCCATGCTGAGGCTTTCATCTTCCCCAGTGCCAGTGAACTGCTCTAATGAAAACTATGAACACTTTCTAATTTTTGCAGTGTGCTTGCATTTATAAGAGCAGAATTCTTATTTATTTATTTATTTGTTTATTTAATGGATAAGGTAGCTCCTGAGACCCTATTCATTCATTACCAAGCCATTATGGCACATAACAGTATAAACTAATAATGCAATAATAAAAGTGAAAATGATGGACTTTTATACAGCATAAACATACTTAATTTTAGAAACTTACATTCATAAGTATTAAGAACACAATGATGATTAGTGATAAATGAGAGCATGTTGAAAATGATATTTGCAAATATTTTAGAAGCTCTCAAAGAGAGAAATGCAGCAAAATAAAACATAGTGGACATAATCATACACTATATCATCCAACACAATCCTCACTGACAATTGGAGAAACAGGATTCAGCAGTCAGGGGCATTAAGTTACATTTTTTGACATCAAGTCACCCATGTCTGGCTCCACTCCACCCCAGACAGTCCATGTTTTGGATAATGTAAATTTTGGTACTGAAAAATAATTACTAAATAATCTTGAAATTGATAGCCCTAAGTAAAAAACTAGCCAAGCACATGTCAATTAACATGATCTCTATTGTATAACTATGGTAAATAAGCAAGAGCTTCACAAAAATAATTCCAGCACATCTCATTGCACAAAATAAATATTTTATAAAAAGTGTATATCATGGCATATACAAAATGGTGCTTGAGTGGCTATTCTCATGACAATAATGTTGTTTTATGTTATTTTGATTCAGGTTTAATTTTGACCAAGTTCACATTTTTTGCTTATAAAAAGGCAGGCACCATGATTGCAAATAAGTAGTTGTTTAGAGTTTGCAGATTAATTTCTTCACAATGAAGGTAATATATGGTGGCACCTATTTTTACATAGATTTGAAGCACATGCAATCTCTGACACAACAGGCCAGTTTTGCTTTCCCATTTAATAAATGTTTATGAAACACCTAATGCCTGCATATGCAATCGATGTTTAATGGACAATAAAAAAATCACTCAAAATGAAATTATCACATAAATATTCACAAAAGAATCTTGCATTAAATATTTCTGTTTGAAATTCATGTTTAAATTTTGTATCTACAATGCATCATACTTTAATGTAGCTTTTTCTTAAATTAACTAGAACTCTATCTTCTGCAGTAAATCTACTGGACATCATCCTCATACATAAGACCTCAGTGATGTAGTATTACCCACATGTATTGAGTAGCTACTAACTTCAGCACATGTTCTGATCCAGTATATCCAGTATTCTAAGTAACTATAAAAGTAAGACAGTTCCACCAGTGGTAAAATAAAAACTTAGGGAAAAAAAAACACTGAATAAAGGCATAGTCAGGAGCCCAAGAACAGAATTAGCATTCAAAGTTTAATATACCGCTTTCATCCAACAAGACTTCATCAGAAACTATTCAACCAAAAATTTGAAGCACTTTTTATATAAACTCCTACCAATGAAAAACTCTAATTTATTATTCAATTAAAATTCTTTAGTTACCACTTTAAATGCTAAATCAGTTAGAAAAATTAAAAAAACTTCATAAATAGTAATGCATATGTACACAATAACAATAAAAAGTACAAAAGTACAAAACATTCATTTATAAACCTTTAGCCTTCTGATCTTTGGATGAAAGTGGTATATTAAACTTTGAACGCTTATATCTAGAATTCTCTTGTATCCTAGATTGTATGCTTCTTTTAGTTTGTATTATATACATACAATTCTTTTGGAATATATCACATTTCATAGTATTAATAATGCCACTTGAGTAGCAGGTAAGGAAATATTTTGAAAAAAATGTTTAATCTGAATTGCTTATGTTCCAAAATTGTGCCACAAATTGAACACCTCTCACAATGGAAGATTGCCTTTGTGGCAGTGCTAATCCTATACACTAGTGTTTATCATATCTGACAAAATGTTCTCTTTCCTACAAGAAACCATAGATCTCAGACCAGAATTTGTTTTAAAATTGCAGCTACCATCAAAATGTGCATGAACTGAAAACTACAGTAGGGCTGTTAAAAATTAATATGTTACTTATATCTTCTAGTAATTCAGCATTCACATTATGGAGCCACTTTTTCTACTTCATTCCTGGATAAGCTTCGAACAGCCATGCATATTAGCAGTAACAGAATCCTGGCTAAAACACAATTTCACCCCAGCTACATATATTCAACATCACTACTTACTGTATAGTAATAATAGACCGACCCAAAGGATAGAAGAGGCTGCATGCTTTGTAATGAGTAAAAACTTCCTTATAGCAGTATTAAATACCAGAACTGACAACTTTAATGATTATCCTCTAAACTGTCTGAAAGCAAATATTATGCTAGGATAAAGAATTCATCTTTGCGTGAGACTGGTATATAGCCCTCCATTTTCCTTATTGTCACTGTTTGAATAAATGCTAGTGACTGTTTTATCCAAAGGTATAGAAAAAGCACAATATTGCTAGGTGACTTTAAGCTGAATATAACTAGCCCAGGCAGCTCTTCAATTCCAAACTCACCTCAGACTAAATAACCTTGGCCAGCTAGTAAAATAACTTACAAGACACAGCTCTAGTACATCAACAGATCTTGTATTAACTAGCTTGATAAAAAGCCGGATTGATATAACACCCTTTTCTAATACACAAAGTTATCACTGTCAGGTGTTAACAGACATTCCTTTAAATCACCTAAAAACCTATTTTGATGTAGCAAAATCTCCAGTATACAAAAAACAAGGAATCAAGTCTGCATACTATACTGCAAACCATTGACTTGTAACCCTTTTTGCAGAAATAAATTAAAAAAAAATGTCTTGTAATACTTTTTGGCCCACCTATCAAAAATACAGGGTATACTTTTCCTACTTAACACAGATGGATCAGGAAACAAGTATGCCCCTGAGAACAACAGATGTTAGAAACCTAATTAGAAAGAGTCAGCTGTGATGCTGTTTGCCCCAAATGAAAAACAATCAAACAGTCCCACTGCTCCCAAGTACAAATACACTGTACAAAACCTGAAAAACATGGAAAATAACAACTGCCAATAATCCTCATCCCATATCAACAACTAAGAAAAGGTGCAGAATAGTAACAAATTAGGCAAAGGCACCATATCTATGAAAGAGATAACTAGCCCTCTCAGCTTTATCCAAACTGTTCTGGGCATCGATCAGTTAATTAGCCAAAGCATTAATCATTTTTGCCAAAACAGTCTATCTGTGTAATAACCATCAGCAAATGATTTTAAAGGGTACTTACAAACCTTATTGATTACTATGCAGCTTAGGCTTTTTCCTACTTTCCATCACAGATATACATTTTAGCAGCAATCAGCACCACATGTACTTCAAACAAGTCAAACTAAAAGAAATAAATATGCTCTTAAAATAAATACAAAATTCAGGTAATAGACTTAGTAATCTTCCTTACCTAATTCAGTAATGTGTTCCTTAAAATAGTGGCAAAGTATATCAAGAAACCAGCAACTTTCATACATAATGTCTCATCAGTATCTGATATTATTCCTAACCTGACAACTTAGTCTACAATAGTCATTCCCCTTGTGAAGATTTAAGTTCTATTCTGTGCACAGCTCTATTGTCTCATTTAAAATTTATGCACAATAACAAAAGTATTAAATAATTATTATAGTATCAGATATTCTATTTCAGTTTGTTCTGTGATGGTCAGCATTGCTTTTTGAAAAGGCTTCAGAATTATAACTGATTATTTATTTATTTGACATTTATTAAGTGGATTGGTCCAACTGAGCCATCAGCCCATTTTCCATGGAGATAGATGGAGAGAGACCTGCGGAGAAGAACTCCAGAGTTGTACAGACCAAAAGTAATATATGCAATAAAATATTTATGAGTATAAAAAGCATAAAAATGTGTTGTGAAGAATACAATTAGAAAAAGAGAAGTTTTTACCATAAAAGAATGGTGTTATTAGATAAGGCAGGAAAAGAAAACAAAAAACAGTTTTAGTATATGACATGAGTTAAGATATTAAATCTTTGATTGATCTTTACTATTTATTTGAATTATCTTTATAAATTGATCTTTATACAGTAACTGAAAACATGTTGAACAATATAAAGAGCAGACATTTTATAGCTGATATAGTCATAAATATGAGCACAGCCTTTGATACTGTATATATAACCTCCTTAATAAACTGGGTAAGTCTGATACTTGACTTGATATTGTTACCTGATTTAAGAGCTGCTTACAGAATCAAACTTTACAAGCAAATCTGGCATATTGTAGGGCTAACTCAGGAAAAAATTAAGTGTGTTGATCCACAAGAGTTAGTATTAGGCCCACTGTTTTATTTTTTTACTGCTGTTAATAGGCTTATAGTAAGTACTAGGCTAACTGCCCTTGTGGGGAATTTTAAAGTTAGCCAGGTTCCCTTTTTCTGCTCAAAATAGCCTATTTAATTTGGTTGTAGTTTGGCTTTATCCATTCGATGATCGATAACTATATATTATCTGTAATAAAAATAACTGGGATCATACAATAATAACTTGAGGGGACCCATGCATGACATAAAGCATTTAGGAGCTGCCTCTATCCATTAATAGTACAGGGTGCAGTCCTGGGGTAACTTTTCTGTTTTTTGTCCATAGATCTACGTTCCACCTGAAAATGTACAGGGGTAAACTTTGTCCTTTGTGGATGGGGAGTCTGTTCCACAGCACCTGTATCCTCTGCAAGATATACCTGTCCCGCCAAACCATTCTGATGATGTTGCAGAAGAGGTTTATATCCCTAGACTAAGTATTTCTGATGCCATTTGATTTGCTGATGTGCACTAAATCCATCAGTAATGGCTCACAGGATGTCTTGAATGCTAGACACAGGTCACGTCTTGGTAGTCTATGGGATATTGAGTATAGCGACAGAAATTTGAGTCGGTCCATCTATGACATATTGTTTAGGCCTTATATCCTTTTATTAAGGTATTTCTGTGAGTGAATGAAAAATGTCACATGTTGGTCAAAGGTTAGGTCACTGTCCATATATGTTCCAAAATCCCAAGCAACTTGGTCAACTCTTAGTGGCATATTGTCAGGTTGGTACTTCCCTGGATAATTCTTTAGACCTTACATCAACTGAGTTAAAAAGTGTAGGCATATGATGCCATTAATTGAGTCTGATAGGTCATAAAACGATTAGGAAAAGGGAACAGATGGATCAACTATGCATGTAGATGTAGAAAAATACATGTTTACTGAATTCCAAGAAATTAGCTGTGAGCTGTTTGCTCCAACTGAGAAACAATCAAACAATCCTACTGTTCCACAAAGACACAATCACTGTGCAAAACTAATTGTCAAGGATCCTTTAAGCAACATTATTCTTATAGTGACTTAGAAACCCTGGCTTTATTCCTGGACCATCCTTTTCATTTAACTGCAGATTGAGGGGATACCACACAAAACCTTCCCATAATTTAAATTATTCAGGATGTCACAACCATCAAATAAAGCATGATTGGGTATTGCAATGACTGTGCTTATATCAGTATTGGAATGCAGACTATTAACCATCAACTCCTTTCTGCATGCAGCATGCTCTTACTAAATAAAACTGTTAATAAAATCTGTCTCATTTTTTACATTGCAAGTCCATTGGCTCACCACTGCAAGACCCTATTATACGAAATATTACAATGACAGCACCTACCACCCTTGCACAGTAAATGAGTGGTCAGCTCTGACCCATACTCCCTAGAGAATAGTGACAATTCTCTTCTGTCAAGACCACCATATGGTCTAACTATATGTGAGAAATCTTCTTCAAAGACTGGGTTACTGTTTTCAAATAACATACCTGAAACCACTAATATACAGTAATATTGTCTGCTTAAAAAGCTAAACTAAATAAGTACCTGTTGAAAGGGTGTGAATAACACTATCTCTGTGTCACCCATCTAGTAAATGGTCATGATATAATCAACAAATTTCAAAACTGTCCTGCACACCAAGCCTTAGTGGAACCTTACAGCTCTGCACAATCTTTATTCTCCATGGATAAGTCCTTATTAACTATAACTAAAACTTGCAACTCTGCTAGTCTGTCCTTGTACTCATATGATATCTCTGAAATCTGGAATTCTATCCCTACACCATCAGACAATTAAACAATCTACCCAGATTCAAAAACTTTCTAAAACAACACGTTACATATACTTGGCCTTGTTTTTGCATCTCCCAGGGCTAAACTACCCTGACCCTTATACACCTTCATTCCCCCTATACATCTCAACAAAGCAAATTCTTGATGTAAATGTCCTACTGTCGTCTATCACTTTGTCCTGACTGCCACTTCTTTTGTCTCCATTTACCACCTGACACGTTTTTCTCTCCAGCAAAATTCCAACTTATACTCACAACTTATACCTCTACATCAACCTCAGTTTCATTGCAACTTTCTTTTCCTCTGTATCACCTAATAAATGTACACACCATTCACTTTTCTTCTCCTGCTTTCTGCTTTCTACTTATCACTTTCCACCTGCTTTCTACTTATGTCTCCCACACCACCTCTCTTATTTCGCGTCTATATTACAACATCAAAGCATTAGTTAATCGAATAACTAAAGCTCGATCTTGTAATATCGACAGCTAAAATTGTCGAACGGCCAATTCAACCAAGGGAAACACTTCCCTTGGCTGAATCAAAAAAAAAAAACTTTACATCCGAGATCAAGTGGGGGGCTTCGCCCCCACACCCTCCTACCCAAATATACCAACTCTGAGATCACTCCAAATTGGAGAAATGGGCATACTCCACAGAACAGCCAAGGGAATTGTTTCCCTGGGTTAAATCGGCCGTTCAACAATTTACGGTTTTGATATTACAAGTTCAAGCTTTACTTATTCAATTAAGTAAAGCTTTGATCTTGTAATATAGAACCCTTATTTATCCTACCCATTAATGGAAAATTGTAATTTGACATTTTAAACCTCACAGTATATGCCAGATGTTTAGTAGTAATATGTAATGACTCTATATTTTACTGATTGCAAACTTTCATTTTTTTTTTCTAGTAAAGCTGCCTTTCAGGTATTGTACACCAGTACTGTAACTTTAAACTTTACATTTTTTTCTTGTATAACATTGCCTTTTTTGTGACATGGAGCTTTTCTCCCCAGGCCTCTGCTGAAAAGAGTGTACTGTAGCCTGGTCGGACTACCCTGGTCAACAAAAGCAATAAATCAATCAGTACATAAGAGAATAAATGTGAGTGTTTTAGAGACAATAGTTAGTAAATTTTGAAAATATATAAAAGCTTATAGGTATGAAATAACTTCTTCTGAAAACTGTATTATGGAACTAGCTGATGAACAACACTTGAACTGTAAATTCTATATAAATTATATTGTAAAAATGTTATGAATAGTACCTTGTAAATAATTAATGGGTTTATCATTAAGATATTATGGGATTGTGCTTGACATTCTTTTTTCAGTCATTACTGTAACAGCTATGCTAGGAACATTAACCTTCCTCTATGTATGTTTACATATACACCTCTGTTTGATATTTGAATTCTTCAAACTTCTGATAATGGGTTCTGTCTGAAAGGTTTAAATTGACCAGTCTAAAATATCTCTGAGCATATTTTTCTCACCCTTATAACATTCAAACTGTAATTTATTTGTATGTAGTGTTACAGACAACCTGTTCCCCTCAATATTAAATAAACTTCATCCAGACCAGTATTTCAACTAGGTTGGGTAAATTCACTTTAAGTTAGATGATAATTAGTCAGATAAAAAAGTATTGAAATGACTCTACTATGTACTCAAATATTAAAAACTAAAGAATATAAATTTCTTCAATTTATTTCATAGGTTCATAGGTAAGTACTAGGCTATCTGCCCGAGGGCATCTAAAAGCCAAGCCAGAATGTGGTGGCTTTCGCCACCCCCTTAGATTAGTTTCCTGTGCCTCTGTCTAGCAGAGCCATTAGTTCCCTGTGCATCTCTTCAGCAGAGCCACTGCAGTGATCCCTGGGGTAAATTTTCTGTTTCCCATCCACTCGTCAAGGTTTCTCTTGAAGAGTGTTAGTGAGGAGCTCTGCCTAATGTAAATTAGAATCCTGTTCCAAAGCATGGGGAGTCTCTGGGACAGGAATCTATCCCTCCAGCACATCCTATTTATCATTGTGGTGAGGTCTAGATCCCTAGAGCATGTGGCTCTCGGGGATTTGTTTTTTTTTTCTAGGTGGAGCATGTCCATCAATTCTGGGTTGGACATGGCCTTGTATATCAGGCAGAGGTCACCTCTGAGTAAGCGGTATGCAACTGAGTACAGCTGGAGTTTCTTCAGTCGGGCTACATAGGGCATCTGTCTGAGGCCAGTAATCCTCTTAATGAGGTACTTCTGTGATCTTTCCAGCTGTTGCAGGTGTCTTGTAAGGTACATCCCAAATGGTGTGTTGTACTCTATGATGGGTCTGATGAGTAGAGGGGCACAATAACCTCTTTTGTTCTAGATGCAAACCCTTTTGTGATTAGGTGAGCCACATAGAAGGATTTTCTAACCACCTTGGCAATATGATTATCAAAGGAGAGATTACTATCTACTTGGGTCCCCAGATCCCTTATTACATTTTCTGTATTTAGGGGACTACCACATATGTGGTAGTCCGTGGGTACTTTGTTTTTTCCAATGGGGATGACTAGGCACTTTTTGGCATTTAGCTTGAGGCCATGATTTTGACACCAGGTATCCGTGTCAGTGAGACCCTTCTGGAGGATGTCTGTATCAGCAGGAGAGTCAGTTATGGCCCCCAGTCTGCAGTCGTCTGCGAACTTGGTCAGCCATAGTCCTCCTGTGCTTGCCTGTACTTCTGAGAAGTATATGCCGAACAGGAGGGGTCCCAGGACTGAGCCCTGGGGGACGGCACTTGTAACCGGTTTAGAGTCGGACCTAGAGCCTGCAACTCTCACCGTGTAGGTTCTATCCATGAGCCAATTGGCAACCCATCTCGTGACATAGGGGTTTATGTTCAGACTGGTGAGCTTGTCTACAATACCAGAATCAGTATCAGCAAGAAACTACGATCCCTCATAAAATCCTCAGAACTGAGCCCTGTTCCAGTAGTCTTCAATCAGACAAGTTCAAGGCCTAAGTGTGTATGCCTACTCAAATGTTCTCTCTGTATTAGGCAGGATGAGCTAATGAGACTAGACTAGGATAGAGCTGAACAGATTTCTTGAGTAAAGTAGGTTAATCTTTACAGATTCAGAAAAAGTATGGACATAAACGTGCATATATCAAATTAATGGTCATGTTAAAGGGTCAACACACAAAACATTGAAAAAAAACATGTCAATCTTTATTATATCAACAGTACAAGATATCAACACTCAATATATTGAAAAAGGAAACAAATTTCCTTTTCTGACATACTAACCATAACCTGACCACATTCAGCTCAAATTTGTCTGAATATTGAGAAGGGCTTTAGTGGTTAAGCTGAATGTTATGGTTGGGATAGGGGCAGAGTTCAGGTTAGGGTTAGCATGCATTTCCAAGGTGGAGTTGGGCAATGAAGCATAACCTAAAATGTCATGATATCTGATGATTTAGGAATCACTTTTCAAGATAAAGCTGCATAACAATGGTTTTGTTGTTCATGATTTGTGCTAAATTTATCAAAAAGTAACAAAATTCTGATTTTGTGTTCATTTATGCAAATATGTTATTGTACCTTTGGTAACTGATTTTGACATAATGGAGTTACCAAATTCTATACGTAAGTTAAGGAGGCATTTCAGAAATGCAAAAAAAAAAAGACACATTCGGTATAGATATTTATAGTTTCCTTATCACATGCAAAATTTGGTTTAATATATAATAACAAGTGTATGCAGCCACGTTATGTAAGAATCTGTCAGGAATGCCACTTAAGTATTAGAGTTACTCCAGAAGGTTAAGGTAGTCAGTTGATAAGGAACAGCTTCCTGCAATCTATAGACTTTGATTCTGTCATCCTCCATTTGACTGCTGAAGTCACTTTACTAGGTAGCACTTCTGGGCTGAGTCTAAAAAAAACAGTCCACAAGGATTAATGCTCTACCCTGGTTAACAAATGCAGCTAGATAAGATTAGTGCTCTACCCTGGTTAACAAATACAGCTAGATAAGATTAGTGCTCTACCCTGGTTAACAAATACAGCTAGATAAGGTCAGTGCTCTACCCTGGTTAACAAATACAACTAGATAAGTAAATAAACGTTAGAGTTAGTAATGCTGCTTCCTGTTATGCTTTCAAAAAGGCGTAATACTCCCTCTTAGCTCATGTCCTTGCATACCACTAGAAAAAAGAAGTGATTAGGGGTTAATGAAGTGTTAGACCCCCTTTACAAATACAGTAGAACAAGCATAACTAGACTCTGCATGTATACCTTAGCAATAATATCTAAACAGTGGAACAAACTATCCCTCGCATTTTCATAATTTTTCTTTAAGTTATAGGGGCAAAATGGGCTGATGCTGCAACTTTCCCCAAAAATGATGTGACCTAAAAAAAACATAAATCAACATTTTTCTACCGATTAGTAGTACTTCCTGTCTACCAATTTTTACTTTCTAACTTTGGAATGTTTCAGAAATATGTCATTACTTTTATAACAGGATGATTCCTTCATATCATTGTAGTTGCTACTTTTTTTCAGTTTAGCACTGGTAGTAGTTTTATTTGTACATTTCATCCTTTCCTGTGCCCACCACACTGGCACCTGATATTGCTCAGATGATTTCTTGTCACTTGATATGATCATTCTTCCATCCTTTTATACCTTCTTAATTTCAATTAATTCTCTGTGAACATTGCACCCTTTGGATCCTGTTTGAATTTTATATATACCTGAATTTATTGATGCAAAACCAGTTCTAAAATATTTTTACCACTTATTAGAACACACAAGTCCCTCTGCATGTTTTCCATCTTCTTTATTGTATACATACTGATGAAGATCTTAATGCTATTGTTAACATTTTATATGCAAGTCCTGCATCAATGTTATGTAAAAAGAAGCAAAACAGGGCCTGCTGTAGATTGGAACCTGAGTTACAAGTTTAGTACAATATCTGTTTATTCAGAACTGACTCTTTCAGTGTTTCCTTTTGGCTCATACTGAATTATCATTTTGTGTATATTGGTATTGATTTATCCACTGTGCCGAACTGTGTAAATAATATTTTGTATGAGAATTATTTCAGATTTATTTGCTGAAAGCTGAAATAAATATTTTCTTTTAAGTTTTGTTGTTCTGCCTTTTGATTATGTGAGTCAAGTCTATGTTTAAGATTCAACTAACGTAAATTTAGACTATACCCCTACACCTGCCCTTGCTTATTTATTTATGTATGTACGTATGCATGTTTACCGATTACAGGCTCAGGCTGGTTACATCGTAATGTAACAAAACTGTGTACAGTACACAAGTAACAGTGATTTATATTTATTCATAAGGCTATTCGACACAAATGTATACATATATAACAATATAACATTTATATTTATTCATAAAGCTATTCATTCTATATTCATAAGCATAGAAAAATCTGACAATCTAACAAACCACATAAGTGGAATAGAAAAGGGAAAATGGAGTTAAAGCAGGAGAAGTGGAAGTGGTGGCGATATAGCAACAGTGCCTTCTGTGAAGGTTGGGTGCCAGGCTGGCAACTCAACACCGTAAAAACACCACTGCTAATCAATCTGCGGACCAGTGGTCCATTGTGGCAACCCCTAACTGAGAAAAGCCAAAAAACATTGCAATTACATTATGAAAGATAAGGGGTGGTGAGTTTAGACCAGTAATGGTGTGTTAAGCAGAATTCTTTCTGGCCCCCATCTTCCAGCACACCTCTAGACAACTACTCTTCATTTCTAAGTCTTTAAAATAAGATTCCACCTTTTTATTTATGAAACATTCAGATTAATGCAAAATTAGTTTCCTAATTTCTTATTGCTTCTCTTGTGGTGAATGAACGTATTTAACCTCTTCAGTGTGCAAGATTTCTACCACCTTTTCTGACTTGATCAAAAAGTCATGTGCTGGTATAATTTCACATAAACTCCTTCGGAACATTGTACATAGATGTTTTCAGTTTGACTTCAGTCCTTCAAGGACCTGCACTTTGCAAATGGGCTAAAACTGCCTTTCCTCCATCCTGTTCATTTTGATTTGTTTAAATGCCTTTCTGTTTTTCTGTATGCTGAACAGAAGTAACATTGTCACAGTAGTCAGAAAATCCTTCTATGTGGCACACCTCTTCACAAAGGGGTTCACCTCCAGAAAAAAAACAGGTCATTGTTACTCTCTACTCATCCCTCAGCAGACCCATTATAGAGTACAATGCCCCATTTGGCATGTACCTCACAAGACATCTACAGCAACTAGAAAGGCCACAGAAATACCTCACTAAGAGGATTACCAGCCTCAAACAGATGCCATACGTGGACCATATCAAAAAACTCCAGCTCTACTCCGTTTCTTAAAGCCTACTCAGAGGTAACCTCTACCTAACATACAAAGCTATGTCAGTCCCAGATTTGTTGGGAATGCTACACTTAAAGAAATCCCAATCCCTCCGAGCCACACACTCCAGGGACCTAAACCTTGTCACCACAGTAAACAGAACATGCTGGAGAGATAGATTCCTGTCCCAGAGAATTCCCATGCTTGGAACAGACTACCCATTCATGTCAAGCAAAGCTCATTAGACCTCTTTAAGAAAAATCTCGACAATTGGATGGGAAATAGGAAATTCACCCCAGGGATCACTTCTGTGGCTCTGCTAGACAGGGGTGCAGGAAAATAACTTTCTTGGGTGGCGAACATAGGCCCCAGGGTCAATAGCCTAGTACCTACCTATGAACCTATGAACCTATGTAATACTGTATTACTTTTTTATCTCTGCAACTTATTTGTATATCTTTTCCTCTGTCAAAGAGTTTGCTTATCTTTCTTCTTGTCTCACTTTTTTTACATTAACTTGATGAGCTTACCATGCTGTTCGGTGTGTGCTTCCTTACTCTTCATGAAATCCAGTAATTTCTCTCCTTCCAAGTGAAAATATGCTGCCTTTTCCATAAATTATAATTTTATGTCTTCTGCTTACGCCCTTTTTTGTAGCATCCCCTCTGAATCAGATGGTAAGAATGAAAGGATAAAGGTCTAGGAGTATAGTGATCACATAAAACTGAGGGGGGGGTTACAACATTCTGGACTGTTCTAAAAGCATTAGTTTGTGTGCTTTGTTAAATATTATTTATCTTTGACTTTGTATAAATACATGCTGTTTGATGCCTGACTCCTGCAGAATGCAATTTAATTTTGGCATTTATTAGAAGATATCCCCCACCTAAATGCACATGCATACACATGCTGCTGTAGCATATTCAAGGGTCATCAAGAAAACAGTGAATTTTAAGGATGAGGTCCATACTAATTTTTAATGTATTACCACATGATTATTATTACTATAAAACTTTCACTATTGCTGAGTTAACATATCCTATTCCCATTAAAGGCATGTGCCTCATATGTACCTCTCAACCTCTTAGAGCAAGACATCTGGACAAAGAGCCAAATAATGAGGGGACAAAGGCGGTAAAACAGGGACAATGTTCAAATATTGCTCTTACAAACCTAGAACTGATAGAATAACAGGTTTTGCATTAACATAACTTTCCTGATGGGTATGAAGTCTGAAACCTAAATGTCTTTCATTATTTTCTGACTTCAGTCCTCAGTGATTTTCCAGAAAACCACAATTTTATGAGTAATAGACCAAAAATATGAGGCAACACTTTGGACATTCTGCGAAAATCTATATAGTTGAGAGGTATGGTCTAATACAATACACAGTTATGTACGTAGAACAGAAACAGAATTATCAGAAATGGCTGAGGTGCTGCATAAGAAATAATTTCAACAGACACACTACAATAACAGTATTTGCATTTGCTAAGTGTGGGGGGGGGGCTGGGGAATTGTGAAATGTATGGTTATGACCTCTAATGAACCTGTCAAGGAGGACAAGGAATAAGATGAAAGACTATATTAGATGAGAAGGGGCTACAGACTATATGAACAGGGGGTCTATATCATATTATCAAAGAGGCATTACAACAAATGCCTCTTCACCAACATGAAAAGAGTGAACCGTGAATTATGTGAACACCTGAATCAGCAATTTTTTTCCTCTGGAAAAAAATCGCTTGGCCATCAGCATAAATATTCCCCTCTCCCCACTGTAGTGCGATCTCGGGGTTGGTATAATTAGTTAGGGGGTACCCCCCACATTGGGGGGTTTGGGGCAAAGCACCCCAATTTGAGTTATTTGTTTGTGGTATTTCATTTCTGGCTGGATCAGTGATTTTTTCCCCCTGAGGAAAAAATCACTGATTCGGCCACTCGTGTAATTCGTGGTTCGCTCTTTTCATGTCAATGAAGAGGCATTCGCTGTAATGCCTCTTCGATAATTTAATACAGACCCATGAACAAGAGACAAGAATATCAGCTGGGGGTATTATGCCAGTTGTTAGGAAATACAGTTGGACATATGCATAATGTTGTCAATATTGTAGTAAATGAAAAAAAAGGTCAGCTGCATTTAACCTGTGTGAAAGGAATATGCAGAAAAAAACTGTGCACACAAGGAAAGAATGTGCTTATAAAGAATGTTTCAAAGGTATATTTGGACGTAGGAATATAGTTTTAGTTTCAGATGATTACATGGCATCTTGTATACACATGATGTATATACTGAATGAAGAAAAATGCCTGTATATCTTTTTTTTCCTGCACAAAAATCTTATAAAATTATAGGATAATGTACATAGTTTATGATTCATAATTAATGTCATACTTTGGCTATAATTTATAACTGGAATTAACAGCTCACAGTCATTTTTCACAGCTGTGCATCACAACTTAAAATGTGCTGCTGGATTCTAAAGATAAGCGTGAAAGTTGCATCAGAATTGAAGAACTACATCATTAGTACACTCAAGAGGGTAGTAAGTCATGCCTTTTGCTGACAGAGGATGTTTTATTGTTGGTTAGAAACCACATTCCAAATAATCCTTTTTAATGCGATACACCTTAAAATGGATGATTTGTACTTACTGCTGGCCTCCACTTTCATGATAAATCAGAAGTAATAGGACTTAATCTACTTCCTGGGCAGATGGTCAGTGCAATGAGGTGTTGGTAGCATATACCTGCCTACTACTTTTAGATATGCTTCAAGGCTGATATAATTCAAGTCTCATGAATTTATTGTTTTGTTTTTCTGTAGGCACATTATGTTAACTTCCATACAACAAACAGTTTAAACTGTGGCATTTGTGTCACCGTAAAAACTGTAATAGTTGGATATTATTGCCCAGTAAATATCAGGATATGCGAGTCTTGATTTCAAATGAAACTGTATTTTAGTTAAAGATAGATGATATTACCAGTAGGGACACAGAAGCATAACAATTGATTACTAAAGTGTTCAAGAAGTATGTAGAGTTGCTTTATTACTTTGTAGTTAAAACACAGAAAAAACAGAAACAAGAAAGACTAAGAAATTAGTAGTTTATTGGCCATTTTGGGCTAATTTTTATCTCTTTCATTTCCCCTGCTATAAAACCTGCATTTGTGTGTTTTGCACACTGGGCAGCACCAGTTAGCTTGGTTATACTTATACCCAGCTCCACAAAGTCTACTCTTCAATTTTTCCCTTGGAACTAGACAAACTTTCAACTTAAGCACTCAATCCATTCACCTCTCATCCTGGCACTTGCTCAGAAATCATAGCAAGCACTAATAAACCTTAGCACTAGACGCCCCATATACTGTAGAGAAGGACAAGGCTCTCTATTCGACCTTACCAGCCAATCAGTAAAACAGTTCAGTGTACCTATCCAGGCATGTCCAAAGGGCAGTTTCAGGTGTACTCTCCAGTCCAACTGGTGAATCTGGGCATTTTGAGGAATATTACAATTGCCTCATGTACACAGACAACCCTCTCCTCCTTCCACCAAACACTAATACATGCGAGAGATGCAATTATACAGCCAAACTGGAGGCTAAGCTCTCTCAACCCAAGACTGGACCAGGCAGTCAAGAGGAGAAGGGAATTACTTGCATCACACCATCAGTCTCACATAGACCTATGAAACCAGCACCGGCAAAAAACCCACATAAATACATGAAAACATACTCGGAGGCTCTAAATAAAAATCTGCAAAAGCAACAGAGACCTCCAAAGCAGACATCCAAGCAACCTCCACCCCCCCCAACACAAACTATAAAACACATACTTGACAAAACCAGTGTGCCACGCAATCACAGCCCTTAAGGCAAAATAACATACCCAACACACTAGTAATAGGTGACTCTATAATCAGGCACACTGGCATCCCACCCACTAGGCTGAACAAGGAGAAGGTTACTGTTAGCTGCCTGTCGGGTCCCAGGATCCGCCACATAATACAAGCACTCAGGTCACTTCAGAACAAGTACAAATATGACTCTGTCATTGTCCATGTTGGTGTGAATGACCTGAGCCGTACCTCCCTGGACTACATACAAAGAGACATGGAGGAGCTCTCTGATCACATAGACCAGGCTGGTATGACCCTGACCCTCAGTAGCATCCTGCTATCAGCAAGAATGATACCACAGTATAGAGAAAAAATTATCAATTTCAACAATTGGCTAAGCTTCTGGTGTCATTCAAAGGGGATCCAGTGTCTGTCAGCCTGGGATGACATGCTCAACAAGCCACACTGCTTCGCTAGAGATGGCTTGCACCTGTCACCCTTAGGCTTTCGAATACTGGCCAAGGCTCTTGCCACCCCCCATAGTGCCTTTATTAGGCAAGGCTCAAAAGACAAACCCACCACCATAAATAGCACAAGTAACAAAAAACTGAGGGTAATGCTACTCAGTGCTAGAAGTATAAACCTCAAAATGCATGCACTCAAGGCACTCCTCAGTATGGAGAAAATCGATATATGTGCAGTAACAGATACCTGGTTTAAGGCTCCAGAGAGCACTCTAGCACTACCAGGCTACAACTCATACCATACATTTCGGCCACAAAACCCAGACCGAAATACAAATGGCAGGGGAGTATCCATATTCATCAAGGATACCCACACCTCCAGGTTAGTGGCACAGCATGATGCTTCAGAGATCATCCACGTGCAACTAACAATGGGCAAAACTGCTAATCAAATTATAACTTGCTACAGATCACCCACCATGTCCCAGGACCCCCACTCCATATTCCTGGAAACACTGGGAAACATAAAGGTCCTACAAAACACCCTGATATTGGGTGATTTCAATTACCCAAACATTAACTGGGAGAACTACTCAAGTACAAACTCCCTTGCCCAACATTTCCTAGAATTTATAAACTTAAATGCTCTGGATCAACTGGTCAACACTCCTAACAGAGGTGACAACATATTGGACCTGGTCATCACCAACATGGGCAACCAGTGTTCCACACCGGAGGTCAACCCCTCGCTGGTTAGAGCTGACCATAAACTAATCACTCTGACTATCCACATTCCGCCACCACCCCTGGTCAAAGAAACCACTGTGAAAACCTTTCAAAAGCAAACTTCACATTACTTAAGACCAAGGTGGGAAGTTTCAAAGCCCACATGCTAAAGGATAACGCTGTCCAAGATGCAAAATCCTTTACTACTGCACTCTACGGGCACTTACAAGAATGCATGGATCGTGCTATCCCAAACAAAACAAATACTCACTCCTCCAAGAAAAGGAAACCAGTCTGGTGGACCCCTGCCATAAACAAGCTATACAATAGAAGGAGGAAACTAGTACAGAAAAGAATAAAATCCCAAGAAGGGAAGATATCCCTGATCAGTATCAGCAAGAAACTACATTCCCTCATAAAATCATTGAAGGCTAGCTTTGAAAGAAAAATTGCCATGGACTCCAAAGATAACCACAAGGCATTCTTTGGCTATGTCAAGAATCTAGGTGGCAATTCTCAGATCTGCTCAGAGTTAGAGCAGAATGGCACAAAATACACTGAACCGACCGATATAGCCAACATCCTGGCAGACAGGTTCAGTGCAAACTTCACCCCCCTCTCACCTCCAAAAAGGCCCATAACTATACCAGAAGAATGTAGTGCCCCTGAAATCACAGACACTCAGGTTAAAACAGCCCTCTCCAAAGCCAAAAACACAGCATCAATGAGACCGGACGGTCGCCAAGGCTGCGTCCTACATGAGCTGAAAGATGAACTAACCCCTCACCTAAACACACTGTTTAAACTCAGCCTCTCCACAGGCTACATGCCCACAGAGTGGCGCACAACAACGGTTATTCCGCTCCACAAAGGTGGAGCCACAACAGACCCCGGGAACTATCGCCCTATAAGCCTGACTAGCTTGGTCTGCAAAGCTATGGAGCACATCATCATGGATTTCATTAACAGAGACATTGGGAACCTCCAAACACTGGACCCTACCCAGTTTGGCTTTGTTAAGGGCAGATCATGCCTCCTAAACCTGGTGGACTTATTTGAGACAGTTACCAAGGCTATAGATGAGGGAAAGGTGGTCCACACAGCCTATCTAGACCTTCGCAAAGGCCTTTGACACCATTCCCCACTCAGGTATTATAGACAAGCTCACCAGCCTGAACATAAACCCCTATGTCATGAGATGGGTTGCCAACTGGCTCACGGACAGAACCCACATGGTCAGAGTTGCAGGAGCCAGGTCTGACTGTAAAACAGTTACAAGTGGCATTCCCCAGGGCTCAGTCCTAGGACCCCTCCTGTTTGGCATATACTTCTCAGAGGTACAGGCAAGCACTGGAGGACTATGGCTGACCAAGTTCACAGATGACTGCAAACTAAGGGCTATAATTGACTCTGACACAGACATCCTCCAAAAGGGTCTCACTGAGTCAGATACCTGGTGTCAAAATCATGGCCTCAAGCTAAATGCCAAAAAGTGCATAGTCACCCCCTTTGGAAAAAACAAAGTACCCACAAACTACCACATAGGTGGTAGCCTCCTAAATACAGAAGACGTAATAAGGGATCTGGGGACCCAAGTAGATAGTAACCTCTCCTTTGATAATCACATTGCCAAAGTGGTTAGAAAATCCTTCTATGTGGCCCACCTAATCACAAAAGGGTTTGCATCCAGATCAAAAGAGGTCATTGGGCCCCTCTATGCATCACTCATCAGACCAATCATAGAGTACAGTGCCCCATTTGGGATGTACCTTACAAGACACCTGCAACAGCTAGAAAGACCACAGAAGTACCTCACCAAGAGGATCACTGGCCTCAAACAGATGCCCTATGCAGCTTGACTGAAGAAACTCCAGCTGTACTCAGTTGCATACCGTCTACTCAGAGGTGATCACTGCCTGACATACAAGGCCATGTCCAACCCAGAATTGATGGACATACTCCACCTAAAGAAAACCATATCCCCTCGAGCCACATGCTCCAGGGATCTAAACTTCACCACAACAATAAATAGGACATGCTGGAGGGATAGATTCCTGTCCCAGAGACTTCCCATGCTCTGGAACAAGATTCCAATCTACATTAGGCAGAGCTCCTCTCTAACCATCTTCAAGAGAAATCTTGACGAGTGGATGGGAAACAGAAAGTTTACCCCAGGGATCACTTCAATGGCTCTGCTGGACAGAGGCACAGGGAAGTAATCTAAGGGGGTGGCGAAAACCAACACATTCCGGGTAGGCTTATAAATGCCTTTGGGCAGATAGCCTAGTACCTACCTATGAACCTAAATATCTACTAATGGATATAGTAGCAGCAATTGTTCCATCAATAGCTTAAAGCAGACATTGCGGGTTTGCAGTCTACCATCTTAGCATGATTACTAGCTGTTAAACTCTTATCAGTATAATAACTATCCCCCCATACAAACTGTGGTTTAGGATAAGCTATTATAATAACTATTCCCCACAAAAACTGTGAAAGGAACTAATGTTACAATTTAAATTTAGATGCCACCAGCATAATCAAAATTGCCCGGTAACTAGGTATTGATTCCAACACAAAGTAGTAACAATCTTTCTGTTCTATCTCTGTCTATACCCATTCCACTCTTCTGTCTATAACCACGGTGCTTAATTTGATGGTCAGTGGTCACATCTATAAACATCTTTAGAGTCTTAACAAACTACTTTACCTGTAATACAGTCATGTCTTCCATTACCTGTTTTTGGCTCAGCTAACTAATATAAATCCAATCAGTTGCTAGCGTCTTGTGGGCTGACTGCCTTTAGTAGGTTTAAATCCTATTTGTTTCTGACCACTCATTGTATACCTTTATTAATATTCTGTAGACATTCATTGCAGTTCTCACTACTTACTGACTTAATCACCTTCTGACTCATATATCCTTAGTACACCCACAGCTTACTGTATAATGCACACCTATATGGAAATCATCTGGACAGCAGATACTTTGTGTCAAAAACTACAGGTAGCATGTGGTGACCTAATTAACATTAACCTTTAGAGAGTGAAGGGCATCTCTACACACTCTGGGAAATAAGAACATTTAGATTATTGAATATGAAGTTAAACTTCAATGGAAGAAGAATTTCATAGCATCACAGATATTGCTCTGGTTGCATACAGAGTATATGGTAAGGGGAAAGATTTTCAGGATTGCTCAAGCTAAGATCAGGTAATGAGTGGGTTGACTAAGTGATTGATTCAGTCTTACCTTCCATCTTTACCAGTCTTATTAAAGGACCATTTTACTTGCAGCACAGGCCAAAGACAGACAGTATATTAATTATAGTAGTAAATAAAGAAACCTACACAAGTGGTAAAATGCTTTCAATTCACAGAGTACATGAAAATCCAGTAAAGAAAATGGCATCACATATTGTTTGACATTCACATCTTACTAGTAAAATGTTCCTTTTCTCAGGACTGATGCATGGTCTTCAATATCCTTCATTATTTTTCTCCGAATAGCGCAATAAATACTGACAATCGTGTGAACTGACTCCAGGTCTGACGATGTAAGATAGTCAGAGCACACTTCCTTGTCTAATAACCTATACTGCTAAGTAGCTGAAGTGCAAGCTTTCTAACAAGAAATAAGTAGCATTTTAAAGCATGCACCAAAACTTAATCGAGCACTTCTGAACTGCAACAAAAATAAAAAAAATAAAATCTCTTCTTCAATCTAGCACTACTTTTCCATCACCTCTCCTCTATCACCTTAGGATAACCAAGTCTGCTTCTGTGCCCCACAACTTGAACTTGAAGAGTAAAAAAAAAAAAATAAGTCCTGTACTTCAGGACTGAAAGAGAAACTGTAGCAAACTGCTTGGTCCGGTTGTAACAAACAGTTTACTACGACTTACACCACACACTCAGTGTGAAGGAAGCACTTCACCCCTGACCACAAAAAACAGTATTGGAATTCATTTCCATGACATCATTCAGAAATACCAGTGTGGAAATGAATGCTAGTGCTACTCTGTTGCCTAATCATCATCTGCCAATAGCTGTCCCTAACACTTTGTGTGTGGAGCAGATGCCCTTATTGGTCCACCCTAGTCACACCTCTGACTAAAGCTGACAGGCCACTATGTGGTAAAGATGATTGAAATATAAGCAGTGTACAGATGAAATGGAGAACTACAAATGTTATCTCTTTTCATAAAAATATTAAACAAGCACACAGATTGTAAATTAGTGACCCTTATATCAGCACCATATAAAAGTAATGAAAGATTATTAAGCACCTCAGCTATCAGAGAGAATCAGATGTATTTCACATGTCTTGCTATTATAGTATAATTTAGCCTGAAACTCTCAATATTTTTTGGGGGGGTGTTAAGATTTGGGAGAGTACATCATTTGACACAACTTTTCTGGCTTGTTCATAGGGCCTTACAGAAACACATGCTTGGTGCCAGAGCCATGGGCTCAAGCTCAATGCCAAGAAATGTATTGTTATCCCCTTTGGGAAAAAACATGTATCCATGAATTACCATATAGGTGGCAGTACACTAAACACAGAACGTGTGATAAGAGACTTAGGGACACAGATGGACAGTGGTCTCACCTTCGATAACCACATCGCCATAACAGTCAGGAAATCCTTCTCTGTGGCACACCTCATCACGAAGGGCTTTTCATCCAGAAAAAAGGAGGTCATTGTCCCACTGTACTCATCCCTCATTAGACCCATTATAGAATACAATGCCCCATTTGGTATGTACCTCTCAAGACATCTGCAACAACTGGAAAGGCCTCAGAAATACCTCACTAAAAGAATCACAGGCCTAAAGCAGATGCCCTACGCTGACCGCCTTAAAAAACTCCAGCTATACTCTGTTGCATATTGTCTACTCAGAGGCGATCTCTGCTTAACATACAAGGCCATGTCAAACCCAGAGCTGTTGGACATGCTACACTTAAAGAAATCCCAATCCCTCAGAGCTACACGCTCCAGGGATCTAAACCTTCTCATCACAATAAACAAAACATGCTGGAGGGATAGGTTCCTGACCCAGAGACTCCCAGACTCTGGAATAGATTGCCCATACATGTCAAGCAGAGTGCCTCTTTGGACCTCTTCAAGAGGAACCTTGACAATTGGATGGGAGAAAGGAAATTCACCCCAGGGATCACGTCAGTCGCCCTGCTAGACAGGGGTCCAGGAAAGTAAATAATGTGGGAAGAAATAGTCAGGGAATTGTTATGGCTAGGCTTGTATAGGCCCTAGGGCTGATAGCCTAGTACCAACCTATGAACCTATGAACCTATGATACCAAAAAGTATTTTTTCTTCTTTTTTTTTCTTTTGCTTTTTTAACAATTATGTACTCATCTGTTTTGTCCCACCAAGGCATATACTAGTACCAACATTAAAGGAATCCCACTCTGTTGTTGACTGTTTACATATGGTGATGGAATCAGCACTCCTTGTTTCTTAATTCATGGCACAATTGATAGCTCTAGATGTCAGTATTGGGACTCCTCATAAAAATGAAGGCTCTGCCCCTTCTTTCATGTGTTTGAAAGTGTCATATATATAATCCCCTGCCTCACCTGCCTGAGAGATGTTCTACACTAGAATGTCAGTCAGCCTGCAGATGCAAAATTTATTAATTATGTACCACTTTGTCTCAATCACTATTCATTCCATACACCTCAAATATGGTGTCACACTGTAGGTGGGGTCTGAACAATGTCTCTGTCTGGCCTCTTCACATACCTTCCAGCTGACATCAACTGCTTAATGTTGCTCCAGTCTCTCCAAGCTTAACTGATTATATCCGAGTGATGCCTCCAGGTGCATATGCAATTAACGCCTACTGACGTCTCTAGGTGTCAAATATTGCTTGTTCATATTTTCATCAATGATTCCAAAACCATGCTATGTACAAGGCTTTAAAAGGTTTCATCTTAAAGCTTACACAGTGGCAAACTCAACTGCATTAATATTTGACCTATGTCTGGTGCAAGTAAATAAATATTAACAGTTATTTTTTATGATATTAATTTATATAGATATAAATATCTCAACAACCAAGTAACAGAACTCCTTAGGCTCATATGAAAGCTCTCAGCTAGACAAATAAAATGCTGATGACAGTATGTGTAACTTGTGTGGTTGCTGAACTATTTTAAATTGTTTACAAAATATTACAAATGTAATAGTTACTGTGACTAATAAAATTCAGTTTAAGACCTAGAACCTAAAGAATACTACCACTATAAAAATAGTTTGTGCTGAAGAGTTTGCCATTTATACTTTTTCATAATACCCATGGTTCCAGAAATGTGAACATTTATTTGACATGTGAGGACATAATTTGATTTTGTCAAAAGGCTGAACTCCACCCATTGGAAGTTAAAGTGCAAACTTCTTGAGCTCCATTGGAGTGAATGAGTTAATGTCTTTTGTACTATTCCCCAGGGCTAGGATTATTATGGACATTGCCAAGTTATGAAGAAGTGAAAACACAATAGTAAAGCAACCTAGTCCTAGCATCACAGTCATTATTTTTGTATACCAAGGAGTTTTTTCTTCTGCATTAACTGGCTGGACCTGCTGGACATCACATGCATTACCACATGTAGCCCTCCCCTCTATGCCAAATTCAGCAGCTAACTATCATGTGACTACAGTACTACCCTCATAGCTGGAGAAATATCATATTGCTGGCAGAAAACTCACTCTCTTTCCTAGAATGGGTAAGCCTGCAGTTGTGACTTCTTCGCACCCCTCTCTGCCTATATTTTTTCAATGTTTGAACCACTATTCAAGCTCAGGTTATCTGGATCGCCATCAGGGCTCCATCTCTCTGTGCTACAGTTCCAGGATCTAAACACTGTCTTGTGTATTGACTTAGTATGGCCACACTTCAGAAGCTATATCCCATTGTAATCATGTACACAGTATAGGATAATGCATTTCGTTTCAGCAGCAATCACATTATGGGGGCATTTTTGAAGGCCCAGTTTCTAAAATGTCTGCCAAATGCTCCTCAGTCAGTACAAATTGTTGCTTGTTCATCCTCAGTAAGGGTGATAACTGTTCATATAAGTAAGTACTGCCAAAGACACTAAACATTTTAATGCAAGTCTGGCAGATCTGTATTTTTTTAGTGGTAGCCCTGCTGAAGTTCTAAAGGATACTTCGTCTGTGCTTAATTCTGTAAATAACTGAATGCTGAAGTTCAATAAAGTTGAAGATAAATTTGGGCAATAGAACTATGAAGTAACACACACACACACACACACACACACACACACACACACACACACAGAAGCATACATATGTATCTGAGAATTTTTATATGTGTATATATGTATTTTTATAAATAAATTACTTTCTCCCTTCTCCTGATAAAAATCATTCTGTTAAGACATTAGTTTTGTCTTGCTGTATTGTATTATATTTTTCTGTATTATCTACGTTTCTTTTATTGTTAGAATGTGTAATTTTGTGGAGCTACCCAAGCCTCTGCTGAAAAGGGGTCTTATACAGCCTAGTTGGACCATCCTGTTAAACACAAATAAATAGTATATAGATTTGCATATGTGTGTGTATATATAAAGTGTTCAAGAAGTATGTAGAGTTGCTTTATTACTTTGTAGTTAAAACACAGAAAAAATAGAAACAAGAAAGACTAAGAAATTAGTAGTTTATTGGCCATTTTGGGCTAATTTTTATCTCTTTCATTTCCCCTGCTATAAAACCTGCATTTGCGTGTTTTTGCACACCGGGCAGCACCAGTTAGCTTGGTTATACTTATACCCAGCTCCACAAAGTCTACTCTTCAATTTTTCCCTTGGAACTAGACAAACTTTCAACTTAAGCACTCAATCCATTCACCTCTCATCCTGGCACTTGCTCAGAAATCATAGCAAGCACTAATAAACCTTAGCACTAGACCCCCCCCCCATATACTGTAGAGAAGGACAAGGCTCTCTATTCGACCTTACCAGCCAATCAGTAAAACAGTTCAGTGTACCTATCCAGGCATGTCCAAAGGGCAGTTTCAGGTGTACTCTCCAGTCCAACTGGTGAATCTGGGCATTTTGAGGAATATTACAATTGCCTCATGTACACAGACAACCCTCTCCTCCTTCCACCAAACACTAATACATGCGAGAGATGCAATTATACAGCCAAACTGGAGGCTAAGCTCTCTCAACCCAAGACTGGACCAGGCAGTCAAGAGGAGAAGGGAATTACTTGCATCACACCATCAGTCTCACATAGACCTATGAAACCAGCACTGGCAAAAAACCCACATAAATACATGAAAACATACTCGGAGGCTCTAAATAAAAATCTGCAAAAGCAACAGAGACCTCCAAAGCAGACATCCAAGCAACCTCCACCCCCCCCAACACAAACTATAAAACACATACTTGACAAAACCAGTGTGCCACGCAATCACAGCCCTTAAGGCAAAATAACATACCCAACACACTAGTAATAGGTGACTCTATAATCAGGCACACTGACGTCCCACTCACTAGGCTGAACAAGGAGAAGGTTACTGTTAGCTGCCTGTCGGGTGCCAGGATCCGCCACATAATACAAGCACTCAGGTCACTTCAGAACAAGTACAAATATGACTCTGTCATTGTCCATGTTGGTGTGAATGACCTGAGCCGTACCTCCCTGGACTACATACAAAGAGACATGGAGGAGCTCTCTGATCACGTAGACCAGGCTGGTATGACCCTGACCCTCAGTAGCATCCTGCTATCAGCAAGAATGATACCACAGTATAGAGAAAAAAATTATCAATTTCAACAATTGGCTAAGCTTCTGGTGTCATTCAAAGGGGATCCAGTGTCTGTCAGCCTGGGATGACATGCTCAACAAGCCACACTGCTTCGCTAGAGACGGCTTGCACCTGTCACCCTTAGGCTTTCGAATACTGGCCAAGGCTCTTGCCACCCCCCATAGTGCCTTTATTAGGCAAGGCTCAAAAGACAAACCCACCACCATAAATAGCACAAGTAACAAAAAACTGAGGGTAATGCTACTCAGTGCTAGAAGTATAAACCTCAAAATGCATGCACTCAAGGCACTCCTCAGTATGGAGAAAATCGATATATGTGCAGTAACAGATACCTGGTTTAAGGCTCCAGAGAGCACCCTAGCACTACCAGGCTACAACTCATACCATACATTTTGGCCACAAAACCCAGACCGAAATACAAATGGCAGGGGAGTATCCATATTCATCAAGGATACCCACACCTCCAGGTTAGTGGCACAGCATGATGCTTCAGAGATCATCCACGTGCAACTAACAATGGGCAAAACTGCTAATCAAATTATAACTTGCTACAGATCACCCACCATGTCCCAGGACCCCCACTCCATATTCCTGGAAACACTGGGAAACATAAAGGTCCTACAAAACACCCTGATATTGGGTGATTTCAATTACCCAAACATTAACTGGGAGAACTACTCAAGTACAAACTCCCTTGCCCAACATTTCCTAGAATTTATAAACTTAAATGCTCTGGATCAACTGGTCAACACTCCTAACAGAGGTGACAACATATTGGACCTGGTCATCACCAACATGGGCAAGCAGTGTTCCACACCGGAGGTCAACCCCTCGCTGGTTAGAGCTGACCATAAACTAATCACTCTGACTATCCACATTCCGCCACCACCCCTGGTCAAAGAAACCACTGTGAAAACCTTTCAAAAGCAAACTTCACATTACTTAAGACCAAGGTGGGAAGTTTCAAAGCCCCCATGCTAAAGGATAACGCTGTCCAAGATGCAAAATCCTTTACTACTGCACTCTACGGGCACTTACAAGAATGCATGGATCGTGCTATCCCAAACAAAACAAATACTCACTCCTCCAAGAAAAGGAAACCAGTCTGGTGGACCCCTGCCATAAACAAGCTATACAATAGAAGGAGGAAACTAGTACAGAAAAGAATAAAATCCCAAGAAGGGAAGATATCCCTGATCAGTATCAGCAAGAAACTACATTCCCTCATAAAATCATTGAAGGCTAGCTTTGAAAGAAAAATTGCCATGGACTCCAAAGATAACCACAAGGCATTCTTTGACTATGTCAAGAATCTAGGTGGCAATTCTCAGATCTGCTCAGAGTTAGAGCAGAATGGCACAAAATACACTGAACCGACCGATATAGCCAACATCCTGGCAGACAGGTTCAGTGCAAACTTCACCCCCCTCTCACCTCCAAAAAGGCCCATAACTATACCAGAAGAATGTAGTGCCCTGAAATCACAGACACTCAGGTTAAAACAGCCCTCTCCAAAGCCAAAAACACAGCATCAATGAGACCGGACGGTCGCCAAGGCTGCGTCCTACATGAGCTGAAAGATGAACTAACCCCTCACCTAAACACACTGTTTAAACTCAGCCTCTCCACAGGCTACATGCCCACAGAGTGGCGCACAACAACGGTTATTCCGCTCCACAAAGGTGGAGCCACAACAGACCCGGGAACTATCGCCCTATAAGCCTGACTAGCTTGGTCTGCAAAGCTATGGAGCACATCATCATGGATTTCATTAACAGAGACATTGGGAACCTCCAAACACTGGACCCTACCCAGTTTGGCTTTGTTAAGGGCAGATCATGCCTCCTAAACCTGGTGGACTTATTTGAGACAGTTACCAAGGCTATAGATGAGGGAAAGGTGGTCCACACAGCCTATCTAGACCTTCGCAAAGGCCTTTGACACCATTCCCCACTCAGGTATTATAGACAAGCTCACCAGCCTGAACATAAACCCCTATGTCATGAGATGGGTTGCCAACTGGCTCACGGACAGAACCCACATGGTCAGAGTTGCAGGAGCCAGGTCTGACTGTAAAACAGTTACAAGTGGCATTCCCCAGGGCTCAGTCCTAGGACCCCTCCTGTTTGGCATATACTTCTCAGAGGTACAGGCAAGCACTGGAGGACTATGGCTGACCAAGTTCACAGATGACTGCAAACTAAGGGCTATAATTGACTCTGACACAGACATCCTCCAAAAGGGTCTCACTGAGTCAGATACCTGGTGTCAAAACCATGGCCTCAAGCTAAATGCCAAAAGTGCATGGTCACCCCTTTGGGAAAAAAAAAGTAATCACAAACTACCACATAGGTGGTAGCCTCCTAAATACAGAAGGCATAATAAGGGATCTGGGGACCCAAGTAGATAGTAACCTCTCCTTTGATAATCACATTGCCAAAGTGGTTAGAAAATCCTTCTATGTGGCCCACCTAATCACAAAAGGGTTTGCATCCAGATCAAAAGAGGTCATTGGGCCCCTCTATGCATCACTCATCAGACCAATCATAGAGTACAGTGCCCCATTTGGGATGTACCTTACAAGACACCTGCAACAGCTAGAAAGACCACAGAAGTACCTCACCAAGAGGATCACTGGCCTCAAACAGATGCCCTATGCAGCTTGACTGAAGAAACTCCAGCTGTACTCAGTTGCATACCGTCTACTCAGAGGTGATCACTGCCTGACATACAAGGCCATGTCCAACCCAGAATTGATGGACATACTCCACCTAAAGAAAACCATATCCCCTCGAGCCACATGCTCCAGGGATCTAAACTTCACCACAACAATAAATAGGACATGCTGGAGGGATAGATTCCTGTCCCAGAGACTTCCCATGCTCTGGAACAAGATTCCAATCTACATTAGGGAGAGCTCCTCTCTAACCATCTTCAAGAGAAATCTTGACGAGTGGATGGGAAACAGAAAGTTTACCCCAGGGATCACTTCAATGGCTCTGCTGGACAGAGGCACAGGGAACTAATCTAAGGGGGTGGCGAAAACCAACACATTCCGGGTAGGCTTATAAATGCCTTTGGGCAGATAGCCTAGTACCTACCTATGAACCTAAATATCTACTAATGGATATAGTAGCAGCAATTGTTCCATCAATAGCTTAAAGCAGACATTGCGGGTTTGCAGTCTACCATCTTAGCATGATTACTAGCTGTTAAACTCTTATCAGTATAATAACTATCCCCCCATACAAACTGTGGTTTAGGATAAGCTATTATAATAACTATTCCCCACAAAAACTGTGAAAGGAACTAATGTTACAATTTAAATTTAGATGCCACCAGCATAATCAAAATTGCCCGGTAACTAGGTATTGATTCCAACACAAAGTAGTAACAATCTTTCTGTTCTATCTCTGTCTATACCCATTCCACTCTTCTGTCTATAACCACGGTGCTTAATTTGATGGTCAGTGGTCACATCTATAAACATCTTTAGAGTCTTAACAAACTACTTTACCTGTAATACAGTCATGTCTTCCATTACCTGTTTTTGGCTCAGCTAACTAATATAAATCCAATCAGTTGCTAGCGTCTTGTGGGCTGACTGCCTTTAGTAGGTTTAAATCCTATTTGTTTCTGACCACTCATTGTATACCTTTATTAATATTCTGTAGACATTCATTGCAGTTCTCACTACTTACTGACTTAATCACCTTCTGACTCATATATCCTTAGTACACCCCACAGCTTACTGTATAATGCACACCTATATGGAAATCATCTGGACAGCAGATACTTTGTGTCAAAAACTACAGGTAGCATGTGGTGACCTAATTAACATTAACCTTTAGAGAGTGAAGGGCATCTCTACACACTCTGGGAAATAAGAACATTTAGATTATTGAATATGAAGTTAAACTTCAATGGAAGAAGAATTTCATAGCATCACAGATATTGCTCTGGTTGCATACAGAGTATATGGTAAGGGGAAAGATTTTTCAGGATTGCTCAAGCTAAGATCAGGTAATGAGTGGGTTGACTAAGTGATTGATTCAGTCTTACCTTCCATCTTTACCAGTCTTATTAAAGGACCATTTTACTTGCAGCACAGGCCAAAGACAGACAGTATATTAATTATAGTAGTAAATAAAGAAACCTACACAAGTGGTAAAATGCTTTCAATTCACAGAGTACATGAAAATCCAGTAAAGAAAATGGCATCACATATTGTTTGACATTCACATCTTACTAGTAAAATGTTCCTTTTCTCAGGACTGATGCATGGTCTTCAATATCCTTCATTATTTTTCTCCGAATAGCGCAATAAATACTGACAATCGTGTGAACTGACTCCAGGTCTGACGATGTAAGATAGTCAGAGCACACTTCCTTGTCTAATAACCTATACTGCTAAGTAGCTGAAGTGCAAGCTTTCTAACAAGAAATAAGTAGCATTTTAAAGCATGCACCAAAACTTAATCGAGCACTTCTGAACTGCAACAAAAATAAAAAAAAATAAAATCTCTTCTTCAATCTAGCACTACTTTTCCATCACCTCTCCTCTATCACCTTAGGATAACCAAGTCTGCTTCTGTGCCCCACAACTTGAACTTGAAGAGTAAAAAAAAAAAATAAGTCCTGTACTTAGGACTGAAAGAGAAACTGTAGCAAACTGCTTGGTCCGGTTGTAACAAACAGTTTACTACGACTTACACCACACACTCAGTGTGAAAGAAGCACTTCACCCCTGACCACAAAAAACAGTATTGGAATTCATTTCCATGACATCATTCAGAAATACCAGTGTGGAAATGAATGCTAGTGCTACCCTGTTGCCTAATCATCATCTGCCAATAGCTGTCCCTAACACTTTGTGTGTGGAGCAGATGCCCTTATTGGTCCACCCTAGTCACACCTCTGACTAAAGCTGACAGGCCACTATGTGGTAAAGATGATTGAAATATAAGCAGTGTACAG
This sequence comes from Protopterus annectens, assembly GCF_019279795.1. Classification (NCBI taxonomy): domain Eukaryota; kingdom Metazoa; phylum Chordata; order Ceratodontiformes; family Protopteridae; genus Protopterus; species Protopterus annectens. The sequence continues at coordinate 869,674,629 of NC_056735.1, forward strand.
ATGAAATGGAGAACTACAAATGTTATCTCTTTTCATAAAAATATTAAACAAGCACACAGATTGTAAATTAGTGACCCTTATATCAGCACCATATAAAAGTAATGAAAGATTATTAAGCACCTCAGCTATCAGAGAGAATCAGATGTATTTCACATGTCTTGCTATTATAGTATAATTTAGCCTGAAACTCTCAATATTTTTTGGGGGGGTGTTAAGATTTGGGAGAGTACATCATTTGACACAACTTTTCTGGCTTGTTCATAGGGCCTTACAGAAACACATGCTTGGTGCCAGAGCCATGGGCTCAAGCTCAATGCCAAGAAATGTATTGTTATCCCCTTTGGGAAAAACATGTATCCATGAATTACCATATAGGTGGCAGTACACTAAACACAGAACGTGTGATAAGAGACTTAGGGACACAGGTGGACAGTGGTCTCACCTTCGATAACCACATCGCCACAACAGTCAGGAAATCCTTCTATGTGGCACACCTCATCACGAAGGGCTTTTCATCCAGAAAAAAGGAGGTCATTGTCCCACTGTACTCATCCCTCATTAGACCCATTATAGAATACAATGCCCCATTTGGTATGTACCTCTCAAGACATCTGCAACAACTGGAAAGGCCTCAGAAATACCTCACTAAAAGAATCACAGGCCTAAAGCAGATGCCCTATGCTGACCGCCTTAAAAACTCCAGCTATACTCTGTCGCATATTGTCTACTCAGAGGCGATCTCTGCTTAACATACAAGGCCATGTCAAACCCAGAGCTGTTGGACATGCTACACTTAAAGAAATCCCAATCCCTCAGAGCTACACGCTCCAGGGATCTAAACCTTCTCATCACAATAAACAAAACATGCTGGAGGGATAGGTTCCTGACCCAGAGACTCCCCAGACTCTGGAATAGATTGCCCATACATGTCAAGCAGAGTGCCTCTTTGGACCTCTTCAAGAGGAACCTTGACAATTGGATGGGAGAAAGGAAATTCACCCCAGGGATCACGTCAGTCGCCCTGCTAGACAGGGGTCCAGGAAAGTAAATAATGTGGGAAGAAATAGTCAGGGAATTGTTATGGCTAGGCTTGTATAGGCCCTAGGGCTGATAGCCTAGTACCAACCTATGAACCTATGAACCTATGATACCAAAAAGTATTTTTTCTTCTTTTTTTTTCTTTTGCTTTTTTAACAATTATGTACTCATCTGTTTTGTCCCACCAAGGCATATACTAGTACCAACATTAAAGGAATCCCACTCTGTTGTTGACTGTTTACATATGGTGATGGAATCAGCACTCCTTGTTTCTTAATTCATGGCACAATTGATAGCTCTAGATGTCAGTATTGGGACTCCTCATAAAAATGAAGGCTCTGCCCCTTCTTTCATGTGTTTGAAAGTGTCATATATATAATCCCGTGCCTCACCTGCCTGAGAGATGTTCTACACTAGAATGTCAGTCAGCCTGCAGATGCAAAATTTATTAATTATGTACCACTTTGTCTCAATCACTATTCATTCCATACACCTCAAATATGGTGTCACACTGTAGGTGGGGTCTGAACAATGTCTCTGTCTGGCCTCTTCACATACCTTCCAGCTGACATCAACTGCTTAATGTTGCTCCAGTCTCTCCAAGCTTAACTGATTATATCCGAGTGATGCCTCCAGGTGCATATGCAATTAACGCCTACTGACGTCTCTAGGTGTCAAATATTGCTTGTTCATATTTTCATCAATGATTCCAAAACCATGCTATGTACAAGGCTTTAAAAGGTTTCATCTTAAAGCTTACACAGTGGCAAACTCAACTGCATTAATATTTGACCTATGTCTGGTGCAAGTAAATAAATATTAACAGTTATTTTTTATGATATTAATTTATATAGATATAAATATCTCAACAACCAAGTAACAGAACTCCTTAGGCTCATATGAAAGCTCTCAGCTAGACAAATAAAATGCTGATGACAGTATGTGTGTAACTTGTGTGGTTGCTGAACTATTTTAAATTGTTTACAAAATATTACAAATGTAATAGTTACTGTGACTAATAAAATTCAGTTTAAGACCTAGAACCTAAAGAATACTACCACTATAAAAATAGTTTGTGCTGAAGAGTTTGCCATTTATACTTTTTCATAATACCCATGGTTCCAGAAATGTGAACATTTATTTGACATGTGAGGACATAATTTGATTTTGTCAAAAGGCTGAACTCCACCCATTGGAAGTTAAAGTGCAAACTTCTTGAGCTCCATTGGAGTGAATGAGTTAATGTCTTTTGTACTATTCCCCAGGGCTAGGATTATTATGGACATTGCCAAGTTATGAAGAAGTGAAAACACAATAGTAAAGCAACCTAGTCCTAGCATCACAGTCATTATTTTTGTATACCAAGGAGTTTTTTCTTCTGCATTAACTGGCTGGACCTGCTGGACATCACATGCATTACCACATGTAGCCCTCCCCTCTATGCCAAATTCAGCAGCTAACTATCATGTGACTACAGTACTACCCTCATAGCTGGAGAAATATCATATTGCTGGCAGAAAACTCACTCTCTTTCCTAGAATGGGTAAGCCTGCAGTTGTGACTTCTTCGCACCCCTCTCTGCCTATATTTTTCAATGTTTGAACCACTATTCAAGCTCAGGTTATCTGGATCGCCATCAGGGCTCCATCTCTCTGTGCTACAGTTCCAGGATCTAAACACTGTCTTGTGTATTGACTTAGTATGGCCACACTTCAGAAGCTATATCCCATTGTAATCATGTACACAGTAAAGGATAATGCATTTCGTTTCAGCAGCATTCACATTATGGGGCATTTTGAAGGCCCAGTTTCTAAAATGTCTGCCAAATGCTCCTCAGTCAGTACAAATTGTTGCTTGTTCATCCTCAGTAAGGGTGATAACTGTTCATATAAGTAAGTACTGCCAAAGACACTAAACATTTTAATGCAAGTCTGGCAGATCTGTATTTTTTTAGTGGTAGCCCTGCTGAAGTTCTAAAGGATACTTCGTCTGTGCTTAATTCTGTAAATAACTGAATGCTGAAGTTCAATAAAGTTGAAGATACATTTGGGCAATAGAACTATGAAGTAACACACACACACACACACACACACACACACACACACACACACACACACACACAGAAGCATACATATATATTTGAGAATTTTTATATGTGTATATATGTATTTTTATAAATAAATTACTTTCTCCCCTCTCCTGATAAAAATCATTCTGTTAAGACATTAGTTTTGTCTTGCTGTATTGTACTATATTTTTCTGTATTATCTACGTTTCTTTTATTGTTAGAATGTGTAATTTTGTGGAGCTACCCACGCATCTGCTGAAAATGGGTCTTATACAGCCTAGTTGGACCATCCTGTTAAACACAAATAAATAATATATAGATTTGCATATGTGTGTGTATATATAATATATAAATGTGTGTGTGTGTGTGTGTGTGTGTGTGTGTGTGTGTGTGTGTGTGTGTGTGTGTGTGTGTGTGTGTGTGTGTGTTTGTGTGTGTGCGCGCTCTCATGCATGTACCTACATTTCGTACCATGATTTCTCTGAAATTCTCAGAATGTGAATCAGCATGACCTAAACTATTAGAAAAGAACACAAATACTAGGCCTTATAAAGGTTGCCAGCTCTGTTAGTATAAATGATGAAAATTAAGGGTTTAGTTTCAATATCATAAAAACCTAATATGATCAGACTAATGTTTTCAGCAATAATATAGTGAAATACAAAACTATTGCTGCAATTTAATAGAAAGCTGCATGAATCAATAAATATATAGTTATTCAATATAATGCAGACTGCTGCTGGATGCAGACAATGTAATTTAATATACAAAGTGATTCCTTTATAACTAAAATGTAAACAAAGGTACGATAAGATAGTAAAATGTATGTGCTTGCTGCAGAAGGTGCAAGGGCAGTGAATAAGGGTATTTTTGCACAGTTTTAATAGTGTAAAAGCAGAGCTGAAATTTGATTTTAATGTGAGTCATATGTACACAATGGGTGGTTTTGTGTGTGTGTGTGTGTGTGTGTGTGTGTGTGTGTGTGTGTGGTCCAGGTTCCATACATTTCATGGAATTGGAATCTGGTGCAATTCGCCGAGTTCTGCACAAAAGTTGTAAACAAGTAATGTGCTAATATGCCTTGGTGCACATAGAATAACTTGGTGTAAAACAAATATATCCAGCAAAGTTGATACACTCTCAAGCAGTCAGGTCAAATATGTATATGTCCTGACAAGTGGTTTATAAACTGAGCTGTGCATTATCAGTGTCTGTCAACTGAAATTATACAAGCTCAATGCAAATAACATAAAATCAATAAAGGAAGACAAATCTGTAGCAATCCATTAAATAACTGAAAAATACTTACAGACTATTACACATTTCATGAAAAATGCTTACAAACTATTATAAATTTCATTCTACAACATTCACATTAAGTGAAAAATATTTGCAAACAATTATGGATTTCATCGTAATGCTTGTACGGAATCTGATGGAATTCATAAAATTCGACATATAAAATTAATGAACGCAAAGGGCAATCATGGCCACTTTGCTGTGGCTAACAGTAGCTAGCAATGAGTGCTAGGCCAGTATAGTGATCACAAGTATTGTACACACCTTGGGAAATAGGGAGATAGAAAAGCAGATGTGGGATAAGGGAGAAGAAGAAGTACACACTAGAGGTATGCTGAAATAAAATCTGAGGAATAGTCATAGGGTATGGGTAGTTTTTAGGTGGGAATAGGCCACATTTTTGGAAAAATAGGAATGGAAAAGACAGGGAAATGAGGAGGAGGAGGGAGAAACATCAACAATAAACATATAATAAATACAACACACCATGAAAGACAAAGACTGGAGAAAACATTAAGGAGAGGTAAATTACACTGTACATCATGGGTGAAGGAAAATGGACAAACAGGGGAGGGATGCATATCAGCCATTGGGCAATGCAGAAATACAGAGATGTACATATGCATTATGTAGTGCTGAGATGTAGTGAACTATATGGCAGTCATACCTAAACCTGTAAGATTATAGGTAGCTGTGGATTATAGTGAAATAAATGGTGATTTAGTACACAGTGGATATGGAATCTAATCAAAGTTGTCAGCAGTGAAAGTGTATGCCAAGTTACAGCATGGATGAGCAAATCCAGCCAAGAAAATGCAGGAGAAAACCAGAGGAGAAAAGACTAGAACCTTTCAGCACTGCATTTGAAAAGCAAGCAAATAAAAACAATACCAAATAGAAGTATTGTAGCAAACTAGCTATGTGACCATGTAATACACAACTATATGTACACAGTGTAAATATATGCAAAAAGGGCTGCATATGTGAAAACATATGCCATGTCAGAAGCAACACAGATGTGTTATTGTATATATGTGTGACCTGCACTGAATGAACAGAATCCCATCACAAATTAAAGTCAGTACACATAAATACAACAAAATGAAATAATTAAGCAATGGTATATTGAAGACTTACCCACGGTTGTTGTGGTTTAATCATGAGGGCAAAGCCTGAGTGATGAAATAAAGCCAACCGTGGGAAAATTTCAATGTACCACAACCACGCAGTCGGTTATTGCTATTATAGACATTATTTAAGAAAAAATACTTACTTTTCTTAAATAATGTCTTTGTATAATGCCTCCATACTACCCTTCCGTGGTTTTGTGGCATCCTTGAGCTTTTTCTGATGTACTGCGCATGCGTATGGGACTCATGTTCTCATGCTTGTGCAGTACATCAGTGGTGTGCAAAGGAAGCAATGGAGAAAGGATGATCTCCATTGCTTTTTTTTTAATTGAAAACAAAAAAAAGAAAGAAACTGAGAGACTTTTAACTAACGAGGAAAAGCCAGGACAGACAAAATAAAAGGATAATCAGGTAAGTTTCTATAGTTTTGCAGAACATACCTGATTATCCTTTTATTTTAGTCGGTGCCATCTCCCTCATTCATTTCAGGTCTTCTGTTTTCTTTTGTTGTTTGTTTAAAAAAAAAGTGAAAAAATTGCCATATATACTAATGGGAAAAAGTTCGGGTGACCAAACCTTTTCCCATTGGTATATTCTCGGATTTACAACGGGCACTCTGGTTGTGCTGGTCAATCCGCATGCTCATTTTTGAATATTAATAGCCAGTCATTGTATAATAACCAATAATTAACATATAAATAATGCTATATAAGGAATGCCAACTTATGCCTAGGAATGAAGTAAAAAAGTCCTGTTTAGTTTTCAAAGCACAAGTTCAACAGGAAAAAATGACCTTTCCTCGATATGCCTTGCATGTGTATAATGGAAAAATTGTTGCATAAGCTATAATTGTAACAGTGAAACTAAATGATAGCATTGTTAAAGTTGAGAAAGTTAAATGTATGCTATGTATATTAGCAACATATATGACAAAGGTAAAATGGGGAGGGGAGGTGGACAACAGAGTTTCACATCAGTAAGGAAGTGCAAGTAAAAGAAATAAGCACACAACAATGCTGGACAATTGTATTAAAGGGGCACATTACACACACATATGTTCACTACACAGAGTGGTGTGGAATTCCACCCAAGCTACATTGAAGCAAATGGCTAATATACATCTCATGGGTAGACAGTATAATATACTGGCTCTAAACATGTCTGTGTACACATTACACAAACACAGTAATATGCAACAAGTAAACAGCAAAATGTTTAGGTACACAACGTAATATTCATTATCTCATACACATGTATACTGTCATGCCAACATAATAGAATAGGCACAACAAACACCCTTATTAATATATATATATATATATATATATATATATTTTTTTTTTATATATATATATATATATATATAGAGAGAGAGAGAGAGAGAGCAATGTCCATGTGTATGACTGAGCAAAAGACAGTCCTGCACATGAAAATGGAAGAACTGAATGTTCACATTTCTAATGTATAAGGGAATTTGTGTCTCAATCATACTATGTTCAGAGACATGTATGTGTATATAAATCATTGTATATCTATGCCAAATGCCTAAACATGGGCATTTACACCAATATGATTATGCAATGTTGCAATATCACATAGAATGGGAAACAAGGCATTCAGGAATTATGTTAAATAAAGCATCAGCTGCACTGTATACATAGTAATGGAAAAATAACTGTCTATGCATTATGTGAATGATAAATGCCCATGAAGAGCATTCACTAATGTGATACAACATGCCACATGCCACACACAAAGCTATTGTGCCAGTGTGACAGCATGACAATACAATGCATGAATCATAGAGCCAAGGACCAGTTATACTACTGAGCAGAAATAGGACAGCAACTACCAAGAGAGAGAGAAACATGAGTGCATTGCATACATAAGGATAACATGTGCAAATAAAAGAAATGGACCCATCTCACTTTGTTATATGCAAACTACATGAATACTTTGTTTGTTGAGTTTCTGTCCTCCCACCCATGTATATAGTGGAACTATAAAAGCAGAAAAATTGTGTCTCATTCGCATCATATTAATTGCAGCAGTCAGACCTGTCACATACAGGGCCACAGTATATTGGACATAATATTATGCTGCACTGCATGCATAGGAGTACATATGTGTGTGTGTATATATATATATATATATATATATATATATATGTGTGTGTGTGTGTATATATATATATATATATATATATATATATATATATATATATATATACACACACAAACACACACATGCACACAAGTATGGAGTAGTACCCCTCCCTTATGAGCAATGTATGCATTAAGTACAATACATCATGTAAGTGTAATTACTTAATGCACAAGTACTGCATTAATGTTTGACATACTTCAGATGTACCCTAATGCCACCTAAGACATGTTATATGTGGTGTATGGTCAGATGTATTTCAGCTATGCATGACAGCAATATGCTATGTCTGCACAACTGTGCCTATACATTACATTTTGTAAAAATGGAAACACTGGGGTGACAGCATTACATAATTGGATCATGCAAATAATACTTATGGTCCTGAGGCCCCACCCTGATGATGTCTGTGACAACCCTCCACTGGACCAGTAATCAAGGCGCCTCAATTCTCTCAACTGGCAAAAGTGGGGGAATGTTCACTGGGAGGCTGACAGGTACATGCACAGTATTTCCAGATGTAGCTCTCTGCATCGAGTACAATTTCCTTTAAGAGCACACAGAGACCACAGTCAGTCCGAAGCTGGTTTCTCCCTCTTTCTCCAGATCCCCAGTAAGACTCCCCATTGGCACAGCTATAGAGTTGAGATCTCAGCTGAGCAACCAAGCCAAGACCCCCAGCACCCTCTCTGTCCAACCAGTGCTTTGTGTCCCTGCCCAAGTAGCTGACACACACACACTTTGAGGTTTGATTTACACATGCACACACACACACACACACACACACACACACACACACACACACACACACACACACCTGGGAAAGGCAGGCACAGGTTTACTAGCTATGTCCCCTTCTGCCCAGGCTATAAGGTAGTTTCCACTGACACCAGTCAACTCCTTATCCACTACTTTAAGACCCTTTACAAAGGATGTTCAATCTTACTGTATAATATTAATATTAATACAAATGGTAGTTTGACCAGGAGAAAAACTATTACACAGTGTCACCAAATAAACATGCAAGTACTCTCAAAACGTAAATATCTCTACACAGATCAGCCACAATGAAAAGTTTAAATATATTTAATAATAAATAATAAAAGACAAAGGCAATAGTAAATATATATATATATATATATATATATATATATATATATATATATATATATATATATATATATATATATATATATATTCACAGTGACATCAGAGTTCAAAATCACAGGAAATATTTAAAGCAACATTGCAGGACAGTCTGAAATAAATAAAGAAAAAATATCTAAACCTAGCTTCACTGTATTCCTGACTAAATCTAACAGAATTACTATAACCTAAGAACTTACTAATTGAGCAAGGCAGATGTGGTGAATGTTTTTTCTTGTTGTTGTTGTTGTCAGGTACAAGACAGAATGCAGAATGCTCTGTCTCACTAAGAGACTTATCAAAATAATATCTCAAATATTACTGCTGGGATAGCTTGCAGAATAACATTACTTTTTGTCATCTGACTTCTAGTCCCCAGGCCATTGCTGAAGCTGGCAGTATTTAGCATCTACCTGTAAAAATATACAGACAAGGGTTTCTCCTCAGATCTGTGGCACATGCTGGAAGTCATAAAACAGTTGCATTCCTTCATGCTTTCAAGACTAGTAATTAGTTCGCCCTAAAGACAATACAGAAAGTTTCCTAGTACAGACATTGTGTCTCTTGCTGTATTGAAAACTGCCATAAAGCAATTTAATTTCAGTTATTTTTCTGAAGTTTTCTGGACTGGAGTTGACCTCCTGTATTCCAGTTTCCACTATTAAAATATATACATTTAAACAGTTACAATAGTGCATGTACATTTCTGCTCTCTTCCAGTAGGGCACATGGTGGGTCCATTTTAAGCACAAGCATTTTGCAAATGCCTTTTCAACACATGCACGTCTATACACGCAGTCTGATATACAGCTGACATACAGTTCTAATACATTTGTAACACAAGAATTTTATATAAATCATTTCAATATTCATAAATGACATATAATTATTTACAAAATTCCAGGTAGCAGGGCTGGCAGTATCTCTTTTCGTTATACCCTCCCCCCTTCAAAGACTGAACTGTTTTTTCAAGTGACTCTTGAGAAACGTTGCTTGAGAGGAATTATACTATCTGGGAATACATTACCCCATTTCCTGTCTTCAGACCCCATTTCCTGTCTTCAGACCCCATCTGTGTTGGCATTGCTAACCGCACCGCAGTGCTGCACTGTCATATCAAATACCTGCAATCTGAGGCTCCACCTTAGTAGCTTGGTATTTTGCTGGCTGGCTCAATGTAACTATGTTAATAGATTGTGGTCTGTAACTACAGTGAATTTTCTTCCATACAGATAACGCTGAAGTTTCTGCAGTGCCTGCACTATGGCTAGACATTCCTTTTCTACAACTGCATAGCAATCCTTCCTGGAGCCTACAGATGAGATATACCACTGGGTGCTCTTCTCCTTCTGAGGACACCTGGATGAGTACAGACCCCACCCCATGGTTTGAAGCATCCACCTGCACAACAAATTATTTGTTGCAATCTGGTCTGGCTGGCACAGGGGGTCCTCTCAAAGCCTCTTTAAGCTTCTGGAATGCTTACTCACATGCTGGGGTCCACACTACCTTATCTGGACTATTTTTCCTTGTCAGGTCTGTGAGGAGAGCAGCTATGGTACTATAATTGAGGGCAAACTTTCTCTAATACCCTGCTGTCCATAAGAATGCCCTCACCTGCTTTTTGGTATCAGGGTCAGGCCATGCCTGAATGGCTTCTGCTTTGGCAGGTTCTGGCCTGATCTTACCACACCCCATTCTGTGTCCCAGGTAGTAGTCTGCCCAGCACCTCCCTGACATGCTGAAGCTGCTCTTGCCAGGAATGGCTGTAGATGGCAATATCATCCAGGCAAGGAAGGACAAAATCTCCTTTTCCTGCTAGGATATGATCTACCAGCCTCTGGAAAGTCACTGGGGAATTTGTCATACCAAAGGGCATCTTCTTGAACTCTTACAAGCCAAAAGGAGTCACAAAGGCTGACCTCTATCTAGTGCTAGGAGTCAAGGGCACTTGCCAGTAGCCTTTGGTAAGATCAATAGTGGTAAGATACTTAGCCTTACCCAGCTGGTCTAGGGCATTATCTGTCCTAGCCATGGGGTAAGCATCTGACTCTGTGTAACTATTTAATTTCCTGTAGACCACACAGACTCTGGTGCAGCCATCCTTCTTTGGTACCAGCACCACTGGGGAGGTTCAGGAACTGCTGGACTCCTGAATTACCCCCAGTCCCAACATTTCCTGTATCTCCTCCCTCAGAGTGTGTTTGACTCTCTCAGACACCCTATAAGGGGCCTGCTTAATAGTCCTTTGGGGTCCTGTATCCACATGGTGCTGCACCAGGTGGATATATCCTGGTTTCCCAGTGAACATGTCCCAAACTCCTATAACACTGCCCAGATTTCTTGATCCTGTATAAAGGATAGCTGCTGAGACATTGCTACCCCTTCCAATGAGGTGTCAGTCTGAGCCTCATTGAGGAGATCAGTCACCAGATCTCCCTCAGACTCCTCCTGCCATCCACTGCAAATACTCAGCACAAGGGCCTCTCTATCATGGTAAGGTTTCATCATGTTAACATGATACAGTTTGTCCTTCTGCCTCCTGCCTCCTGCCTAACAGTTCTACCATGTAGTTAAGATCACTGACCTTCCTTACCACTTTGAAGGGTCCCTCCCAAGCTGCCTGCAGCTTATTGTGTCTGACAGGAATGAGAACCATAACCTGCTGCCCCACAGCATACTCTCTAGCTCAAGCATTCCTGTCATACCAGCAGTTTTTCTGCTGTTGGGCTTCTGGCAGGTTCTCCCACATATGCCACAACAGACTCCTTATGGGGTTCACACTCACCCTCCCACTCTTCATGAATCAAATCTAGAGGTCCCCTCATCCTCTGCACATACAGCAACTCAAAGGGTGAAATGCTTGTGGATTCCTGGAGCACCTCAATGTAAACAAACACTAGATAGGGCAAATATTTGTATCACACCCTCTTAAACTGTTCTGCAAATGTTCATAGCATGGTCTTTAGTGGAGAGTTTAACCTCTCCACCAGACCATTAGTCTGGAGGTGGTAGGGGTGGTCTTTAGGTGCTTCACCCCGCAGTGCTTCCACAGACAAGCCAGTAGGTCTGACATGAAATTGGCACCTCTGTCAATCAGTATTTCTTTTTGGAAACATACCCTCCTGAAAATCTCTAACAAAGTATTTGCCACCTTTTCTGCCTCAATGGAGGACAGAGCCACTGCCTTAGGGTATCTGGTAGCATAATCTACCACCACTAGGATGTACGTCTTTCCTGTAGAACTTGGGGTACTCAGAGACCCCATAATATCCATAGCTACCTTCTGAAATGGCTCCTCAATCACAAGCAAAGGCATTATAGGGGTTTTGACCTTGCTCCTGCCTTACCTACCTTTTGGCACTGTTTGCAGGTCCTGCAGTGCCTGGTTACATCCCTAGGAATCCCACGCCAATAGAAGATGTTCTTCATGTTTCACTGTTGCAGTCATCACATTTGGGTTATCCCTGCCAGGGTAGCCCTCGGCCGGCCTGAATACCAGAGACTTAGTATTTCTGCATTGGATGCTGTTGCTTGAGGACTGACATCAGGCTGTCAGTGGTATAAAGGAAGGCTGTCAATGCCATTACATCAGTCTTTCTTGCCATGGAGCCCAAAGCCAAAGCAGTTCACATGAGTGCTGGTCAGCCACTACCTGAGTTTTCGTTTCTGAATTGAAGTCTTCAAAAGCTAAGTACCCCTTTGGGGATCCTTTTTTCTTGCACTAACGGACATCAGAAAAAGTTAATAATTGTCTCGCCTGTGGTAAGCAAATACCACACCAAGACTTCCACTCTTACTGCATCACTTGTTTAGGCCCAGACCATGACGTCCCTTGTTGTCGCTTCTGTGCTTTGTTTAACACCAGAACTATCCATTGTCGGGCCCTTATTGTAGCCAAATATTTCCATTTACAGTCTTTGAATTCCAAGTTGGCTTTGGTAAGCCATCCAACAGCAGATCTTCCGAAAAAGTGTAAAGATAAAGACATAGACAGACCACACAGGGCCAAACCTTCCGATGACAGTTCCATTAAATTGGTCTTCAGGCCTCTGGAACTCAGTGAGGCTCGTTCACAGCCCCTGATACCCAAGTCAGTAAATTTGCAGGCCGCTACCAAGACCGTTTCAGAGTCCGGTATGCTGCAAAACTCTTCTTTGTCTAAGGATCCTGCGGTCATCTCTACCTTGGATGGGTCCAGAGCCACTGTGCAGGCACTGGCTTCTGAGGAAGTCCTTCGCAACACCGAATCCCCACATAAATGGATGTCTTCTTTCCCGACTACCATTCTTTAGAAAACAACCAAGTTCCTTAGGCCCAGGGGTTGAACCTCACCCAGGAAACAGACTACCCATTCACAGGCGCATGCTCCCTTGCAACAGTGAAGACACTTGAACATCTACATTTATGGTAAGTGTACACAACTGTACTTTCTGCATAATACGTCTCTTGGTACACTTATGCCCATATGACCTGCAAAGGGAATGTCATGGGCTATGGCTAAAAGTGTCAGACAGTAGGTTCTGGGCACTATGACCTGCTGTATTACTTGACCCTCTTGCCCACCCTCAGTGGTACACTCTCTATATATTACCCTTTGTCCCAGTACACAGATTCCCTCTTTCCTTGAGAATCAGGCACCTCCCTGGGTACCTCCCTTAGGCCTTGTAATGTAGGGTCTGAGACATGAGACTGTCTCAACTCTCTCTTTGTAACCCTTCCCAGCTCCTCTTCCACAGGAAGTCTGGTATTCTCTGACAGCAGTGCCTCACTGTCAGCTTAGGTACTACTACTCACCTCTGCCCTTGCAGTCACTCTGTCCAAGGGAACATCAGTACCCACCAGCAGCTGTGACTCACCTTCACTCTCACTGCTATAGGGTAGCTTCCTCCCTGAAGTACCCACATCACCAGTCCTGATTTCAAGTATGCGGTCTGTCTGGGTCCCCCCAGGCTACAAGACTCGCACGCTTGTCTCCAAGCCTGACGGTGTGTAACTGCATACACTCAAGGTACTGCATTATCAAAATTATTCCCTATCAGGACATCTGCAGGGATATCCTCAAACACACCTACTTGCTTGCTTCTTTTTCTGCCCTCCAAGTCAAGGTGAACCCTAGACAAAGGTATTTGGACTGGGGTCCCTCCTGAGGCTCTGACTGGAGTAGATTGCCCAAGCAAGTAGTGCTCCTCTTTAACCACTGCAGGCTTCACAATGGTTAGGTCAGAGGTTGTGTTGTCTTAGCAGTGACCTGTTTCCCGTGTACTACAAGAGGATATAGCCTCTTGTGGTAGTTTGGTATCCTTGTTGTCTCCAGACAACTTATTGCTGGCATTCTGTCATTCCCACTTACTGGCTCCCCTACCTTTAGTTCCCCACCTTGCCTCTGTGGACATCTATATGGTACATGGCCCCACTGGTTACATTTAAAACATTTAACCCTTAATCCTGGCCATGTACCTGAACTAGTGGCTTCCCTGTTACTGGCAGACTCTTTGGGGTGGTTTAGGCTGCCCACCATAGGATCCCTTATATTCATGTGCAGCACTGGGTAACCCTTTCCTGTGTAGTGATGCCCTGCTTGCTAGGTATAAGCCTCCTTTTGTCTCCAACTCATCTGTGATATTGCATTCCCTATCTGCCAACCAGATTTTCATGTCCTTAGGCAAAGTACTAAGGGCTTGTTCCCTCACCAAAAGGTCTGCTAGCTGTTCAAAACTGGTGACTTGCCACCCATTAACCCACCAATTAAAATAAGTGCTTAACTCAGCAATATATTCACATATACTTTCATCTGTCTTGTGTCTATGCTCACAAAACTTTTTTTCTATAAGTTTCAGGTGTTAACTTAAAACACTCAAACAATTTTAACTGTGTTATAACTTAAGCAATCAGTATCAGACAATTTAGAAACAGCAGTTACAGCTTTAGCATGGAGTAAGTGGGTCAGAAACTATAACCAGAGAATTATACTGTTTACAAACCCTTTCAAACATATGAATAAACCTATCAAAATTATCTGTAAATTGTAGAAGAAATGTACTGCCCTTTACTGCTTCTGGGGTTTAGTTATTCCCTTCCTGTTACCTCCATGACTCTGGCGAAGAGTCAGCATCATATTTTCATGTTGCCTCTGCCGCTCATTTTCTTCAGCCTCCAAACATCTCACTCTCTCATTTTCCTCAGCCTCCAAATGCTGCAGTCTCTCTGCTGATTCTATTTCCAAACATTTGGCCTCCATTTCTTTTGGCTTTAACTCCAGATGTATTTTTAAATCCTCTGAGGCAAAGTTGAACTGTACATTTTCTGAGAGCTGTACATCTCCAAAGCCAGTCTGGCTGTATTCCTGATTGTTGGTCATCTGTGATGCAGCTGTGACTAAGGCTGCAATAATTTCCACTTTAGCCAAGTTGGCATGCAACCGTCCTTTGGTTTGGCATATCTCAGCCAACTGGCTCCTTGTCAGCTTGCCATAATCCTCTGCTGACATCCTTGCCTGCTCTCCCTGACTGACTAAGTTAACAAAAAATAAGTAAAACTATTGTGATATGAAACTGAATGTTCACTGTGTAGGTGTTTGAGAGTTCAAACACCTTCTTTAGTGACCACTGTTTACAGGCTACAGGAGTTCAATATCCAGACCACTAAATCCCAATATGTGATGTGGTGATCCCATCACTGCCAACCAAATGTGATGACCCTCCATTGGACCAGTAATCAAGGATCCTCGATCCTCACCACTGGCAACAGTGGGGGAACATTCACTGGGAGGGTGACAGATACCCACACAATATTTCCAGATGCAGCTCTCTGCATCAAGTGCAGTTTCCCTTAAGAGCACACAGAGGTCCCAGTCAGTTCGGGGCTGGTTTCTCCCTCTTTCTTCAGATCCCCAGTAAGACTCCCCACTGGCATAGCTATAGAGTTGAGATCTCAACTGATTGACCAAGGCAAGATGTCCAACCCCTCTCTGTCCAACCAGTGCTTTGTGTCCCTGCCCAAGAAGCTCACACACACACATACACACACACACACACACACACACACACACACACACACACACACACACCTGGGAAAGGCTGACACAGGTTTACTAGCTATGCCCCCTTCTGCCGAGACTATAAGGTAGTTTCCATTGCCACCAGTCAACTCCTTATCTGCTACTTTAAAGTTCTTAACAAAGGATGTCCAATCTTACTGTGTAATATCAATATTAATACAAATGGTAGTTTGACCAAGAGTAAGACTGTTAGGAGTGGCCCACACAGTGTCACCAAATAAACATGCAAGTACTCTCAAAACTTAAATATCTCTACACAGATCAGCCACAATGAAAAGTTTAAATATATTTAATAATAAATAAGAGAACAGCACAATAATATATATATATATATATATATATATATATATATATATATATATATATATATATATCAAATAAGAAAACAACACAATACTATATATATATTCACAGTGACATCAGAGTTCAAAACCACAGAAAAC
Source organism: Protopterus annectens (assembly GCF_019279795.1). NCBI lineage: Eukaryota > Metazoa > Chordata > Ceratodontiformes > Protopteridae > Protopterus > Protopterus annectens. Next base: position 869,690,976 of record NC_056735.1, read on the forward strand.
ATTTCAAACAACATTGCAGGACAGTCTCAAGAAAATAAAGAAAAAATATCTAAACAAAGCTTCACTATACTACTGACTGAATCTAAGAGAATTACTATAACCTAAGAACTTACTAATAAAGCAAGGCAGATGTGGTGAATGTTTTTTCTTGTTGTTTTTCTCAGGTCCAAGACAGAATGCAGAATGCTCTGTCTCACTAAGAGACTTTTCAAAATAATATCTCAAATATTACTGCAGAATGACATCACTTCTTGTCATCTGACTTCTAGTCTTCAGGCCAAAACCCCCATTGCTGAAGCTGTCAATATTTAGCATCTGCCTTTAAAAATATACAGACAAGGGCTTCTCCTCAGATCTTTGGCAGATGTTGGAAGTCATACAGCAATTGCATTCCTTCATGCTTTCAAGACTAGTAATTAGTTTGCCCTAAAGACAATACAGAAAGTTTCCAAGTACAGACAGTGTGTCTCTTGCTGCATTGAAAACTGAAAGATACCATCTTTTATGGCCTAGCCATAAAGTCATTTAATTTCAGTTATTTTTCTGACATTTGCTGGACTGAAGATGACTTCCTGTATTCCAGTTTCTACTGTTAAATATATACATTTAAACAGTTACAGTAGTGCATGCACATTTCTGTTCTCTTCCAGTAGGGCACAATCTGGATCCATTTTAAACACAAGCATTTTACAAATACTTTTTCAACACACATGTCTGTACAAGCAGTTTGATATACACTTGACATACAGTTGTAACACATTTGTAACACAAGCATCCTATAAAATTCATTTCAGTATTTACCAATGACATATAATTATTTACAAAATTCTAGCTAGCTCGGCTGGCAGTATCTTCTTTCTTCACAGGGTCAAACATCACAAATGACTTCATATGTAATTTCCTGGAAGCAGTCATGCATGGCCTGCACCATGTCCTGAAAAAAATTTGCCATCAAGTCCCTCCTCTGCTTCTGGAAGATACCAGTCATCACCTCATAGATCTGGTTCCATAAAACATGCCCCTGTCACCATGGCTTTGATCTTCAATGGGGAGCAGCAAGAACAATGGCACATGCAGGTCTTTGTCCATCATCATCATCATTGATCCCTTCATCCTCCTGATTCTCTGATTCCAATTTGCCTGTGAGGAGTCTGGCATGTCATCTTCTCTGTTGTCCAATAGGAAAACTGCCACAGATCTCATGCTATGTCAAGGACTAACCCCCCTCCAAAAAATATACAGAATCCATGCTCATCTAAATTTAGGACTACATAACATAAACAAACTCTCATGATCTATAGATGGAAATGGTTCATTATGTCACATTACAGTAAGGTATTATATGCAACTGTAGCACCATATGCAGTGAAAGGCATTTCAATACATTACGATGTAAAAAATGTTGTCATCATGGAGTCATGTGCAATACATCTCTGTCATAAAACACTATGTGATGGTCACCTAAATGCTGTAAAAGACATATGTCATGCTGTTTACATGATAAAGAAATATATTACTGTAACTGTGACATGTTTGCTGAAGGTATATCACGATACAATACAGGTGTCATTTCAACATATTTATCAAATGATATGGCCCATAAGATGTCTTTATACTTTGTATAATATAAATAACTGAGGGTAGTAGGTATACAGTCAGGATCATGCAAGATTCCCAATGTCCTGTTATCAGTGTGTACTGATATTATGAATAGAAGGCCGTGTGTGGACCCCAATGTCCAACATCAAGTGTTCTTACTTTATTCCAGTGCATTACATGTCATGCAATACACAGTTTAGCTAAGAAAACATTATTACTTATCCAAGTATCAAACAGGAAGCATGATATGACAGAACATACAGCAATCATACAGACAACAACAAAACATAATTTCCATGGTCCGTTATTTGTATGTGTGTCTGACACAATTAAGTTGAGGTATCCATAGTAGAGTTAAGCTCATGTAACTGAGGTTTATGTGCGACTAAGGTGACATTTAGACATCCCGCAAATAACAAATGTTTTTCACAATATGTACTAAGAAGAACAAGCAGTGGAAAAATTTATAGTGTTATGCAAATTAGATGAGCAGTGCAACATGATTAATGGCTGACATTATAACATCAGAGAATTAGAATGCAGTACATCTCAGAAAAACCTGACAATCGTAAGCACAGTAACAGCATGTGATACCTATCAATTTAGTTTATTCCACACACTGTTCATTATCAAAAAATGTATACCTGTCATTATCTGAACTTGTAGAACTATGTACCTGATCAATTCAAACACTGCAGTGCTGATCAGTAAATATTTAACAGGCAGATAGGAAATAATAACAGGACTGGGTTTTTGCACAACAGCTGTAGAAAAAGGATGGCAATTTTTGTGTTAAACAAGCCATCAAAGTTGTTTACTAATCATACCGCTCAACTGTCCAGTTTTTCGGAGAACATCCAGATTTTGTCTTATATTTTGGTCTGTTCCTCATAGAATGTTTGTTTTTCTGACAAATCCTTGAAGATTGCAGTCAGAAAATAATGGCAAACATATGAATTCCAGGCTTTGTAACTTTCAGAAAAATCATGCTAATACAAAACCTGTTATCCTGTAAATCTCTAAGTTTAAAAGTGCAATATTTAAAAGTTGACCCAAATTTGGGAACTTTGTACCCCGTTTTTTGTGGCTTTGCCCAGATTTTTAGTGCTGAAAGGTTGAGAGGCATGACAGAAGTGCATGACATGAGAGAAATCATTTGCCAACCTTATTATGAGCATTGAACCTGCGGCCACCCATTAAACAACAGAATAGGCAAACTGCACAACATAACAGTGATCACCACTAATGGACATACAAGTTTGCCATCACCTGCTTTTCAAAAAGAAGTAACTTACACAGTCCAGGTAAAAGCACTATGACAGTTGTACAGATGTCGCTGCCATTTAGGCTATGTTTAAAAAGAAACTAATTATTTTCTCAAACACATTCTGCCTATAACTCAAATGTTACATTTTACATTAAATCTATAATGGTATTCACCTGAAATCAGTGATTATTGCAGTTACCTTGCAGATTCATTATGGGTAGTCTTACATTAATGTTAGTCTGCCGAATTCTGCAAGCAAATGCAGCATTTTAACAATGTTATCCTTGCTTCTGGATAAATTAATGTTTACAGTTAGAAAACATAACTCTCTCCCTCCACTGGTCCTCCAGCCTGTACTTCCACTCAATGCACTGGGCCGTCTTCAGGGCACTGTTCTTATCACCTGCAAAAAGGTTAAAAAAACAAGTTTTACTGGTACGGAAGGATTCTGTCAGTTAAATATAAATTGTTCATTATGTAAAAATAACAGAGAAGAACACTGAGCATCACATGTTCTGTAGCCTAAACATGACATACAAGTTCACATTCAATTATTGCTGTGATACGCTCAAATCTTCATACATGAGGAGTACCAGATATAAACTAGAAGAACAGAGATTCAAAACTACAACTGTCATAGAAGTCTGTATTCCAACTCTGATACCTATATGCCTAGCTAATCCACATTGCCTGTGATTGCACTGATTTATGTAGGTTAAATAAATAAACTGTATAACTATGCAGGGAAGATTCCAAAATAACATGGAATTTTGATCATAAATATCAGGGTGGCAAAATTAAAGGCCAACTTTAAACATGTGCTGTACATTTGAAATATGCCATGCATTCTTGACTCCATGTCATCAAGCTGCTTTAAATGAAACTGTAACAAGTCTCAGGCATTGCAATAAAACCTGTATATGCACTTGACAGACATATACAGAGAGGTCACTGTTGGAGCACACATCACCATTTCATTTATTCAGGAGGACAGTCAGTGTTAAAAAACAATTGATTATGTTGGCATAGATTTAGTATAATACATTTATTATATTGTGCAGACATGTGCAACTAAAATATGTATGTATTGGCAATGAGATATACATACAGCTAGACAAAACTGGGATGTTTCCAGGGTCTTTGCAGGTAATGGAGATATTCAGTCATCTGAGAAATAAGTGCTGTAGGCATTAATTCACTTCCTTCATACCTGATGTTTAAGAAGGCTGTACTGTATAATTGAACAAGCAAGTATCTGCCATATCTGTTCTTAATTAGAAATTACTGAAATATCAAAATAACATCAATGATTTAAACCCACATCTATCCAGGAGACATTCATATTGAACTATTTATTTTTATTTATTTTATTTCCAGTTTGATTACCGGGGAAGTCCACTTGGCCAAAAGGACCTGTTTTCAGTGGAGGCCTGGGGAGAAAAGCTCCAAGATACATAACACAGTGCAGTACAGATACAAGACATACAGAAGTATAAAAGATACATTATATAGAACAGTTTACAACATATGTACATTCAGTGTCACACATAGTCAGACAAAATTCATTATGGTTGATCTTAAGGGTTATACAAATTCATTTATGCAAACACTCTTGTATAGTATGTGTGGAAACACTTTACATACATACCTTTAAAGTAAATGTAGAAAACACTTTACATGCACTCATTTAAAGTATGATGCTATTTACAATATTTACACAGTTGTGTCATGTGATAAGTAGCTCTAGGAGTTGTAGAGAGCTTAGATACACTCATAGTAAAGTAGCTATGGGAATTTTAGAGAGCTTAGGAACAGGGAGAAAACTTTCTGGGGCATATACTTACATAGATTTAGGTAGGGTGAAGGCAGGTACATTTCCATTTAGTGGACAGGTGTTTGAAAAGCTGGGTTTTAAAGTTTTCTGAGTTTGGCATAGTTCTTAGAGTGGAAGGGAGAGAATTCTATGTCTTACCTATTGAGAAAGAGAGGAGAAGTTGACCAGCAGAATGTTTAGGCTTGTGGAGAGCAATTAAGTTTTGATGTTCAGATCTGAGAGTTCTCTTGGGGTGTAAGGGAGAAGGATATTTGCTAGAGCTGGGCATTTTTTAGGGTTAAATACAAGTCTGTGTGCAGTGGTGAGTTGGAGGTAGTTTAGGTAGTTTGGGAGTTCTAGCCAATTCAGAGATTGCAGGGTAAGGCAATGATAGGTGGAATTTCTGGATTTGGTGGCAAATTTAGAGATTTTATTGCAGCAGTTTTCTAGTTTCAAGATGATAGAGGAGGACAGGTTGGTTAGGAGAGGGGCTCCATATAATAAGGAGGGAAGAAGATAAGTAGTGGCCAGAGTATGCATATCAGAGTTTGAGAGAAAGCGATTATTCCTGTATAGCATACCTAGTTTTTGGTGGGTTTTCTTAATATATATATATATATATATATATATATATATATATATATATATATATATATATATATATATATATATAGATGTCAAACATGAGGTATTCATCAACAGTAATGCCGAGTAGTTTAGCAGAGGGAACCACTTCTGTAGGTGAGCTGGTTTGACTAAGGACTTTGAAAGCATTTTTGTTATAGGAGTAAGTCTTTGTGGGGGGTGGAATAGTAGAATTTTAGATTTATTAGCATTGAGAGAGAGGTGGTTTTGGTGCATCCATTTTTCAGTGGTTGAAAAAGAAGTTTGGGTTTTACTGAGCAATTCGGAGAGGTTAGAGGCAGAGCAGACTAAGGTTGAATCATCTACATATTGAAGAATTTTGGCATCAGGAATAGCAGTGTGAAAGTTATTGATGAAGATGTTAAAAAGCATAGGCCCAAGGATGGATCCCTGTGGTACGCCATTTGGGGTAGGTAAGAAGGAAGAGGTGGAGTTCTTCTATTTGACTGCCTGAGATCTGTCAGACAGGTAACTGGAGAACCAGGATAAAGTGTCTGGTGAGAGGTGAACATTTGAGAGATGATAGACAAGGTGTTTGTGGGAAACAGTATCGAATGCTTTAGGCAGATCGAGCAAAACAGTAGAAACCAAGTGTCCTGAATCTCAGGCTTGATTGACAGTTTCTAGGAAAGACAGTAGAGCAGTTATAGTGCTATGGCCTAGGCGGAAGCCATGTTGGGTAGGTGTAAGAAGATGGTTTTAGGTTAGAAAAGGCATGAGTTGAAGGTGGATGCACTTTTCTAGGATTTTGGAGATTGGTGAGAGCAGAGCAATAGGGCGGAAGTTTGAGATGTTGGTGTTTTTGCCTCCTTTGTGAAGAGAAAGAATATAAGCTGAGCACCAGAGTTTGGGGATGTATGATTCCTTTATAGATCTGTTAATAATGATGCTGATTGGGAGAGCTATACTATCAGCAGCACATTGTAGGAAGGAGGAGAGAATATTGTCAGGAGCATTAGAGCAAGGTTTAAGTTTGGACAGAAGTCTTTTTATAAAGTTATTGGAGACAGGTTTGAGCTCGAACATAAGGGCATGGTTATTAGGGGAGTTAGATGGAGAAGAGTGAGGGACTGGTGGGTTATCATTGGGGAAAGTCTTGGTCAGGTCAGAAATATTTTCTATGAAAAATGAGTTAAATTCAGAGCTTAGTTCAAGGCTGGATTTACTAGGGTCAGGACAGGGGTTATTCTTGGAGTCAGGATTAAGAAGTGAGTTTATTGATTTCCAGACTTGCTTGGGGTTTTTATTGTTAGTAGACTGGAGCTTGATATAGGATTTTTTGTCCTTAGTGATTAACTGTTTCACAAGGTTATGGAGCTGTTTGTGTTGGAGCAAGGTATTGGGCAGTTTATTGTTTTGGTAAAGCTTCCATAATTTGTCCCTTTGGTGCATAACTTGTTTAGTATACGAAACCACAATTACCACCAAAATGTTGAAAAAACGCCAACAGCCAAACTTCAGAATTTGCAGGTTTATTTTAAACGTTATGATAAAATCCATTTTTCGTCCCATGCGAATGTAGGACTTCTTCAGAAACAACGCAATTTAAAATTTCTAAGACTTCTATTTATACATCCTTACTCATTTAGCGCCAAAAATTTAAATACCATTGTTCTTAAAATTTAAAGGACCATGCCTTCATAACAATACTTTTGATGAATCAAAAACTTGTTTCCTTATTGTTTGTACACTCATTCCTCCACATTATACTTTCAATATACATTACAAAATTGTAATACATTTATATATATGTATGCATAAGTCCTATTATGTATTTTATTGACAATGCAGCTTTTATTTTAGAATACTGCTCTTCTTCATGCCATTTATTAAAATATGACCTAAATTAAACATAGGCTCGAACACGAATAATACCTTATTCGATCATTTAGGCTATCAAGCCATAAACGATCACATTGACCCCTAAATAAAATGGTCTTATGAATCTTCTGCCAGTGTTCCAAAATTTTATTCAATGCAACAAGATTATTTTAATATAACTTTATAATTTACTGATATGACAAAATTCATCATTAAATGTTCCTACATCATATTGTAAAAGAACCTGTCATGCCTTCTTTCATTCAAGCATCCACTATAGTACTTGCTTCCTAATTTTTTCTCTCTGCTCTTTCTAATTATATTTATATGCTTGAATATTTATTAATTAATTATACCAAACATTGAATATATTCTCATTATGTATTATATCAATAGTTATATTAAAACCTTGTATTTATATGTATATTAAAAATTATAGATATTTTTCTGTCCTTAAACTTTTAAAGATAGTATTTTTAATTTTCAAAAAATAATGTTTTTTTTAAAAAATGTTTTTTTTTTTTAAATTTTTATTTTGTTAAAACATCTTTTTATGTACCTATACTTATCTTTAAATATTTACATATTTACTTTTTTGAAATTATGATATTCACCAGGTAATGCCAAATTCAGAACTATATGTTCTTCTTACTATTTATCTTTCTAAACATTTAAGTTTTAAAAGGCACATAATAGAGCATTTATCATTTAGGCCCAGATGCATATGTGCATTTAATCTAATTTGCCAATATAATTCCATTTTTTCTAACAATAAGCCATAGGGCATTACCTGGTGAATATCATAATTTCAAAAAAGTAAAATATGTAAAATATGTAAATATTTAAAGATAAGTATAGGTACATAAAAAGATGTTTTAACAAAATAAAAAAAAAATTAAAAAAAAAACATTTATTATTTTTTGAAAATTAAAAATACTATCTTTAAAAGTTTAAGGACAGAAAAATATCTGTAATTTTTAATATACATATGAATACAAGGTTTTAATATAAATATTGATATAATACATAATGAGAATATATTTAATGTTTGGTATAATTAATTAATAAATATTCGAGCATATAAATATAATTAGATAGCTTGATAGCCTAAATGATCGAATAAGGTATTATTCATGTTCGAGCCTATGTTTAATTTAGGTCATATTTTAATAAATGGCATGAAGAAGAGCAGTATTCTAAAATAAAAGCTGCATTGTCAATAAAAGACATAATAGGACTTATGCATACATATATATAAATGTATTACAATTTTATAATGTATATTGTAAGTATAATGTGGAGGAATGAGTGTACAAACAGTAAGGAAACAAATTTTTGATTCATCAAAAGTATTGTTATGAAGGCATGGTCCTTTAAATTTTAAGAACAATGGTATTTAAAATTTTGGCGCTAAATGAGTAAGGATGTATAAATAGAAGTCTTAGAAATTTTAAATTGTGTTGTTTCTGAAGAAGTCCCACATTCACGTGGGACAAAAAACGGATTTTATCATAATGTTTAAATAAACCGGCAAATTCCGAAGTTTGGCTATTGGCGTTTTTTCAGTAATTTGTTTAGTATGTTTGGATAACCAAGGAGCTGTATTAGTTTTTATCCTTTTGCTTCTTAGTGGAGCTAGAGAGTTTTAGAGTGTCTAGGAAGACAGAGTTGAAGTAGTCTATAGCACTGGCAAGAGGAAGGGTTTTTAGAATTTGCCAGTCCATTTGTTTGAACCAGTTTGAGAGGGTTGTGGGGTTGAAGTTACTGAGGTTGTGAGTAAGAATGTATTGGTGCTGGTAAGGTGAAGAGTTAGTTGTGCGATGAATGAAAGCTGGGAGGTGGTCGCTAATGGTGTCAGGAATTTGACAAGAGTTGGTAATATTGTTTGGATTGGAGACTAGGATCTAATCAATAGTGGATCCAGGGGGGTTTGTTTTGTTAGGTCGGGTGATGGGAAGGATTATTTGAGTAAAGTTATAGAGGTTAATGGATAGGGAGGGAGAGGGACTATTGACTTTATTCCAGTCAATATTTACATCGCCTAGAATGTAGGTTTTGTAGTTAATTTCAGTAGATGCCCATAGGAGAATATCTTCGAGGGTAGAGATATTGTTACCAGGTGAGATATATAGAGCAATAATGCAGATATTTTTGTGTTTATTCATTTTTAGTAGTCCAGCTGTAAGTTCAGTGTTGTTGAACTGAGGAATTGGAATTTGGGGGGGGGGGTTAAGGAAAGATGGTTAGAGTAGACTCAGGCAGTGCCGCCACCTTTTTTATGTAATCGGTCATTTCGGAGAGTATGGAATCCTGAGGGCAGGATCTCAGAATTGGAGATATAGGGTTTGAGCCAAGTTTCGGAGATGGCTAGGATGTCTGGTTGGTTATGGCTTTGCCAAGCTTGAAATTGGTGAACTTTGTTGTTGTGACTCTGGGCCTTGATAGTAAAGATTTTTAGGGTGTTGTGGTGGGAGGAAGGAAATAAGGGTAGGTGTTGTTAATAAAGGGACTGGGACCAGGGTTGGGGTGGATCTCTCCAGCTATGACTAGGTTGTTGAAGGAAATAAACTTTAGCCATTTAGGTTTGCAAAGTAAGAGTTTAGGTAGATCTAAGATTAGTTTATTTGTCAGTTTATTAGCTATGGTGGAGAAGATTTTAGAGTGGAATAAGTGCAAAGTGTTAGGCTGAATGAGCGAAGGGGAGATAGAATGGAAATGAGAGTAAGAGTGAGGGTAAAGGTAGGTTTGTATGGTGGTTATTTTTGTAGGTAAAATTGGACAAGCATTGGAGGAGTATGAGCTGGTATAGCATAAGGGAATTAGGAAAAGAAGGAGGAAGCAGGGGGCCTGGAGAGTGTGGAGAATTAAGGAAAGCATGTCTGTGCAAAGGGAGAATGATAGGTATAGATTTGGAGAAGAGAGAAGGCTATGCAGAAGAGAGGGTTTAGAAAGAGATACAGATTATGTTTAGAATTATAGGAAAGAGGAGGGGACTTTAATTGTTAGGGAGGTTGACAAAGTGATGTATTTAAGTGGGATGGCTGTAAGTAGGTGGAGTAAAGGGGGGAAAAGCTTCTAATGGGTAATTAGGCTGGCTGAGTGGGGAAAGGGAAGAAAAAAGTAGGCATGCTTGGGGTGGGTGGAATTTGGGGGCAGGGTAGGGGAACAGAGTGAGCCTGCAGGACAAACGGAGTGAGATTATACAAGTAAAGGAAGAAAGTTCTGAAAGAACAATCTGTGAGCTGCTGACTACTGAGTTGCTTTCTGGTAAATATGGGTAAGTGTAGAGATGGAAAATCTGTGGTAGTGATAGTAGGGGGATAGTTGGGTGCAATTACTAAGGAATTTAGCAGGTAGACTGGGAAATATAAGAGCAGTCTTATACAGCAGAGATATATATTTGTATGATACTAATAGAGAGAAGGGATAGGAGTGTGTGAAACAAGTCTAGTAGAGGGTGCAACCTAGGTGGAGAAAAGTATATTACAGTTGAGCTAGTCATAGGAGTAAATACAGCTGAAGCTAGTGATAGGAGATAGCTATTATAGAAATAGGGAAGGCTCTGTTAACAGTTACAGATAGCTATGCAAGGACAGGAAGGTTTGTAGAGAGCAGTATGGCTGCTGGGTATCCTGGCTAGGTAGCAGGTTTTAATACACATAGAAGTTATTGTAGTAAAATTTCAGCTTTACTGCTAGGTTTATGAAACACATACTTTCTTGCTTCCCTTGGTAACAGGGTTCTGAATAGGATGGCAGGTTCCTGTAGTTTAAGGATGAGTGGCTGGTAATATTTATAAGGGGTCCTTGTTCACCAGACATGTAGATTTTTAAATCTTAGTGCAGGATAGGAGGTTGGAAAGCTAGGTACATTAGAGAGAGAGAGACAGAGAGAAAATGTAGTGGTGAGAAAACAGCCTTTTGATAATTAGGGTAAAGATACAGGCATTTCAGTCAGTAAAAAAAACTAACATAACATTCACTCAGTAAAAACAGGCTGGTTCACATACTAATAAGGCACTGCTTAAAAAAGTCTAGAAAGAGTGAGGCAACAGTTCTTAGTAATTTAACACAAACTGGTTAGGAATGCATTACAAAGTTTACAGTTATGGTCTGCTGAGTAATAAATATAAGCAACGTAGTTCAGGGACACTTAGGCTGTTTGTTAAATAAAACCCGATAGAAGCAACACTTGAGGTATATAGTTCTATCTAGTTCATCACATCTGCTCACAACAGTACAGGAATAGGCAGTAACACATCAGGTCAAATAAGCCATTTTCACATAGCACAGAAGTCAGTAGTACGGTTTTGCAAACGTATTAAGTCCTAGGCTTATCACAGAGAACTAGGGACGGCTACATGTATTACTGCCCATGCAAAGGAATTATGCTGTAAGCTCTTCACCAATTCTGTGGACGCCACACTGGTATTAAACTTATCAGAAGGGAGGCCATGTGCTGTTTCTGCCCATGCACAGCATTTAGATTAATAGCATTGCTCAGACCCTGTAAGATCTATCCCAGTGTTGGAGTTGGAGACGCCACACTGGTAATTAAAATGTATGTATGAAGGCTCTGAGTTATTCTGCCCACACACAGTTTATGAATTAATAGCACTGCACAGACCCTGTTGAAGCCTCAATGTTACCTACCATTTATTCTCCACTATGCAAGCTTAAATGAGGATATCCTGAAAGCGCTAAGAGCATTGATTATTAAAAGCGCTTCAGTTCCGTGTAGTGTCAAGAAGCTTAGATTCCCTGAGACTATAAGAATGTTTAACTAGCGTAGGAGTAGTGTGCGAGTCATATCAACTCAGCATGGAAGTGGTTTGGGTAAATATACGCTCGCATTACCATGAGCTCTTACAGTAATAGTTACCCCAGAATATAGAGAATTAACAAGAAACTATTGCTTAATGATTTAAGCTAGGTAACAGAAAAATCACCCCCATCATACAGAATTACAAAGGAATGTTTCTAGAACCTAGAATGATAGCAGAGACATGTGTAGTTATCTGAGGCCTAAGTGCTATAGAGTTTTAGCTTAGGAGAAGGGTATACGAGCACCAATATGATATCACTAAATGTAAGGACACCAATGCCTTTTACAAACACTCCCAGATATGTGAAGGCATGAATCTTAAATTTTTGGTGTTGGAGCAGGTGGTGCCAGACCCACAAGGGGGCAACTGGGAGGCCAAATTGGAGATTCGAGAACTGTTCTGGCAGTTGAAATTGGATGCCTGCACCCCTCCTGGAATGAATGAGGGCTTAAATATTAACAGCATTCTAAAAATGAGAAGAGCACGGTTATAATATGTGTCTATTTAGTTTAATTTTGTATAGGTTCACTTGTTCTTCTTTCACCTTCTTGTTGTTCTTCTTCTTGTTGTTGTTATTAGGTAGTGTTGTGACATTAGTCAGAAAGCTCCCTATTTTTTACAATGTCACTGTAAAAAGTTTGATTTATTTATCATTTATCTATCTATTTTAGTTTTTGGAATAATAAATGTGATGTAATTTTAATTCCAACTTGTAACAATAATTAATCATTTCAAATTTTAATTTTTTTTTAATTTATGATGTACTTTTATGAATTTTGCACTGACAAGGCACTTTGCAGGGTATTATTACCATTATTGACTATATTAAGAAGTATTTCTTACACAAACATACATATTCAACTTGAGAAACTGTTTCTCTTTGTACTATGTTTTTAACACAACACTATCAAAGGTATTAACTTCTAATTGATGGGTGGAGTTACCATTTAATTGTACTAGTTATTTAAAACTGATGTGTAATGGATAGCTCTGTTTGTTGCCTTGAGAAAGCCTAGTAATATACTGGGTGAAAGCGCTTGGCTTATCTGTGTTGCTGTTCTATTTAGAACCGTGCTGTTTTTGGAATTAAAAGAAATTTGATTTTATTGCCTGCTGTTGGATTATTTGGCCTCGGATCCTGTGTGCTGTGGACTGTTATATTCTTGGTTTATTTTGACTTGTATGCTATAGAGTTTTAATATACCATGTAATTACTAGATGTGTAAAAATGCATATATAAACAAACAATTACATTACATATTTGTAATTATCAAAATGAAATGCAAATACTCTATACTAGGATTCAAACCCAGATATGAGATATTTACATTGGCTTAGAGCTCAACAGGTTTGTCCAAGAGACAGCACAATACTTTAGTGCATACAGTATTATTTCTATGGAATAATGGCAGATTCCATCATATAGCAGTACTATGTCTTTAACTGTTTTACAATGTAGAGACTAATAATGTATGTTTGCATTACTCAGCTTTCACACATACAGAAGTATACTGTGCAATGGTTATTGAATCAGTATGGATAACAGAGAAATGTGTAGTCATCCGAGGCTTAAGCACTGTAGGTGTCAGTGAAACATGGACATTCTGCATATTTAGAAAAGATATACTGTATACTTGCCAAGAAAAGACAGGGCTTAAATTGCTTATGTTCAGTATTCACTACATAAGCACCAATGTTTACAAATGACCCACGGTGGGTTTTGAACCCAAATATAAGAGATCACTCACTGCTTAATGGGTTGAACTAATTGATATAATTGTGCATGCATGTTTGTAACAGGAATATTTATGGCATATCATTCACAGCTGTATATAAGTACATTAGCATTACTAATTCCAGTACAGACACCCATGACATTAAATTTAAACAGTACTGTAAACGCATACAGCTATGAAATATATTTGTTATAATGTATGTGTTAAGGTATGAATTATGAATCTTACTGTAGGCATTTGCAAGCTAGAGTGGGACCTCTGAGTTCTTCTGGCAAAGATTGTCAATGTCCCTCCAACAAGGATAATCATATCAGTGACAGACATGCATGCCAGTCCAGAAAATCCAAGTCTGTCTGCAGTGCTCCTTCACAATCCTCTGCACATGTCCAGTATAGACAGCAGTGAGCATCTTGGTGGTCTCCTTCCTGGTCCAGTTTTGTGGCCAGACACGATAAAATATCCTCTCAGTTGACATTGTCACTCTTAAAGGCAGAAGTTTGTCAAAAAATGCCTTAAGATAAATGTTAACTGAGGTTCCACTCAGTTTGCACATAACAATGGTATGACCAGTAAATGTATCCAGATAACTTTTTAAAAATGCTGCATATGAAATGCTATCATTCTATTGGAGGGTATCATGTACATGCCACAGATAGTGCCATTTACTGACAGCTGTTGGCTAGTTGCATGGATTACCTTTCTGTTATGCCAAGCTATGGGTTGATGCACCAAATTCCTAGAAGTTACGTGGACATGTACAAATGGGATTCCAAAACATGGAATGTTAATGAAGCTTAATAATTATGTATTGCACAAATTGTAGTTAAATGCATCAATGGGTGCACTCACTGTAAGGTATAGCTGACTTATAGCTAGTTTCAAAAGTTGTCACCTGATAGCATTGCTGAGGGGGAATACAATACTGTCATTATCTATGTCATAATTAATCCTTATAATTCAAATTATACATGTTGACAGTCCTTTGTGGTTAAACATGTCTGCAATGCAAACTGCCTGTAACACAATGGATGGTTGCAGGATTGAACAATATACATGCCAATGGGTATATGGATAGAAGCAAACAGACCATGTGAAAAGTGGATGAAAATGGCATAAAATTATATCAGCAGTAAACTCTGGTTCTCCTTGACCGTGTCTGGTATGCTAAAGGAGAACAACAAGTTCTAAGGGGTTCTGTAAATAGTATGTTGATAGTTTATGATATACTTTTATGCTGACTAATGTATGGGCTATGGATAGAGCTGGAATGAAAAGCTATCAATAGTTAGTTGCATTTAACCTATATTATTTGCATCATGCTTATGGAGAATGATGAATTCCAAGGTCTGTAAATTATATGTTTACTGCATAGTTTACAGATACTCTCTGATGCTTAGTAATATAGCAATAGTTATTAGTATATTCAATCTAATACAATGTAAGAATGGTTTTGACTTTTCACTGTTTACTGTATGTAAAGTAATGATCGTGTGGCACAAGATTTGTATGGTTGTCCTTTAGTAATTATAATATTCTCCTCAATGGGTTCAAAAACCACATAAGACCTATACAGCTAATGTAATGGGTTCCTAAATGTGATGATATTGTTTTCATATTCATTATATTCTTTAACATATAACAGTAATATACATGATAAAGGGTTATTTTGCATAGTCACATCGGTAAGGAGAGCAGAGCAAGTAATCTGACAAATAACATGATGATGATGATGATGATGACAGCTGTGAGCCTCCATAAAATTTATAACACGTGCATATAACAATGTCTTCCAGATGTCAAACCAAACAAGGGGTGAACATGAAATTGTAATTGAACCTCTGCACCAGCATGGCCACAGCCTCCTTGGATGAGTGGGAAATACTGGGTGGAGGAATGAGTTTTGGACAGAAATGATGAACATGATCAGTGCTGTAGGTGGTCACAAACAATCCTGTTAGGCCGTCATCGATGTTGTTCATAAATAATCCTCCATGCAGCTAACCGAATATGCCGCTGTGAGAGTGTGAGGAATGCCATGGGAGGTGGGCCACAACTGACTTCCCCAGATGGGAATATGGTGTTCTTCACATCATGCTACCCGTTGTGATTGTCATATACCTGATGAAGATATTGAAGTCAGTGTTCCGAGACATACATGTAAATCATACTTTTCAAACCATTGCAGCATATGCATTACCTTTATGTCCAAATTATTAATGTGTTACCATGTTTTTGTTCAGCAGCACAATTGCATCAGGCACATGGTCAAGTACAGGATGTGGATTCCCAAGTGTTATTGTGTATTGCATTAACAAAGCAGTGCATATTTAAGATTTCAAGTAACATGTGTGATGTTTGCCTTTTTCAAGTACATAGGTCCATCAGCATCTGCACAGCACCAATCCATGTAATGTAAGTGTCTCCATATACTATATTGTGATCCATAGTTGTCTGTGCCTCAGCCACCTGTTATGACAGTCGATTATGCTCACACGTTGATTTGTTTATGCCATTGTAAATTACATATACATCATAGCAAGATGCGCCTGGTGCAGATGCACCTACAGACAGATCAGGTACAGTTGGCCATCTTGTCTATAGGATGCAGCACATATGGGCACAACTGTGAAGTAGGATATTCATGATGCTTTTTTCCATACACAAGGACATATGGGCAATGTGTTTACTGTTTGTATCCTACAAGTCTACATATCATTTTAATTTGTACTATAGCTGTCCTGTGCCTCTGCCTGCAGATATGACTGTGGAACATTCCCACATGTTGATGTTTGTGTGTCATATCATACTACAGGATTTACATTACAATAGATGGTATACTCCCCAAACTAGAATGATGTAAACAGTAAGACATTCCATATGTTTAATACATGTTAGTATTGATGATCACATCTATGCACTTGAAGACTACTGTGTTTTTCACCTTAGTAGGACATTAACAATTTTCACATCAGCCTCGGCCAAACAGTATGTGTCTGTAGTATCTTCTGTATGTTATCCCTCTGTCAGAATGCAACAGGATGGCCATTATTTGCTTACTGATTATGTGTTGGTCTATATGTTTACCCATGGCAGTTTCAATTCAAACCTCACCTTCAGCAGTGGAGTCCCACCAGGACATGTCAAGTATGTTTTACAAGTCCTAGTAAGTCCATCTCCCCAGTAATATTGCAGTCATGTAGTTGGCCCATACATCATTACTAAGCTACATCATGTACTCTTTGTGCATGTAACTAAGTGTCATCTGTATTTTCTTGTAGTCCATCCACTGCCTGTCTCCTGCAGTAGCTTGACCACTGATCCTGAGTTGGGATGTGATGTGCCTCTATGTGATGACACAGCCCATGGAACACAGGCCACAGCTTTGAGTTTATTGTCTGGCCTAGAGGTGGACAGCAGTGTGGATCATGCTGTATTCTCAGATATTGAGGAAGATATGGCCAGACATTCTGATGACATGGTGACAGCAGCTGCCAGACATGATGATGTCCATAAGTGTCACATGCAGAGACAAATACTTACATTTCTGTGAATGTTTGCTCTGTAGCAGAGCTACGTACCTGACTGTATTTGATTCTATAACCATCTGGATATACCAAGCTGATATAAGTATACTTTTTTGCACTTGATCTGTTTCAGTGATAGTTAACAAAACTCTGCAGAATTTATTTATTTGCTTCATTGTTCATTGCTGGCCTCTGTCTGTCTGCATTTGATTTCTCAGGGTTAGTTCAATAGCTAGTTTTATGGTGGGGGTTGCTTTGCATTGTGTGGAGTCACCCCACCTAAGGTGTTAGCTACTGGCCAACACTTCTGTGCTTATCTGATTGCCTGAGGTCTATTTTCTCTGTTGTATTTCTGGTACAAAAACTTACATTTCTGTGAATTTGTGCTCAGTAGCAGAACTGATATAGCAGAGGTAAGTACCTGGCTGTGTTTGATTCTGTAACCATCTGGATGTACCAAGCTGATATAAGTATACTTTTTTGCACTTGATCTGTTTCAGTGATAGTTAGCAGAACTGTACTGCATTTATTTATTTGCTTCATTGTTTATTGCTGGTCTCTCTCTGTCTGCATTTGGTTTCTCAAGGTTAGTTCAGTAGCTGTTTTCATAGTGGGGGTTGCATTGCATTTGGTGGAGTCAGCCCAACTAAGGTGTTAGCTACTGGCCAACACCTCTGTGTTTATCTGATTGCCTGAGATCTATTTTCTACATTGTATTTATGCTGCAAAGGCTTACATTTCTGTGAATTTGTGCTCAGTAGCAGAGCTGCTATAACAGAGCTGGCTGTATTTTATTCTGTAACCATCTGGATATACCATGCTGATATAAGTATACTTTTTTGCACTCGATCTGTTTCAGTGATAGTTAACAAAACTGTACTGCATTTATTTATTTTCTTCATTGCTTATTGCTGGCCTCTGTCTGTCTGCATTTTGTTTGTTTTTCTTACCCTCCCACCCAAGTGTTGTTTTACTCTTAAACTTGGTGGAGTTGGAATTGCCCACCCCTGCTGTAAATTTGAGTCTGGTCACTCCTCCCATTCCCATCTTGTTTGGCCACTCAACTGAGTAGACTGAGACCATTTGGGAAGGACTACCCCTTGCTTCTTTGATTTTGGGCACTCCCCCTAGTCCCATTTCATCAGCTCAGTCTACTGAGTACAGAGAGAACATTTGGGAAAGCCAACCCCCTTAGTTTCTTAATCTTCAACTGTCTTCTGTTTCCTCCCTGTCCATCCCCAAAAAATTAAACCTTATTCAGCTGCTTTTACTGTAATTGTGTTCTTCCTACTTTATTACCTTATTTTTGCTTTGCTGTGTGCTCTTAAGTGTTCAAGTGCTTTTATTCTGCTGCATTTATTACTGCTTGTTAGTAGCCTGATTAAATTTATTTGTTATTCTAAGCATCTTAGTTTTGGTTTATCACTTGGGCTTCAAGCCAGTTACTTTGCATTTAAGAAGATTTTTGTGGTCTACACTCTTGTGGACAAATCCTTATCAAAGCCCTCTCTCCATAAGTCCACCCAAGTATTCAGATCACTATGTCTGGACAATTCTCTTTCAGTTTCTCCTGCCAGCCTGGTTAACATGGGCATACTGAGACAGTGTAGCAACTGCCTTATGTTTACTGACAGCCCTCTTCTCCTAGCACATAATTCTTCTACTTGCGAGAAATGCATCTCTGTCAATAACCTGGAATCCATGCTCTCTCGCACCACAGTCAGCACTCCTGACAAAGAGGAGATTACCAGCACAAACACCACACGACTCACATCACATAGCCAAGGACAACACACACAAACACCTATGCAGAGGTCCTCAATAAAAAAACTTACCTAAACAGCACATACCTCCAAAACACACTCACAGACATTTCACACACAACACCAAACACATCACATACAGCAAACAACATACCAGTGTCTCAAAAACACAGCCCATAAGGCAAAACAGTAAAGCAACACATCCCACAAGGCATAACAATAAACCAAACATACTAGTCATTGGTGACTCAATTGTGAAATGCACTAATTTCCCCCTTACCAGGCTTGACAAGGAGAAGGTTGCAGTCAGTTGTCTGCCTGGTGCCAGAATCCATCACATCATGCAAGCACTTAAGTCTCTCCACAACAAGTACAAGTATGTATCTATCATTGTCCATGTTGGTGTGAATGACTTGAGATGTACCTCCCTGGACTATATGAAGAGAGACATGACCCCTAAGCATCATCCTACCTTCACCAAGAATGATACCACAATACAAAAAAAAATAATTGACTTTAACAATTGGCTTAGTTTCTGGTGTTATTCCAAGGGGATCCAGTGTCTGTCTGCCTGGGATGACATGGTTGACAGGCCTCGACGCTTTGCCAAAGATGGCCTCCACCTGTCATCACTGGGATTCCAGATCCTGGCCAAGGATCTTGCCTCCTCTATTGTGCTATTGTGCCTTTTTAGGCAATGTTCCAAAGACAAATCTTCCAACATAAAAGATCTGTCAAAAAGCAAACTGAATGTCTTGCTGCTTAACACTAGTAGCCTTTTACCTGAAAATGCAATCACTGGAGTCTTTCCTTGCACTGGAAGATACCAACGTCTGTGCGGTCAGAGAAACTTGGTTCAGGGCTGCAGAGAGTACCCCTGCCTTACCAGGCTATACCTCATTCCACAAATTCTGACCCTAAAATGAGGTTGGGAAGACTAAGGGTGGTGGAGTCTCTATCTACAGTAAGAACAGGCACACCTCTAGACTGATTTGCTAGCATGATACACTGGAATTACTCCAGGTGCAACTGAAAGTTGGCAAGACACCCATCCAAGTTATAGCCAGCTATAGACCCCCCTCCATGACTCAGGACACCCACTCCTTCTACCTCAATCTGCTTGACTCCATCAAGGTACCCACTAACACCCTGATCCTTGGTGACTTCAACTACCCCACCATAGACTGGTGAACTATTCCTGCACTAATGCACTCACCCAATGATTCCTTGACTTCATCAGTTCAAATGCAGTAGGCCAGCTCATCTCATCCCCCACAAGAGGAGATAACATTTTGGACTTGATTCTCACCAACATGGGTGTCCACTGCACCACTCCACAGTATGTTCTTCCCTCGTGAGATCAGAGCATTGGTCTATCTCATTCAAAGTTTCTATCCCACCCAACCCCCCCTCCCCCAGCTGTAATCAGGCTAAAAAAATGCTCAAAAGCTGACTACAACCTCCTATGGGAGGGTATCAGTAGCTTCACACCACTGCCACCCTCAGAGAATGCAGACAATGCAGTATAAAGCACCTATACAGCTGCATGGACTCGGCCATACCCAACAGAACTAAAACCTGCCCCTCAAGGAAACACAAACCTGTCTGGTGGACATCCTCTATCAACAGGCTTTACAACAAAAGGAAAAAAATTGTTGTCCAAGGGTAAAAAATAACAAATTTCAGATTGGAAAAACTCCCTCCTTAGCCTCAACAAGCAAATTAGATCACAAGCGAAAACCTCCAAAGCCAAATATGAATTGAAACTACCTTCTGAAACAAAGGGAAACCACAAAGCCTTCTTAAGTTACATCAGGAACCTCCATGGCAAAGCCCAGGTTTGTTCTGAATTAGTACTTAACGGTATCACACTGATCCTGTTGACTTAGCCAACCTGCTAGCAGATAGGTTCAACACAAACTTCACCCCCCCTGTTTCCCCAAAGGCCCTTTTGACATCCCTGATAATTGTCCCCTCCTCATATCTCCATAGATCAAGTGTTAGATTGACAAGTCTGATCTGTAAAGCCATGGAGTGTATTATTATGGATCTCATAAACAAAGACATAGGCAATCTCCAAGCAGTTGCACCCACCCAGTTTGGATTCATCAAGGGCAGATCTTGCCTGTTGAACCTGATTGACTTCTACGAGACTGTCACCAAGGCTCTGGATGAGGGAAAGTCAGTACATACAGCTTACCTTACCTTGGCCAAGGCCTTTGACACAATCCCCCACTCAGGCATCATCAAAAAGATAACACAACTTGGTGTAAATCCCTGTCTGATTAGGTGGGTGGCCAACTGGCTCACAGACAAGACCCACAAGGTCAAAATAGGTGGCTTCACCTGCGATAGCAAACCTGTCACTAGTGGAGTTTCCCAGGGATCTGTCCTGGGAACCCTACTATTTGTAATCTACTTCTCAGAGGTCCAGGCAAAGACAAAAGGCCTGTGGCTGACCAAGTTTGTGGACAACTGTATGTTGGGTGCTGTCATTGACTCCCCCGTTAATGTTAACATACTGCAAGAGGGTCTCACAGCAACTAATGACTGGTGCCAAAGTCATGGCCTCAAGTTAAATGCAAAAAAATGTATCATCATACCATTTGGCAAAAACACAGCCCCTATTGATTACCACATCAATGGCAACCCCCTAAGTACACAACCTGTGGTGAGAGTCCTCAGTACTCAGGCTGACATTGACCATCATGTAGTGGCAGTGGTCGGAAAAAAATTTTACTTGGTTCATCTTATAAGTAAAGGGATTGCATCCAGAAAAAAAGAGGTTATTACCTCTCTATACTCCTTTCTCATTAGACCAATAATTAAGTATAATGCCCCATTTGGTATGTACCTCTCCAAACATCTGCACCAACTGGAAAGGCCACTGAAATATCTCATAACGAGAATCCATGTTCTCCAACACCTGTCCTATGCAGACAGGCTCAAATCACTATCACTCTACTTGGTGTAGAGACACCAGTCATATAGACTGCTCAGGGGTGATCTGTGTCTCACCTACAAGGCAATCTCGGACCCTGCCCTACTTGAGATGCTCCATAAACACAAGTATAAGGCCTCACGCATTACCCACTTGGAAGGCTTGAGTCTAATAAGCGACATCAAGAAAGCCTGCTGTATGGACAGGTTTGTCTCCCAGAGGCTGCCCCATCTCTGGAACAGACTTCACATACACATGAAACAGAGGACCTCTCTGACCCTCTTCAAGCGAGTGGATGGGAAACTACAAATTTGTCCTAGTGCATCCACCTGTGTCCCTCACTGATAGGGGCAACAGGTGCTGACTGAGGTTTCCTTTTTGGGGTTAAACTCTTGGCTAGGCTAGGCTTGTAACAGCCCCAAGACCATTAGCCTAGTAACCTCCTATGATCCTATAAGCATGACTCTTCCCCACAACTGAGAGGTACTGCTCATTGAAGGACACATGGAGTGCTGTTGCTGTGCATGGATGTGTATGTCAGAGGGTGTTCACCTACTATTACAGGTGAATAAACATTCCCAGCAATGTCATGGAGCTGACCTTCATGCACTTGTCCTTAGCATCAATTGTATAATTCATCTGCTGCATGTGTTACATGAAGATTTGAAGCACAGACATGGTGAGATCATGGCTGCATTGTGACAGTGTGTTGTCTGCTGCACCCTCAGTTGAAAGTCTTATTATGGCAGTGTTCAAGATGTGCTGTAGTACTAACCAAGTATTACGTGCCCAAACTGTACTAAGCAGTGTACTTCCAGTGGGCAGACACTGACCCCCCCTCATTAGACCCACACTTGGCCATCAGACATCAGTGTCTCTACTGCAGCGTACACATGCAACTGCTGATGGCCACTCCACTGTGAGCCAAGCAGGCATGTCCAGATGGTCATGTCACACATGTTACTTCCTACACTACACCTGCAAGTGTCACCATATCCAGCTCCTCAGTAGAGCAACATGGGTCGAGTGTTTCTGAACATGGCAGGGGCATCCAGGAACGTGGTGTGAACTTTACCCATGGGCACACTACACAGCATTAATATAACACTGACAGTTGATCCAATGTGTGTCCTGTCATTTTCTTCTGACCCTGTAGCAATGATAACCACTGTGCTGGCCACTGACACAATAATCTGTCTGCTGTTGTGAAAATGTATGATGCCATGGGATTTACTGATATTTTTTTCTGAAATATGTGAATAAATTCATTAGTTGATATGTATTACTTGATTGACATTGACATATATTAGTGATGATCTTGACAACAATAAGGCAATATATGATGTCATGTTTTCATGTTTGTATCTTTGTTAATGAATAGATGCAAATGATATTTTCTTTACATTTTTCCTTGCTATCTGCCATTCATATGTGCACAACTATGCCTTTGTATGCATATGGCATTTTAATATGGTTCTGCACATGACTAATACCAGCACTAACTGCCTTTCTGTGTACCTGTTTCCATTTTCAATTGCCATGCTTACTTGTATTTCCCATGTGTGCCTTCCCTTATCTGATTGATTCTGCATACACATGTATATATACACATGTTGATGTATTAACAACATTGATGTATGTTGCATATATGTTGTGTGGTCACCGTCATTGATACTCTGCATGCCTGCATATATATTACATGGAAATAATCCACATTGCAGTGATACCATGTGTAGGTGAGGAAGCATTGTTATTGTATAGCCAGTATTTTTATATATGTATATGGTGATGCATTCTCATACACGTCATGGACCTTGTTTTCTTGTGACTGTGCCTTTTGGATGGGTCATATTGTATGGCATTACTCTGTATGATGATATCCTAACTGTCTAGTGGGTAATTGTATTGTGCACACCTCCTGCATCCCATACATGTGCCTGGATTGATGCTTCCTGTCACTGTTTTGTATGGGTTTATACTGGTATACATTACGATTTGTTTATATATGATGTTCACTGTGTACAACTAATGGGTTATTTCCATTAGTTGTAAACTGCTCTGCTGTTGTGGGGCAATGCATGAACATCAATGTTTACTCTTTGCACTTATGTACCTGTGGCTGGTTATCATGACTCAAAGGTATGTGTGTCAAACACTGCCATGCTGCCTATGCTAGGACTTGTGTCCATATCCTGCATTGCCAACCCCAATTTCCTCTGCCCTGATTCTCTTCTGACAGCTGTAAAATGTCATCTTCAGGTATCTGAGGTTCTTTATGTAAATCACCTACACCTGATGCTGGAAGTCACCATGTTTTGATGTCAATGTGCTGCATAGCATGCCACATACAGTAATCATCTGTGCTGCCTTTTCAGGTGTGTATTGGAGTGCACTCCCTGGATTTCAGCACACTTAACACATGCAAGATTATGTTTCTTGTTGCAGTGTGTGCTGTATTATATGCATCCTCTGCAGGGTTGCATGGGTCTTTATATGGCATCATTAGCCACAGCTCTACAGTCACCTATTGGTTGGAAGAAGATGACACATATGTTGTCATCATGTATACTGTTAAACAGGTTGGGATTTGGTTTACAGCATAACTGTGTTTCTGTACTTACCAAGTAGCCCCTCAGGTATTCACCCTTTTGGAAGGCAGCCCTCAGACCACTTTCTCACCATATAGAGGCATCATGTACACTCCCAGGGTGTGTCACCATTATGTTTGTTATGATACCATCTGCTGTCTACACTACCTTGTAATTAAGTGATGGCCACCCATTCATATTTATGGAAATTTCTGCTTCAGTTACTGCAAGGATTTTGATAGGAAAGTAGGTGCAGTCTGTTGTAGAGAATACACTGGGGAAGTTGCCAATGGCATAGGAATGGTGAAAGACATTCCTACTCTCTATGACTGTGGCTGGAAAGTGGATGTACTCATCCATATCGATGCACATTGCTACCAGGAACTGGGAGAGGATGCAACTGGCAGCTGTCTGTGAATATCCTACTGCACCTCCCATATGCCATTGAAATGCCCCCTATACCAGTAGACCTAGGCTCAGGCATACTTTAGATTTGACAGGTATGGGGTTACCTCACAGGATATGTGGTCATGCTGAAGTCTCCCAGAGACTGCCACTTCTGGGGGACAAATGTCCACTTCATGTGAAACAGAGCCCCTCCCTGATCTTTTCTAGCACAACCTTGATCAATGGATGGGTGACTGCAAATTCACTCCTGGGGTAGTGCTCATCTCCCTCCTGGACAGAGGAAGTTGTTATTAACTGCCATAGAACCTCACCTCTGTGAGCTTCACTCACTTAATCACCGACAATTGGGGCAAGTCTGGATAAATATGGCTAGGCTTATAAGGGATCTAGGGCCACTAGCCTAGAAACCTTCTATGAATCTATGAACATGCATACATGTGTAGGACACTAATGTTGCACACATCCTACACCTGCTCTCTGTCTAATCGGTACCCGCCAGTTATTTCTTGATCAGAAAGCTGACTTAAAAGCTGGCTTAGATGTAACCTGGCTTGGCATCTGGCTGACTATCTTCTAGGATGAATTGCCAGAAATTCCTCTATTGCTATCAGCCTGCTGTAATGCATTACATACTGATTGTGGTTTTTTTTTGTTGTTAATGATGAGGATTCCTCAAGATTGAGTAACAACGAGCTTTCTCTCACGGCAATGATATCGCCTCTGTTAAATGCAGACAAAGCACTTTGTTGTATTTAAGTTGCATTGGGCATGCTTGCTGTGTTTTAGAATCTGATAGGTGTGCATGGATTCCATATGTTGAACACATAATTCCTAAGGCTTGCTTTAGCACATAGATGAACACTTAACCTTCGATCTACACATTCAAAACTGCATAAAAAAAAACATCAAAAACTAGGCACCCTCTATAAGCATAAATTGTACCTCACACCCACCACTAGACAAACCCTTGCACTATCCTATTTGCTTCCTTCACTTTTATACAGTGCCCATTTGTTCACTAACATTCAAAGCTCCTTAAAATCCAAGATCGAGTCCTGTTATAACAAGGTTGCCATGTTCACTACCAACGAAACTCCTCCCATCACTGCATCTCCCTACGCAAACTAAAATGGCTCGAACTTCCCCATCACCTAACCTACTTGCAGTTAACCACAGCTCACAATATCATTACCAAACCTTCAAATTGTCCATCCCTCGCCTCCCTGTTTACTCTCCATAAGCTCTCCCAACAACTCAGATCTGAAAATCAATTCCTTTTAAAAGCACAAATACCCAGTCTAGCAGTTGGTCAATCTCTCTACTCATGTGCCATTGCTAAAACTTGAAATTCCCTACCTAGCTCTGTCAGAACTATTTCCAATCACATATCCTTCAAAAAGTCTCTAAAACAGCATCTCTTAGCCCTGTGACAATGTACATGTGGCTAGGACTACAGAGCATCTTCCCCCACCTGATCTCACTAACTTTTTTCTCCCCTCTGCTTAACAGTTATGCAACTATCTCTTGCTGTCTTCACTCTACAGTATCCAAAGCAGATGATATACTGTACTTTGTATATTTTGTATATAATGTATACTGCCTTTGTTATTCTAGCTAGAAATTTATGATAAGATTGTATGTCTGTTTTTTTAAGTTGTTATCTCTTTATGTATGTAGAAAATGTGATTGTATTTAAATTTCTTTTGTATGTGGAGCTTTTTTTCCTAGGCCTCCACTGAAAATGGGTACTTTTTGGCCCAGTGGACTTTCCCAGTACACAAAAGCAAATAAATAAATAAATAATTAATGTGCTGAAGTCTTCCTTCAGTGAGCTGCACTGTCCATAACTTTCCTCTGGAATCTGGCCCTGTGTGTTGTAATGTTAAAAATGATTCCCCATATAGAGCTATGTGTCATTCACCAGCCACCCAGAATGATACCACAGTACAAGCAGAAAATGATTGACTTCAACAATTGGCTAAGTTTCTGGTGTCATTCTAAGGGAATCCAGTATATGTCTGCTTGGGATGTCATGATCGACAGACCTTAATGCTTCACCAGAGATGGCCTGCATCTGTCACCCCAGGGATTCTGGATACTGGCTAAGGCTCTTGCCGCCCCTATAGTGCCTTTTTCAGGCAATGTCCTGAAGACAAAATTACCACCATAACAGCTACAAGCAAACGAAATCTGTGGGTTATGCTACTCAACACTAGAAGTCTAAATCTCAAAATGCACTCGCTTGAAGCACTCCTTAAAATGGAGAACATCGACATCTGTGCAGTGACTGAGACCTGGTTCAAGGCTCTGGAAAGCACTCCAGCACTACCAGGCTATAATTCATACCACACCTTTCGGCTCCTAAACCTGGACCGAAGCACTAAAGGTGGTAGAGACTCCATATTCATAAAGGATATGCATACCTCCAGACTAGTAGCCTAACATAATGCATCAGAGATATTTCAGGTACAACTAACACTGGGAAAACCTGCAATCCAGGTTGTAGCCTGCTATATATCCCCCACCATGTCCCAAGACTCCCACTCCACATTCCTAAACACACTGGAAAATATTAGGATACAACCCAATACCCTTATACTGGGAGACTTTAACTACTCCTCCATTAACTGGGAAAATTACTCATGTACCAACACACTTGCTCAACGTTTTCTGGAATTCATTTATTCCAGTGCCCTGGACCAATTCATTCTTACCTCCACCAGGGGCAGAAACATCCTTGACCTGGTCATTACTAACATGGGTGACCATTGCTCTACACCAGTAATCAACTCCTCTCTGGTCAGACCTGATGGCAAGCTAATCACCATGGAAATCCACATCACACCCTCACCCCCCACTAAAGGAAACCACCGTAAAAGACTTCTCCAAAGCCAATTTTGGGCTTCTAAAAACAGAGGTGGCTAACTTCACGATACCCATGCAAATGGAAAATAGGTGCATGACTGCTGAATCATACACCAATGCACTGTATGAACACATACATAAGTGCATGGAACAGGCCATACCAAACAGAACCTAGATGCTCTTCTCCAAAAAAAGGAAGCCAATCTGGTGGTCCTCCATCATAAACTCTACAACAGAAGGAAGAAACTGTTTCAGAAAAGGGTGAATTCCCAAGACTGGAAAAACTCCCTTGTTAGCCGCAGCAAAAAACTGAGATCCAGCATCAAATCCTCTAAAGCTAGCTATGAAAACAAAATTACTGCAGATTCTAAAGACAACCACAAGGCGTTCTATAGTTAGGTCAAGAATCTACATGGCAATACTCAGGTCTGCTCTGAGTTACAGCACAATGGCAGTACATATACAGAACCAACTGATATTGCCAACATATTGGCTGACAGGTTCAGTGCGAACTTTAACCCCTTTCACTCCCTAAAAGGCCTATCACAATACCTGAGGAATGTCAAGTCCCTGTTATCACAGCTACACAGGTAAAAACCGCACTGTCCAAAGCCAAGAATACAGCTTCCATGGGACCTGATAATATCCCTGGCTGTGTTCTACGTGAATTACAAAGTGAATTGGCACCACACCTGAGTACCTCGTTCAATCACAGCCTCATTTCAGCCTCTGTTCCTACCGAATGTGCACTGCTATGGTCATCCCACTCCACAAAGGGGGAGCGACTACAGACCCTGGGAACTACTGCCCCATTAGTCTGACGAGTCTGATATATAAGGCTATGAAGCATATCATCATGGACCTTATAAATAAGGGCATAGGGAATCTCCAAACTCTGGACCCCACGCAATTTGGGTTTGAGAAAGGTAGATCATGCTTGCTCAACCTGATAGACTTCTTTGAGTCTGTCACCAGAGCTGTGGATGAGGTCACGGTAGTTCACACAGTCTACCTAGATCTTGCTAAGGCCTTTGATACCATCCCTTACT
Organism: Protopterus annectens; assembly: GCF_019279795.1. NCBI lineage: Eukaryota > Metazoa > Chordata > Ceratodontiformes > Protopteridae > Protopterus > Protopterus annectens. The sequence goes on from NC_056735.1 coordinate 869,719,820, forward strand.
CATGAATCATAGATAGACTCACTAAACTAGGCATAAACCCCTATGTCATAAGATGGGTTGCCAACTGGCTCACTGATAGAACCCACACTGTGAAAGTAGCATACTCCAAATCTGACTACCAACCAGTTACAAGTGGTGTCCCACAGGAATCAGTCCTAAGTCCTCTCCTGTTTGGCATCTACTTCTCTGAAGTTCAAGCCAACAAAAAGGAACTCTGGCTGACCAGGTTCACAGATGAGTGCATTGTTATTCCCTTTGGGAAAAATTTGGTACCCATGAACTACCACATAGGCAGTAGTCCACTAAACACCGAAGGTGTGATAAGAGACCTGGGGGCACAGGTTGACAGCAACCTCTCCTTCGATAACCATATTGCCACTGTAGTCAGAAATCCTTCTATGTGGCACATCTCATTACAAAAGGTTTCTCATCCAGGAAGAAAGAGGTCATAACCCCTCTCTACTCATGCTTCATTAGACCTATTATAGAATACAACTCCCCATTTGGTATGTACCTCACTAGATACCTACAGCAACTGGAAAGGCCACAAAAATACCTCACTAAGAGGATCTTAGGCCTTAGACACATGCCCTATATGGACAGATTAAAAAAACCCAGCTATACTCTGTCTCTTATTACCTACTTAGAGGCAATCTCTACTTGACCTACAAAGCCATGTCTGACCCAGAGCTGCTATATATGCTACACCTAAAGAAATCCCAATCCCTCCGTGCCACACATTGCAGGGACCTAAATAAACAGAACATACTGGAGGGACAGGTTCCTAACCCAGAGACTTCCCATACTCTGGAACAAACTTCCCATTCACGTCAAGCAGAGCACTTCACTGGACAAGTGGATGGGCAATAGGAAGTTCACCCCAGAGATCACTTCAGTGGCCTTGCTTGACTGCGGCACTGGGAACTAACTTTGGGTGGCATGATGCCAGGAAATCTTCTTGGGCTAGGCTTATATAGGCTCCAGGGCCATTAATTAATTAATTAATTAATTAATTAATTAATTAATTAATTGGTTAATTAGTTAATTATTTTTATATTTGTTTACAAGGGTAGTTCTCTGATCTCATAGGACCAATTACAGGCACGTCCCTAGTCAAAAAAATAACTGCAGGAATAAGAAAATCATATCTACAATTGCAGTAAAATGCTAAAAACACATTTACATATTTATAAATGCAAGGATATTGTAAAACAACTAGGATAAGATACAGAGAATCAGTTTACAGTGAAAAAACATATTAGATGTACTTGCACCATGCTTGGAAGAGCATGACAGATAAGTTGTAGTCATCACAAATGAAAAAGCAACCAAAAGTGTAGTAGTATTGCATATTATACAGAGTAAACAATATGTTTTTTTAAAAATTTGAAAAGCACATAAGGCAGCAGATAAGATACAAAGGGCGTGTAGAACAAGATATGGAAATAAGGGGATAAAGCAGAAGAAAAGTGGGTGTAGATGTTAGAATGGAGAGGTGTGAAAAATGAGAAGAGATTAGGGAAGGAATGATGGAGGGCATTAGGGTATGTGATAGAGCAGTAATAGAGTGGTGAATAGATGAGAAAAGGGAAGGAGGGATAAAAGTGGGGTAACTGTACAAGAGTGAGGTGTAGGGTTTATGTAGAGTGTCTTTGTAAAGGCATCTGCAGTGTGCTAGGGCAAAGAGGTGTTTCTTGAGCTGTTGTCTAAAGTTTGAGAGAAAGAGAAAGGGAGTCCCATAGCTTTGGTGCTATGATGCAGAATGCATGTCGGTGAAGTGAAATTTGTTTTTAGGGTTTGTAGGGTGGGTTGAGATTGTGAGAAGTTCTTGAGGTTATATGTGGGGGATTTCCTGAAAAGTTTATGTGCATGAAGGAAAATGATCTTTTTTTGTGATATAAAAGATTCTAATCTTGTTTGACGGTAAAATATATTAACAGTTGCATTGCCCAATGAAGCACACCAACTTCCTAAAAGTATTAATCATGTTCAGGCTGGAAATCTGAATGCAAATCTTCTGCTGAGAAAATAGCAAAAGTGAGCCATCATGTTGACAGACAAAATGATATTCCAAGCACAGGAAGGTCTATTCTTTCAGCGGCATTTCCGACATACTCCTAACTGAGCAAGAAAAAAAAATGACTAAATATTGTTTAGAATGAAATGTGCTTAGATAAAAGTTCATATTCATGCCACAAGGCACAAAACACAGACTCACACTTGCGCGCGCACGCAGACACATACACACACACACACACACACACACACACACACACACACACACACACACACACACACACTTTCACACACGATGCAGTGAGCATGTGTAGATCCTTACCTAGTATTCAATGTACACAAAAGCAGAGTAACGTAGACAGTTGCTGGAATCTATTGAAACAATCCAGTATGTTAAAAATGCACTACAAGGCAAAACATTGTTCCTTTTTAAAGGGAGCTTCAGATTCCTTCCAGGAATCTGTAGAGGGCAGTGGATGGACAGAAGTCACTTTCAACTAGCACCAGAATAATGACTATTCAATAAACTTATTTGGGTGCACAGTACATGTCCCTAATCATGAGGTCACAGCCCTTGACACTGGCATTTTCAGTAAGTGTAGGATTAGGACATTGACAAGTGCCATTGATCCAGTCTAATGATTCCAAAGGCAATGGGCACATGTGCATTTACATGTACTGACTCCTGGACTTGACCATCCCATACCAAATTTCTGTCACAACTGTGCCTTCATAACTATTTGGTATACAAAAATCTTCCTTAACAGCAACCTCCATGGGGACGATTCAGTAGTACCATAAGCATACCTCTCAACTGTCCAGATTTTTGCAGAATGTCCAGATTTTTGACTCATGTTTTTGGTACGTTTTTCATAAAATTTGTGGTTTTCTGGATTTTTGTGTAAAAAAGCAAGGACTGAATTCATCAAATATGAAAGGTATTTGAGTTTCAGACCTCATATCCTTCAGAAAAAGCATAGTAGCACAAGACCTTTTATTCTAGCAATTTTCTAAGTTTATAAGAGCAATACTTAAAAATTGTACCTATTTTTGGGGTTTCCTCCCCCCATTATTTTTGGCTTTGTCCATATTTTTTGTACCAAGAGGTTGAGAGATATGATAAGCTGCAGACACACTGACAGATAACCAGTCCCAAACATGCGCATAAACTGATGGATGATGCTGCTAAATGAGGGACATGGTAGGACATATGATACCCAGATTCTGCCCTTTGTCTCCATGGAGATGTGCCAGCTACTGTCTTTCTGATAATCTGAATTTCAAGCTCACTCCATCTGGAGTACATATAGCAACTTGCTATCTTCAGTTTGTACTCATAATAGCTTGGGGGTAGCAGTTTGTTCTGCACTTAACTCTTATGACATAGTGATACAACTGAAGGGAAATTGTTGTGGATACATGAGGTACATTTTGTATATGCTCATCTGAGCAATGGATCAGTGAAGTATGGCATATATTGCATGGACTATCTTGTCTGTCCCCAATGACTACATATGATTTCCCTATTAGCAGAAACTATATTATTTTCATTGACTTTAACTACCCTTCAGAAAATGGGGCACTTATTCCTCCAATGTAGTATATGCCCAAAAATTTACTAGAAAACAGTATTCTTGATCTGATTCTAAAAAAATGATGGCTGCCTCTTGTAGTACTTCTCAGATATTTCCTTACCTGGTGAAGTCTGACCACAAAGTTGTGATCTTCTATTTAAAACTCCCAAAAGCTCCCACAGCAAACCCCACTGAGTTTAAACTCTATCAACATGCCAGCCTTAACCTACTCTATGATGAAAATTCAAAGTACACTTTTGACCACATATACCTCTAACCTTGATACAACAGCAAGCTTCACTAAGGAATTCTACACCTATTTATAAAAATGCGTAGAGCTAGCAGTCCCTACAAGGACTACGGATTATTAGAAATTTAAAAATACACCATCCTGGTGGTCTTCTACCATAAATAAATTCTACAGCAGAAGAAATAAACTGCTTAAATTACAAAGCAGATCTAAAACCCCTCTTCTCAAAGAAAGTTTCAAATGAATTAAAAAAAAAAAAGAAAACTAAAAAACACTTTCAAGGCCACTACAAGAGACCATGAACTCAGGCTCATCTCTAAAGCTAAAAATGATTATAAGTTCTTCTGTTAGCAATGTTAGAAAACTAAGAAATAATACCTTATATTGCTCTGAACGTATTTAAAATGACACCTTCCTATTCTGATCAGACATTGCCAATATCCTTGCAAGCATATTTTTATATGAGCTTTTTCAGTATACCTGGTTACTTAATTAATAGTTTAAACATATCCATGCAGACCCACTCCTTAACCTAAACTTAGTTACTGGTTCTGTCTGTGTTGGGTGATACACTTCTGTCATGATGTTTCTCCATTGGGGGGGGGGGCTTGTAAAGTCAAAGTCAAAGTAAACTTTATTGTCATTTAGACCCACGCCTCAGTGTGGGCTAAACAAAATGTCCTTGCTTCGAGCTCTATGTGCAGACAATGCATATAAATATAATAGATATAAACAAAAAAAAAAAACATTTGTAACATTTGACATGATACTAGGACATAATTACATTTTTGTATCTCTATTAGCAGCACATAGTATTGCACAGGTAGATATATTGCACAGTTGAGTCTTGAGCCTTATGAGATTAGAGCACTTTCAATTGTACAGAATGTAACTTACTCTTTGAGCTATTGCACAAAAAAGTAAGAAGCCTTCAATGAGCTATTGCACAGGTGAGAAGAACCTAACAGTGGGTTGATTCCCTTCAGACTGTGTGGCCTCTGACTAGATGACCTGTTGGCTTGCATTGCTATTCAAGTTTAGTAGTCTGATAACCTGAAGAAAGAACCTATTTCTGACTCTAGTCGTTTTGCAACGTATACTTCTGTAACACTTGCCCGAAGTCAAGCAGAAGAACAGTCCCTGAGCCAGGTGGGTTCAGTCTCTGGTAATCTTTGTAGCTCTATCGAGACACCATACAGAGTGCAGATCCTGTATAGATGGAAGCATGTACCTCATGATGTCCTTAGATTCAGTATTCATTACCACATAGGATTCCCTGCCATGGAAGCTTGAACGTCCAGCCAGTCTACCAAACGCTAATTGTTGCTTATTTAAAAGGTACGTCAAATGTCACACAAACGTTCCTTGACTAGCATAGGGAATAAAGGTGATGTTCAGGCCTGCCATAAACAGAACTTCTTTGCCGCCAGTTCTGAACATATCTTTTCAATGTCGCTCTGTTTTCCTGCATCCGTTACTGCCAGTTGAATGCATTTTCTCTCCCCAGGTTCTACCTACGCTTGCTTCCTAACTTCTTTGCAGTTACAGATAAGTGCCCTGTTCGGGTCTCTGTTTTTTTCTTGTTTTTTAGTGATCCTTGAGGTTAATGTCATCCAGGAAGGGTAAATGCCATTGTGGAAGACAGATTCTCCATAAAGACCACCATGATGTGTCTTTTTTGCCAAGGAGCCACTCATGACTACACGTCTTGTTATATCTGACAGGCATTTGTTCTGAAAACCCTTCACGGTAGACTTTCTTCACTTTCCTTGTATCTTGAGATCCAGTGTCTTAAGCTTCTCACTAAGGATACAATGGAAGGAATCTCCTACCCTGAGAGTCAGCCATTAGTGAAGAAGGTGAAAAAGGTATGAATCTTCTGCTGTCTAGCATCTGCCAAGTGTTTCTCCCAAGGTCATTACAAACCCGGAGGTTCACCTGGCTGTGTTGTTGGATTACTCTACCACAACAGTGTCATAAGCCAGTGAGGGTCTGGCTGTTAGCACATCTGTAGAGGCTTTGCAAATGTCCATCTTGGATGTTCAGGGGAAGCACAGCTGATTTTTTCTGAGGGGCCTAGGGGACTTCTTCAGCCTTTAGTTGGGGAAGAAATTCCTACTGCTGTTCTGGGTCTGAGCCTTCTCAGTTTTTTGGAGGAGAAGTTCCTTAAAAAAAAAATAAACATGTTTCTTCTGCTCCTAGGGAGCCACAAAGTAAGTGGCAGGTCTTTACTCAGGGGTTATTTACTGCATTAATGTCCTTAAAACTTCCCCAAGGGGTTTTGGTTCCTGCTCCTCCTTGATCCTCTACTCCCCTTAAAAGGCCTAGAGAACAGGATTCTTCTGAGGATGAGTCAGATTCTGATACTGAATCCATAACTTATTCTAATCAAATTCCTTCTCCTTTGGACTTTGTGTCAGAGGAAGATAACTTTATTAGCCCAGTTCCTTTTGAGGAAATTTCCTTTGGGGACACACTGTCTAGGATGATGGATTTTTTTAAGTGGGATTGGGCTCATGTCTTTGAAATCCATATGAGGTACTATGAGTTGCTGCATTTGGAATCTACTAAACTTGTGGCTATTCCTCCTGTTTTGGTTGCTTTGCTGGAGGCTTTTTCCTATACTTCTCATGCGCCTATTTCTCTGCCCCCTGGTCCCAAGAAACCTGACAAGTTTTATAGGGTGCCTGAAGATTATTCTTATCTGCATAAATGTCCTGCTGCTGACCCCTCTGCAGTGTCTCTGGCCTCTGATAAGCCATCTTAATTGCTTTCTTCACCCAGGTTATTGTCTTCTGACAAGGACAGCAGAACTATGGAAAGGTTGGGTAAGAAGGTTTACACTTCTGCTACCCTAGCTTTTAGGGCTATTAATTATCAGACCCATATGTCTAGGTTTGTGATGATTAGGAGTCAATCACTACTTGATGATATTAAAGCTAAGTTGATGGATGCTCCTCTGGATTCTAAACTTTTATTTGGGGAAGCTGCTGTTGGTTTGTTTAAGTCCCCTAGTTTAAGGGTAAGGCCTTACAGGAACTTAAACATCTGTTTCTTTCTCCTGTTTCTAAATTAAAGATAAATTACCCCACTAAGCCTACCTTTGTTCATAGGCAATCCCACCCTTCTACTAAAGGTAGGAAGAGTAGAAAATGGGCCCCTCCTGCTCAGGCTACTCATTTTCAGGGACTTCAAAGCCTTCCTTTCCAGATAAAATAGGTGCTGTGGGACTATCCGTCTCTTCCCAGCAACATTCCTCTTTCTCTTCGCCTTTCTTGTTCTCTTCCTGTTTAGCTTCAGATCACTCAGAATTCTTGGGTTCTGCTGACCATTCATTGGGGGAACTTCATGGTGTGGAAATCCTGTGCTCCTTTTATGGGCATTCCTCAGCCTCTTCAGGAACAACTTCCCTTTTTCTCAGAGGTTCTTCAAACTCTCTTGACTCAGGGTACTATTCAAGAGGTGCCTGTGTCCCAAAAGGGAAAGGGTTCTACTACAGACTATTTCTTGTGCCCAGAAAAGAGGTCACTTGCAGACCTAATCTAGACCCTCTCATTTAAACACTTTTCTAAAAGTCCCTTCCTTCCTTCCTTCTGAATGTTGTCCCTTCAGGTTCTCTTTCCTCTCTTACTCCCTCATGCCTATTCAGTGTCTCTGGATCTCAAGATGCTTATCTCTATATTCTGATCCATCCTCTTTTCAAAAAGTTTTTGCATTTCTCTTTTGCTTCCTGGCATTTTCAGTTTTCTACTTTGCCCTTTGGCCTTTCTACTGCCCCATAGGTGTTCACCAAATGCCTTGCTCTTGTGATTGCTTTTTGCAGGATTTGAGGAATCCAAATATTTCCTTATTTAGACAACCTGTTGATTCAGGCGTCCTCTCCAGAGACCCTTTTCCAAAATCTTAATTTTGCCATTTCCCTTCTTCAGAGCCTGGGGTTCATTATAAATTTCAATAAGTCTTCTCTGACTCCTTCTCAAGATCATGTTTTTCTGGGTTGCAGGATTCATACAATACCAATGTTTGCATCCCTGGCCCCTCAAAAGGGCTCAACTGTCATTTTTCTTTCACACACTTCTTCCACTGACTTCCATTACCACTAGGGAGTTTCTGAGAGCTCAGGGTTTCATGGTATCTACCATTCCAATGCTCCCTCTGGCCAAACTTCACATGAGAAAGTTTCAGTGTTTTCTAAAGTCAGTTTGGCTCCAACATGTACATCTTCTAGAATTTGTAGTTTCTTCTTTTTTGTTCCCACACAGGACTTCTGCACTGCTCATTCATTGTCTGTCTCCTGAATCAGGGATTCCCCCCCTCTTCCTCTCAGGAATTATTCATTCACGCCAGAGACATGGGGGGGATGGGGGGGGGGCCATTGGGCTCCCCAGGGGTGTGTTGCCTCATCAGCAGAAGGAGCAGAGAAATGTCAAAGAGATGAGAAAGATTCTCCTGGCTCTTTAGGCCTTTTGGCTTCTTTTCTCTCTACTCTTTTTCTCTTCAATGTTTTCACAAACAATACCACAGTGATGTGGTCAACAAACAAGTATAGAGAATGAACATCTAATCTTCTTTGCCAGTCTTGCACTCTTGTATCTTGGTTCTGATATCAAGTCAGTGAGTCTTCATTCTTCAGGCGTTTATATCCCTAAAAAAAAAAAGGCAGACACTCTGAGCAGGGTCAGAAACTCAGTCCCATGCCATGAATTTCACAGGGACATGTTTCTGGACATTATCCTCTCCTCTGGTCACTCCTCAAGTGGATCTTTTGCCTCCCTCTCCTCAAGACACAACATCTCTATTTTTGTGCCAGAGTCCCAGGTCCCCTCTATGTGTTTTGTGATGCTCTCTTTCTTCTCTTGGAATGAGATGCTATATATTATTCCTCCTCTTCTCATTCTGATTTGTTCTGAATTCAAAAAACAAATCAAAAATCAGCTGTTGATGTTGTTCCTCTTCAACAACTCATCATGACAGCCCTGGCATCACCTCCTCTGCATAGGGCTGAAAGGCAATCACAACAAACCTCATCTTCATCATCAATAAATCCACACTCTCTCATCCATCCCCATCAAAACACATCCTTCAACCACCACTGACAATGATGGGGTGGGGATGTGCTGACAGATTCCTCGAAGACACTGTGCCCGGAGGATGTGCTGCCAGTGAAGCCAGTAAGGCCAGGAAACCTACTATTGGAAATCTTATTTCTCCAAATGGAAGATTTTTCTATTTGGTGAAGCTAGTCAATCTACCTAAACCTAATGGTTCACTGGTTCTCTTTTTTACTCTCTCTTATATATGAGCTGCCTTCTCTATGTTTCTCCTATATCTTATTTCTCTTTGCTTTTCTCTTTTCTTGCTCCTTTAGCTTTTTCTCCTCTAGCTTCAAATTTTATAAGGTGTAAACAATTTCATAAAGGTGTCCTTAATATTAGTTCTCCAGGGAAATCTTAATTTTGTTTTCCTCTGCATGACTCTTTGTTTTTTTGAACTTGGCCCTCCCTTTTTTGAACTTGGCCTTTAGCCTCCATGCATCATTGCTCCTTGAAGACTGTTCTTTTGTGTGTACTTACTTCTGCCTTAGTGCCTAGTCTGAATTGCAGGTCTTAAGGCTTGTCCTCCTTTGTTGATCTTTCATGTCTTGAGTGTCTTTTTACACTAATCCTTCTTTTTCAGCTTTTTTTGGTCAACAGCCTTCACTCTTAACAGTCTATTAATCAGTCTATTAAGGGTTTTCCATTTTCAAGATGTTCTAATGATACTGACAGTGAGATGTGAGCATGGCTGCAGCTAATAGAATTTCTTATTTGTTTCTTTTTTTTTTTTCCTAAATCTGATCCTTTATGCTGTTTCTTTCTTGATTTCTATTTGGCTATATCTAAGCAAATTATTTTTTCTTTCTTTTTATTCTCTTTTCCTTTTTCTTATCTTTTTTCTTTCTTACATCCTTCTTTCAGTTAATATTCTTCTGCTAGAGCTGTGGGTTCATCTGGTGCTTGGGTTTTCATGCTTAGAGCTTAACATCTTTTGAAGCTTCTAGCCTCCAGTTCTACTAGGGCTTGACACTCCCACTAGGTTTTTACTTGTACTATCAGACTATATAGGGTTTTGTATGGTTACATTCTTCCCTTTTATTTTTGCCATTCTTCTTGATTTTCTGCAGTCTCCCTCTTGAGCTTTCCTCAGTCCCCTGTCTCCTCCCATATAGCAAATACATATGCAAATGAATACTTGTTATCCTTATTGCCTTTGTCTAACATATGAATCAGTAGATCTATTTGCTTCTTGCCTTCCCTTCCCTCTAATTTTCCTCTATCCTCCTTTCCTATGTGCCATTGTATAAGCAATAAGTAGTTGGATTACCATTTAGGGCTCTTGGATTCCAGCCCTATGCAGGACAAATTGGTTTTATTTAGGGCTTAAATGTCACCTTTTTGCCCCAACATAACTAGCATTCTGGCAGATGCAATGGACTACTCTTTTTGGTAATTCTAAAGCTAGTCTTTTTGAGACATATGGGGCACACGATGTAGCCATGGCTACCTATCATATGATAATGAATACATGGCAGCATCAGGTATCAGGACTCTTTTTTGGACTATTTGGGATCAACTGTACTTTGTGCAGTTCCCATATCACAGTTATATTGCTTGTCAAGATGCTTTCAGTTGTGCCTCTGTAGAAGGTTGTGAGGACCAAAAATGAAAGGTTTGCTGTCTTCAATCTGCATAGGAAGTGGAGCCTTTGTTGTGCCTTCTTAACAATGTGATTTGTGTTAGTGGACCATGTCAAGTTTTCTGCAATGTGCACCCCCAGGAATTTGGTGCTCTTCACCCTTTCTACTATTTCTACCTTGATTGTGGAAAGAGGAATGTACCTTGTAGTCCACTATTACCTCTTTGGTTTTGTTTACGTTCAGAACCAGGCTGTTGTTACACCAGTCAATCACATGCTTCATCTCCTCCCTGTATGCTGTTTCATCACCATTGCTGATTAAGCCTACTACTGTAGTGTCATCCTCAAATTTGATGATGTGATTTGAGCTCTTCCTAGCTGCACAATCATGGGTCAGCATGGTAAACAGCAGAGGACTGAGAACACATCCTTGAGGGGACTCCCATGCTCTCTGAGGTGTTATTGCCTATCCTCACCCTTTGTGGTCTGTCAATGAGGAAGTCCAAAATCCAGTCACACATGGGAGTGCTGACACCCAAATCAATCAGTTTTTCTATCAGATGTTGAGGTATAATTGTGTTAAAGGCAGAGCTGAAATCAATGAATAATAGTCAGACATAGCAGTTCTTGTTTTCCAGGTGAGCCATGGATGTGTGCTGTGCCAGCGAGATGTCGTCTGCAGTGGAGCAGTTTGACTGATAAGCAAATTCAAGTGGATCCAGTTCTGCAGGGAGATTTGTTGTTAAATAGGCTTTGACCAGTTTTTTGAAGCACTTCATTACAGTAGAGGTGAGAGCTACTGGACAATTGTCATTCAGGCTTGCTGGCTCAGACGTTTTGGGTAGTGGTATGATTGTTGCATTCTTGAAGCACTTGGGTACCATGTTCTGACATAGAGATATGTTAAATATGTCAGTAAGAACCATCATCAGTTGAACAGCACTGTCTCTTAGCTCACACCCCCAGAACGCTGTCTGGTCCATCTGTTTTTCTTGGGTTCACCAGCTTAGAGTTCTCTGAACATTGGCTGAGTTGAAGCAAAGCACTACTTTATTTTGCCTGGTGGTGAGATTTGTGGCTTGTATGCCATTCTGTTTATCAAACCTGCTGAAGTAGATGTTGACCTCACTTAGAAATTCGGTGTTGTCATCACGCTTTGAATATCCATGTCTGTAGTCATTAAGGATTGTATTCTCTGCCACAGATGTTTGGAGTCCCTTAGGTCTGAGAAATGACTTTGGATTTTCTGTCTGTAGGCACTCTTTGCATTCTTTATTCCCCTATTTAGGTTCTTTCTGGTCTCTCTGAGGGCACCCTTGTCTCCTCCTTTAAAGACAGCATCCCATGCTCTTAAAAGCTCATGTATTTCATTTGTGATCCAGGGTTTGGTTGGCCTTTATGGTGATGGTCTTCTTGCTGTCACATCGTCCACACACGTAGATATGTATGCCAGCACAGATTTCATGTATTCATCCAGATTGATGTGTTAGTTCCCCATAGGTGCATCCCTAACATATTCTAGTCAGACTTCTCAAAGCAGCCCTAGAGTGCTGAGACTGCTCCCCCTGGCCATACTCTTATTTGCTTCTTGGTTGGCTTTCTTCTTATTAATAGTGGTTTGCATGCAAGGATTAGCATGATGGCCAGATGATCTGAGTTACCCAGGTGTGGGTAAGGTACTGCCTTATAAGCCAGCTTGACAGTGGTAAATACTTTGTCCAGTGTGTTCTCTCCTCTTGTAATGAAGTCCACATGCTGGTGATAGGTAGGACTGACTTTAGGCTGGCTTGGTTGAAATCTGCTGTTATTATGTGGGCAAACTCTGGATTTTGATCTGCACTGATTTACTGATGAAGCATGGCTAGTGCCTTGTTGGTGTTGGCACTGTGAGGAATATATACAGCTGTGATGCTCACACCATGAAACTCCCTTGGCAAGTAGAAGGGTCTACATCTTAGCTACAAGAACTAAATGTTTTCAGAGTAGTGAATGGTAACTGCCTCACAAATGGTACACCATCTGTTATTTATGTAGATACAGACACCTTCTCCCACGATTTACCACTGAGGATCTGATTTCTGTCAGCTCTAAATAATGTCAACCCTTCCACATGCACCTTACTATCATTGATATAGCTTAACGATGTCTCTGTGAACATGAGCACACAACTGTTTTTCACTTTGCTTTTTGTAGTTAGTTCTAGCCTTATGTAGTCCATCTTGTTAACCAGGGAGTGAACATTGGCCAGTAGCATAAATGGAAGTGCAGGCTTATGTGGGGTGGCCTTTAGCCTGGCATATATTCCAGCTCTTGTTCGTCTTTTCCTTAGTCTTTCACATCTTTTCCTTCTTTTCTTCATTTTAGACATTTTAGAAGTCAGACTTGCTTGAGAAAGACATTTTGGACCATAATTGAATATAATTCCTTTTTCCTGCAGTTTGTGGAGTTCCTGGAGTGTAATAGGCCTAACAGGCCTCACAAGACAGCTCATCAAACCTGCAGCATGGCAAGCTTGAATATCTAATTTCTAGAAGTTTTGCTCTACTATAACTTTGTCTACCTTCAGTATTTCCCTTGATTTTGGGTTTTTGTCATTTTTTACATAAAACAAGACAGGTAGTGCATATTTCTCTGTCAAGCCAAGGCAGCCACAGCCACACAGGGCACGGACATTTTATTTATTTTATTTGTAACCAACCCAGGTAATTACAGACCTATCAGGATTACAAACCTCATTTGCAAAATGGTTGACCTAATAACTGAAATCATAAACCACGATATCAAGAATTTTATTTGACTTGACACCCATCCTTTTGGCTTTTTGAAGGACAAATCATATCTACTAAATCTGGTAAACTTCTACAGAAAGGATACAAAGTCCATAGACAAAGACTATGCAGTACATATAGCTTATCTTGACTTAGCTAAAGCTTTCAAGACTTTCCCCATACTGGTAACACGCATAAGCTAAATGCATTAAAACTAAACCCATATGTGGTAAGATAATAAAAAACTTCCTGAAAGACAGAAACTGCAGTCACCTCATCAGAATTTATGAAAGTGACTCACGGTGTCTGTAAGGGCTCAGTGGAAACTCTCTTTTTTGACATTTACTTCTGAATTTTCCAAGCAGACAGTACAGAAGTCTGGCTAATGATGTTTGCAGATGACTGCAAAATGGAAGTTGTTAACTTACTCTCTGTCACCCAAACCCTTCAGCATGAACTCTGCATAACAAACATTTAGTGTGTTAAAAATGGGCTCAAACTAAATGCTAAAAAGTGAAGTATCATCACTTTTGCTAGACATCCCCTCTTCTCATCATACCGTATAGACAGCACATCACTACAAAACAAAAGATTAGTCAGGGACCTAAGAACTTGGATTAATAAGTCCCTGAATTGTGACTATCATGTAACAGTGCCTGTAAGGAAATCTTTTTATTTGGCACAACTAAATGCAAAAGGAATACCTTTAAGATCTATAGAGAATCAGTCTCTTATACTGATCATTGGTCAGACCAGTTATTCAGTAAAATGCCACTTTTGTGATGTATCAAACTAAACATAGCAGACAATTATAAATATTCATAAAAGTTCTTTACCAAAACAATCGCAGGCCTAAATATGATATTCCAGCTTTCCCTCACAATGGTCTTATATTTTTATATATCATTACTGAAAGGAATTATTAAGGAAAGGCTGTTATCATTTCTTTTATTGTCCAAAAATGTATTTTCTTTAATTTTATTTCCAGACATCATGGGGTACTTTTAATGAATTATGTGGTTTAGTCTAGATCTGAACAACAGGGGTGGTGTATTTAGCAAGTTATACAGCCTGTTCTGCTTTCAATGTTGGAAAGACGAATCGCAGGCTAAGGAACAGAAAATATGAACACCTTTATGAATTGAAAAATAATAGGTCAACTAGTGCCTTGTACAGATACACCAGTAAGTGTGCTAATCTTACAAAGTATACATTTTTTGTTATTGACAGAGTGCAAGCTGATGGTAGAGGGGGCGAATGTGTGACCTTATTGCAATTTAAGGAATTAATTCGGCAGTCAAGGTTGAACGCCCATAAAGCAGCCAGTCTCAATAATTTGATTACTATTTATAGTATATTACGTCTTAGAGGTAACACATTTTAATGGGTATAATTATTTATGGCAATGATTTTAATACATAGTCCTATAAGGTACTATAAGTTATATGAACTATTTTGAAATGTAATGCCTTTTAACAGTTGATAAAGTTGATATATTAGCATTGCATTTTAATAAATAATTTGTTTGCATACTTATAGTTTTATATACAAGCTGTTTTAAATTGTTTTGAATGGTTAGGGTATTCAAAATGGTTAAAATCTTTTGAAATATGTTAAGAGGTTAATGATTTGAATAATAATGATGTGTGTGAAATAACTTTGAATGTTTCTGAATTGCATCCGGGCAGCCGATTTAAAAGCATGCAACCAGAAATATTTCACAACTCTGATGAAGTCCAAAGTGTAGGGGCAAAAGTGTTTAGTTGTATTGCAGTTTGCAGTAGTTTTGTAGTTTTAATTATTAAAGACCTTCTGAGATGGCTTTTGTAGTTATTCCTTTGAAGAGTTGGACTAATTTATTGGTTTTGTTTTTCTTCAAGTCTTCGAGTACAGATTATTTACCTTTTCATTATTAAGGGTGCATTTTCTGTACCCTAAGTTGTGAGTAATTTCTCTTTTTCCAGTAGAAACAATGCTTGTCTTTTTAGCATTCAGTTTAAGCCCATATTCTGTATAGCAGTTATCAGCTAGGGTGAACTCTTTTTAAAGAGCACAGATATTTTGAGGGGTAAGTGACAGTACAACCAGTTTGCAGTTGCCTGCAAATTTGGTTAACCAGAGGTCCTACTTAACATTTTTGAGATCAGATAAGTAGATGGCATATGAGTAGGGGGACAGTACAGATCCTTAGGGGATTCATCTGGTTACCTTACCACTACATGAAGAAGTACTTTCACATGAACTATGTGTGTTCTGTTTTTCAGCCATTTGCCTATCCATCTTATAGGTTCATAGGTTCATAGGTTCATACTAGGCTATCTGCCCAAGGGCATTTATAAGCCTAGCCCATAGTTATGTGGCTTTCGCCACCCCTTTAGTTTGAATAAGAAACTATGCCTATCATTTTTCTGTGCCTCTGTCAAGCAGTGACACTGAAGTAATCCCTGGGGTATATCTGCGATCTCCCATCCATTGGTCAAGATTCCTCTTGAACAAGGCCAGCGAAGTGCTCTTTGTTCCACAGCATAGGGAGTCTCTGGGTGATGAATCTGTCCCTCCAGCACGTTCTATTTATAACCGTGTCAAGGTTTAAGTCTCCGCCCTTGTGGTTCTGAGGATCTAGATTTTTTGAGGTGAAGCATATTCATCAAATCTGGGTTTGACATGGCCTTATATGTCAGGCACAGGTCACCTCTGAGCAAGCGGTATGAGACTGAATAAAGCTGGAGTTCTTTCAGTCGGGCAGCATAAGACATATTTTTGAGACCCTTTATCCTTTTGGTGAGGAACTTTTGGGGCCTTTCAAGCTGCATCAGGTGTCTGGTCAGATACATTCGAGGGCATTGTACTCAATCATAGGTCTAATGAGTGATGAGTACAGGGGACGATGACCTCCCTTGATCTAGATGTGAATCCCTTCATGATCAAGTGGGCGATATAGAAGGTTTTCCTAACTACTTTAGCAACATGAGTGTCAAGCGAAGGCTACTGTCAACTTGGGTCCCCAGATCCCTGATGACTTGTTCTGTGCTCAGTGGATTGCCACCTGTATGGTAGCTAGGGGTAACGTAGTTTTCGAAGGGTATGACTATGCATTTTTTGGCGTTTAACTTCAGGCCATGGCTCTGGCACCAGTTATCCATTTCTGTGAGGCCTTTCTGGAGGATATCTGTGTCAGATGTGCAGTTTGCAGTCATCTGCAAACTTTGTCACCTCCTGTGTTTGCTTGTACTTCAGAAAAGTAGATGCCGAACAAGAGTGGACCCAGGACTGAGCCCTGTGGGACACCACTTGTGACAGGCTTTGAGTCTGACATGGCTCCAGCAACTCTGACCCTGTGGGTTCTGTCACTTAGCCAGTTTGCAACCCATCTTGTGATGTATGGGTTTACATTCAAGCTGATGAGTTTTTTGATGATACCTGAGTGGGGTATTGTGTCGAAGGCCTTTGCCAGCTCGAGGTAGGCTGTATGGACTGCCTTTCCCTCATCAATGGCCTTGGTGACTGTCTCGAAAAAGTCAACTAAGTTTAAGAGGCAGGATCTGCCTTTGACAAAGCTAAACTCGGTTGGATCCAAAGTCTGCAAGTTCCCTATGTCTTTATTTATGAGTTCCATTATGATCCTCTCCATGGCTTTGCAGATAAGGCTTGTCAAGCTAATGGGGTGGTAATTTCCAGGGTCTGTGGAGGATGAAGTGGGACCACAGTTGCCTTGAGTGCGTATCCTGAGGTGAGGCTAAGATTAAACAGCTGTCCTAACTGTGGGTTTAATTCCTCGTTGAGTTCATGAAGCACACAGGGGACACCATCCGGTCCCATGGATGCTGTGTTTTGCCTTAGTGAGGGCAGTTCTCACCTGGGCGTTGGAGATGTTTGGGGCTACAATCCTCTGGAATAGATATCTCTCCTTTAGTTTGCACTGAACCTGTCAGCCAGTATGTTAGCAATGTGTGTAGGTTCAGTAATTTTCACATCATTTGAACTAATTCTGAGCATATCTGGGAGTTTCCTCCTAGGTTTCTAACATAGCTAAAGAAGGCCTTATGATTGTCTTTAGAGTCCTTGGCGATTTTTCTCTCAAAATTTGCCTTGGATGATTTTATGAGAGCTCTTAGTTTTTTACTTATAATGATCAAAGGTGTCTTACCTTTCAAGGATTTTGCTCTATCTTGTAGTAGCTTCCTCCTTTTGTTGTAGAGCTTGTTTATGGCTGGGGTCCACCAGACTGGATGCTTGCCTTTGGTACAGAGAGTCTTAGTTTTGTTTGGGATTGCCTGATCCATGCAGTCCTGTAGGTGCTGGTAGAAGGCATTTGTAAGTGATTCAGCGGTTTGAGTAATGTTTACCACTGGCTCAGGGGCCTTAAAGGAGACCACACTAGTTTTTAGAAGTGTGAAATCGGCTTTTGAGAAGTTTTTCACTGTGGTCTTTTTGTTTCAGGTGGATGAGGACCTCCAGCGAGATTAGTTTATGATCTGATCTCACCAGTGAGGGTATACTTCGGTGTTGAAAATTTTGATCCCATGTTCGTGATGATGAGATCAAGTATGTTTTCTCCTCTTGTGGGGATGGTGACTAGTTGTTCCATGGCATTTGAGTTTATGAACTCCAGGAATCTTTGGGTTAGAGTGTTCGGGCTTGAGTAGTGTTCCCAGTCTATATTAGGGTAGTTGAAGTCACCTAGTATGATGGTGTTTGGAGATACATTTATCCCTCCAATGTTTTCAGGAAGGCCATGTGAGTTTCCTGAGTTTGAGAGGGTGGCCTGTAACATGCTACAAATTGCAGAGCAGTCTTGCCTATGGTTAATTGCACCTGGATGGTCTCTGATGACCTTGAGGTGTGGGTGTCCTTTATGAATATGGACACCTCCTTTCTTGGTGTTGTCCGGATTTTGGGGCCATGATATGAGGTGAAACCTGTTAGTGCTGGGGTGCTCTCAGGAGCTTTGAACCAGGTTTCTGTCACAGCACAGACATCGATGTCATCGATGGCATAATGGTTACTGTCTTAACCTCACAGATACAAGGTACACGTTTTGATTATGACTTTTAGTTATTGGTTATCATGTAAGCATCTGTGTTTAGATAAGCTAGTGTCCTTACAATTCTGGCATGAGGTATGATATTGAATGACCGGGACAGATTAAGATGATATTGAATGACCAGGACAGATTAAGATAAGCTGTATGAGCAGCATGATCATAGTCAATAGCTTGCGCAACCCTCACAAAGAAATTAAAAAGGTTTACCAGGCATGATCTCCCATTGATGAAGCCACAGTGTTGTGTGTTAAGCCTAGTGAGATTCTTAATATCATAATTAATGATACTGGTTATGATACACTGCATAGCTTTATAGGTCAGACTCATAAGTCTAACTGGTCTGCAGTTTCCAGGGTCTGTGTAGGCCCACCCTTGTGGAGGGTTGGCATAATGGTTACGGTCTTAACCTCACAGATACAAGGTACAAGTTTTGATTATGACTTTTAGTTATTGGTTTGTAATAGTCTGCAGACTGATAGCCTGGTATTTACCTATGAACCTCTGAAAAGTGCTCCTGGATTAAGAAACATACCCTGTGACTAGGCTTTTGTTAAACAGTCTAAGGAGAGTCTCAGTGAGAACCTCCTTGGCACTGACGTCTACCGGGTATGTTATCAGAATCCATGGCCAAACAGTTTTTGTTTTTCTATACCAACTTAAGAACATGTTCTTTAGTGAACATGTGGTTATAAGGGATTCTGGGAAAATGGGTGCTGAAACAGATGTTTCATGGGTGAAGTTTGCTGAGAACTTGTTAGCTAGTAAATATGCTATTTGTTCTGGGTAGGTATGGAGGTTCCATTAAGGAAAGGTTCAGAGTAATGGTAAGTGTTATTTCTTAGTTTTGTAACAGAGCTAAAGGAGTATGTACAGTTATTCTTTACATCAGAAGCTAATCACTGTTCAGTGGCACCCTTTACTGGTCATTACAGTGCTTTTTATTTTCCTGGTGATATTTGTTATGCTATCCTTATTCTGAGCAGTTCTAGCATTATTAAACAGCTTACGTATTTTTTTCTCTCTTCTTATACAGGTGTTTACATTGGTTGACAACCAAAGGGTTTGTTTTTAAATTTCCTAGCTGAGACTGCCAGGTCTACGTATTTGTCTAAATGAGAACAAAACTCCTTAGTGAAGCTGGCTGCTCTGTCACAATCAAAGGTAGCAATTTCATGATTAAATTAATAGATTCCATCAAATAACAGTATAAGGTTCGTCCTTTAGAAGCCCTAAATATGGGGGCATTGGTAGTAGGGAATATAGTGGTTTTGAGACTAAATGCCACTATTTTATGATCTGAATTAAAAGGAGAAGGAAAGATTAGGGGAGTGGAACAGTTAAAGTTAATATTAATGAAGACCACATTCAAAGTATTTTTGCCTCTACTAGTCTCACTGACTATTTAGCCCAAGGAATTCCTATTTATCAAATTCAAAAATCTCTGGGCTTACTCCATGTTAGTGGTATAGGTGTTTCAGTCTTTGGCTGGGTAATTGAGGTCACCTAGGATTATGGAATTATTCCTTAAAGGAATTTCTTCTAAAACTTCCAGGAAACATGATTTTCATCTGGAGACATGAAGTGGTTTCAGTAACAGAGTTTTGATTTTTTTCATGCCGTACAACAGCAAGGTTTCTCAGAGGTTTCAATAACATACTATAGGTTGGAAGCTTGTCTTGTCTGTAATAAAATTATGTTCTATGAGCTTAGTTTGTGTATATCTGGGTATCTGCCTAGATGATCTGTGGTCCTTTTCAGGTATGAGAATGCCACTCCAGTTTCCACCATGCCTGAAGATAAAGTAGTTGCAAAATCTAGGTATGGAAGGAGTTCTTTCTTTACATTTAAACCAAGTCTCTGTGATTACTCGTTCATGGACATATTCCAAATGCAGATTCACCTCATGATGGAGCACTTTGTTATTGAGACTCCTAGAAGTGGCAACAGTCACCTTAATATCATCTGATTTACTGTTAGATAAATTGACTAAGTTGGTATGTCCATTAGATGGGTTCTGCATAAAAAAGGCCCTATGTGAGCAGCAAGAGCTTTTGCCAGAATGCTAACACCCTTGAGTTAGAGATGCATGGCATCCCTTGCAACATAAGAAGGAATATCTATCATCTCATCCCAGGCGATGCATACTTGGTGCCCCTGGAATGACAAAAGCTCTTAAGGCAATTGTCAAATCTAATTATTTTTTTTTATTTTTTTGTGGGCATAATTCTTGGTGATGAAAGGATTCCACTCAGGACCAGAGTCTTACTTGCATCCATCACATGCCTAGAGCGTTTCAACATATCTCTCTCCATATCTCCCAGGGTTTTGCACCCCAGATTATTAACTCCCATATAGATAACCACCACAGCATAGTTATATTTGTCTCAGGAAAAGGTCATGAGGGCTTCTGCAATGTCTGTGATTGCAAAGCATTTGACTGAAACCCTGTCCTTGTCTAGTTTGGGAATTCTTCATGCTTGACAACTGAGGCACCAATCACTAGTACATTTTTATCAGATGCTAGTACAGTATTACTTCACTGGGATCAGCCTTGGTGTTTGGGACTTGTTGCTGCAGATATGCATGAAGTAGGTGAGTTGTGGGACTTCCACTGATGGCTGATCTTACAAATTCTATAAGGCTTTGGTAAGGATGTTTTGCAGCATTAGTGTATGACATTCTAGCACACTCTGTCTGAGAATGGTGCACTGGTTGAGGTGAAGGTGTAAGTATATGATGCTTACTATATATTATTGTTTGCCAGAGGCATGCCTCAATGTTGATTTTTGCCCCCAGTATACATTTATTGCAGTTGACAATTGAGAATTGTATTAATATTCCAAATGTAAATAGCCCTGTTGTTATTAATAAACTCTTCAATTACTAAACTATGGGGTTAGTTTATATTGCTATTTACAATTTTTTGTCATGCTTTTTACATAGGGAAAATCAAAAAGCAGCTGAGAAAGAGAGTTTATCAGTGCTGTTATAGTATTGCAAGAAGGGTTTGTAAATGTATTACATAGACACACCATAGGTTGTTACAATTATAAGATATTTTTATTTTCTGTAAGGGGGAAGTCAGGAGGCAGCCTAAAGTTGGAAGGTGGGAAAACTATCTTTTATACAGGGAGCTTTATTGGAAGATTTATGCTGCTACTCCACCAGGCTTAAATGATCACATATCTGTTAAGAGTGTATTTAAAAAAAAAACGACAATCATTTAATCTGATTTTTGTAATATAGCTTAATGTAAATTTGTGTATAATCTTTCTTTTTTAAGTTGTATTCATGTTATACATGTATCATACCTTTAAGAAATATAAATCAATTATGGAAACAGTTTTTTTAATTGATTATGTCACCTAATTGATCACATGACTGATATCCTCGTATGTATTTAACATTTGTATAATGTAATCTTCATCACTCGGATGAAGTCCATGGTATTAGTTTTTTGATGAAAGCACATTTTTATTACATCCGTGTTCATAGATTCATAGAAAAGTACCCTAGTGTTGTCACAGTCCAATCTCAGTTACAGTTTGACTTCCACTCCACCTTCTTTGTAAATAGCTAGTCAATTACAGCCTACAATCATTGTCCTGCCAGCTTTAACATCACAGATGTGAACAACTCTATCCTTGAAACTAGATGACCAGAGGTGTAGGTAGCTGTTGCTGCACATGGTGATGTCCCCTGATCAACAGCCCCTCAACTTTGAAGTTGAGCAACAAAGAAATGAAAAAGAAAAACTTTTAAAATGTATTAAACTGCTTGGTACATTTATATCAAACTACAATTTATGTCATGAAGTGCTTCAGATTCAACTGAAGATGTACAGTGGATATAAAAAGTGGACACACCCCTGTTAAAATGCCAGGTTTTGTGATATAAAAAAATGAGACCACAATAAATCATTTCAGAACTTTTCCCAGATTTAATGTGACCTATAACCTGTACAATGCAATTGAAAAACAAACAAATCTGTTAAGGGAAAAATATAAAAAATAAAAAATATAATAAGCTGGTTGCAAAGTGTGCACACCCTTAAACTAATACTTTGTTGAAGCACCTTTTGATTTAATTACAGCATTCAGTCTTCTTGGGTACACACCTGCCCTCAATTAAAGAGACTCTGATTAACCCCAAATAAAGTACAGCTGTCCTAGTAGGATTTTCCTGACATTTATTCAGTTGACTGCTACAGCAAAAACCATGAAAGGTTTCAGTCAGGAGAAGGGTACCAAAACATTTCCACAGCATTGGATATACCATGGAACACAGTGAAGACAGTCATCAAAAAGTAGAGAAAATATGGGACAACAGTGTTGTTGCAAGGAAATGAACGTCCCTCCAAAACTGATGAAAAGACAAGATGAGAACTGGTCAAGGAGGCTGCCAAGAGACCTACAGCAACACTGAAGGAGCTGCAGGAATTCCTGGCAAGTACTTGTTGTGTACTACATGTGACAACAATCTCCAGTATTCTCCATATGTCTGGACTATGGGGTAGGGTTGCAAGACAGAAGCCTTTTCTTACACAGAAAATACATCCAGGCCTGGCTAAAATTTGCAAAACAATATATCAAGTCTCCCAAAAGCATGTGGGAAAATGTGTTATGGCCTGATGAGACCAAGGTTGAACTTTTTGGCCACAATTCCAAAAGGTAGGTTTGGCGCAAAAACAACACTT